>NC_137334.1:55254799-55854799 GCF_965287045.1 Carcharhinus amblyrhynchos
CCAATTAAATTCAGAGTCCCCACGAGGGACAAACCTGATCCAAGCTGACAAGACAAGCAAGATCTAAGCAGACAGGATTAGCGTTAAAAGCCTCCCCCCCCCTCAATCTGAGCATCATCTTGGCCAAAAGGCCAAGGAAGCTTTTGAAAAATTGCATCAGGTGAAGCCTCAGTTTAACCTCATTGGCTACCCTGAGCACTTACACTTGATCTCGGCCAAAAGGCCAAGAACTAGGAAGTTACTGCAAAATAATTTGGATAAATTTAAGAGCATTTTATGATTACACTTCCTCAAAAACAGTTGTAAAAAGCCAAAAACATAACATGAAATTTTTTTGTTGAAACTTAATGCCTTTAATAATTTTATGAACAAAGAAAACCACTACGTTGATCACCACATCCATGTTTGATAAGGCAGACAATTTTACCTGGATTTCAAAAGTTTGAATGTATTTCAACATCATTTGCCAATGGAATACTCAGTCCCAACAAGAAATTTACCAATCAATTTGTCTTAAAATTGCAGCAAAGGCCTTATTGACAGGTATGATTCTATGTACTCATGAAAGGAGACATAACTTGGGGAGAAAATAACCATTTAAATATAGAATTTTCTAATGACATCCGATAACCTGTGATTCTTGCATCTCCTGCAAATTCTGGAGTCGAGTTTCTGGGCCTAAATTTCATCTAAGTCAGACTTGTAATCTGCTGCAAAACTGTGGATGTCCACATTCACTCCAAGACAAGAAATATTAAAGAGAGAAGTAGATTATACACATATACAATGTGTTGCCTTTCTGCTTAGTTCCTAATGCTAACTTAGAAAATAAAAAGCTTTGCTTAATTATTAGTTTATCACATTATAAAGCATGTTATCATTTTAAGTGTAGTCACAAAACTCAGAGACTGCACCTAATGTTTCAGTATTATTCTTTGTTGCCCCACTAGCAATTTCTATCAAATGCAAATCGAAATATGAATACAATGTTTTGCAATTTGAATAGAGACTACGAGGCTTTCCTCACTGTTGCATTGATTCCATTTGTGCTATACAAGCCCCATCACGAGTCCATTAAGCAGAATCTCCCAATGTTCTACTCCTGTCAAAGCTATCTTGTTCCTCTTCGGAATCTTCATCTGTAGCTGTGAAGATTTAATATAAAAAATAATTTTCAATTAAGGATACTTGCAAACGCTGCTAAGATTAACTAGTAGTTTTTGTACTAAATTTGAACCATTATACTGGCCTCCATGGCCTATGAGAAAATGACTAGGCTTGTCACAGTCATTGCAATGCTGTGGCTGTGACAAGACAGTAACTACTTGGCAAATATTTTCATCCATCGATATTCCAAAAGTCAAGGCACAAATCTCATTGCAGCACAGGCAACAAATCAACCTGATGAAAACAAATGTCAAAAATTCCTAAATTGCTGAAGCAGGTTTACATTCCCATTGCATTTGCCTATAAAGTTGGTGTTTTATGATGTTAGTTCCTTGCAAAATTATTGGACCTCAGTAATAAAGATACAAAGACTGAGAAATGGCACCTGGTAGGTGGCACTGAATCATAGAATTCATAAAATAGAATCTCTACAGTGCAGAAGACGACCATTTGGCCCATCAAGCCTGCATCAATGACCGTTCCACCTAGGAATCCCCATACCCCACAAATTTACCCCACTAATCCCTGTGACACTAAGGGGCAATTTAGCTTGGCCAATTCACTTAACCAACACATCTTTGGACTGTGGGAGGAAACCGGAGCACCAGGAGGAAAACCATGCAGACGTGGAGAGAATGCACGGACTCCACACAGTTAGCCCAGGCCGGAATTTAACCTGGGTCCTTGGTATTTTGTGGCAGCAGTGCTAACTGCTGCGCCACCTCACTGTCCCATGTTTGCATTATGTTCCACAAGACTAAAATCAAATTGTAATCCACAACTGAGTCTCCGTTCTGCCTCGTTTCCATAAAGCCAGTGAGCTGCAGGAATCAATTAGGTGACCGTATGCAGTTCATTAGTCATGTTGTTCATATAATAAGCTAGCTCAGATGCCAAGCCAATCCACAAGCCAGATCCTAATTTTGGTGGAAGGAATGGTGCAGTCATAAACTGGCAATGATGGTGTCAAATTAGGAAGAGTTGCTTCTCAATTTAAAAATTAAGAAATGTATTTGTTCTTCAGTGGCTTCAAGCAGTTCCTCTAAAATCACTAGTTAGAAACTAGGAAAATCTAAAAAGGGAGTATGCTTTGCACCAATCAGGCAAGTCTGACTCCAGTTCATACATTCATGTGCTAGCATGGGGGATCTGTTACCTGGGGCTTTGGCTAGCTATTTCACCACCTACCACTAATACACAAAATTATAGAATAATACAAAACATAAGGAAACTATTCAGCCCATCATGATTTTCAAACTTAAAGGCAATGATGTTGGCAAAGTCAAGCTAACTGAAGTGAACTGGCATATCTGAATAGATAGATGAATAGAGAAGCAGTGGCAAACATTTAAGATATTTCAGATTACTCAGAATAAGTATTTTCCTAATAAAAAGAAAAATGCTAAAGGGAGGGCCCACAATGGTTTAACTGAAGTTAGGGAAGTGTCACCCTCAAGGTGAAAGTGTATAACTACACAAAGATGAATGGCTGATCAGATGATTGGTCAGAGTTTCAAGAACGACAGAGAATGACCAAAAGATTAAACAGGAGAAAGAAATTAGAAGAGGAAGCTAGCTAGAAATGCAAAACAGATGGCAAGAGTTTCTACAGGCATTTAAAAAGGAAAAAGGTACTGAGTTTTCATCCGCTAGACTAGAGATTGCAAATGGGGGGTCAGATAATAAAGGAAATGGTGAACGAAATGAAGAAATCTTATGCTTGTCTTCACTATAGAGGTACAAAAACATTCCAGTAAAAGCTGTAAAATGAAGAGGTACAAAGGGAGAGAAGAGTTTTCAGTGTTCTTGCAATGTTTCCTCTGCCCTTCGAGAGACAGCTTGCCGCGGCAGAGCTTAAGAGCACTTGCTTTGGGAGTCTTGTGTTGCAGCTGATTGAGTGTGACTAGTGCTTTGAAGATGCAGATACCAGCCTCAAATTGGTATGCCAAAAACACAGGGCTTTGGCAAGACCACACCCCGAATGATGTGCACAGCTTTGGTTACCTTATTTAAGGATGGCAGAAATGTATTGGGGTTCGTTACAGGAGGTTTACTAGATTGACACCTGGAATGAACTGATTGTTTTATGAGGAAAGGTTGGACAGATTGGGCTTGTTTCCATTGGAGTTTGAGTGTGACGAATTATTTGATTGAAGTACACAAGATCCTGAATAGACTGGCAGGTGGATATGGAAAGGATGTTTCTTCTTGTCGCTGAGTCCCGAACTAAAGGTTACCATTTTAAAATTTAGGCTGTTGTCCTTATAGGAGAGATTATCGGAATATTTTTCTAAGGACTGTGCAACTTTGGAAGTCCCATCATCAGAAGGTGGAGACAAGGTAGCTAAATATTCTTAAGGCAGAGGTAGCTTGATTCTTGTTGGAAGCAAGGGAGTCAAAGGTTCAATCAAGGGTAGGTGGAAACATGGAATTTGAAATAGGTTATCCATGATTTTTTGAATGGCAGAGCAGGTTCAAGGGGCCATATTTGTGTCTTAAGAGCTTTGAAATTATGCTTTCCTACAAAATTTCTGTTAATAAACAGAAGGATTTTGTATTCCAGGATACCCTTCTCAATGCCTGCCAATTTCAAATACCTGTGCACATTGACCCCCAGGTTTCTGTTCCTGTAATCCCTGACTTGAGTTTACTTTGCTTCATCCCATCCTTGCTACCAAAAATCAATTCACACTTCTCAGTGTTAAATTTCATCTGGCAAATTTCTGCCCATTTCATCAATGTTTCCCAAAGTCTTTGTCCTGTTTATTCTGTCAGTCTTGAGTAATCTTCAAACTTGAAATCTATGCCCTGCACTCTCAAATCCAGGTCATTAATATGCATCAAAAACAGCAATTGTCCCAACTACACACTTCAGTTTAGAAAACAACTATTTAACATTGCTGAAAAGAGATGTTTTATCAAAGCTTTTCTGTTGCACTCATCAGGACAAGAATACAATGCAAGGAAAAACAACAAAATTTATACTGTATGACAGAAGTGTTGATTTATTGGCAAGTGAGCGCATCACACAAATGAGTGTTCTACACATCACACAAATGAAAGACATTGTGTAAGAATTTCAGTATCAATGTGAAGCTAAGTATGTTGGCCATATGTCCTAAAGACAAACAGACTATGAAATAACACATTCAATTTGTTCGTAATGGACAAGGTACAGACCATATTTGCAAAACTCCAAACATGTCCACTATTATTTGTGATTCCACAATAGTCCTGTGTATTATGAACAATCAATTTAAGGTACTCAATTAGGTTCACACTGTGGCACATTTGTGAAGCTACATATTAATAGAGGGCTCTATTCTATGCAGACAAAGAACATACACACACTTTTTTACCCATTTCAGCTAAAAAGTGCATTGACCAGAGTCAGGCTGTCTGAATTAAATTTCAAACAATCCTTGGCATTTAACTGTCAGTGTGCTTCTTTCTCCGTGGCAATACCAGAGTTCACTTGTCAATAGCAGACCACATTTGGAGCACTGAGAACAAAGAGTAAGAGGTCTCCCGTTGACGATGGAGAATCATTTCTGGGAGGGTTGTTGGTCTGGGGAATTCTCCTCTCCAGAGAAGTGGTGATAGGGGCAGTGAATATTTTAAGGCTGCATTAGACTGATTCCCTTGGGTAGGCAGGAATGCAGATCAATTAGATTAACCATGATCTATCAAATAGCAGAGAAGGTTTGAGCAGCAAATGGACAAATCCTGCTCCTAATTGTGATCTCTCAAGTTATGTATTTTAGGTTTGAATTCTTTGATTAAGTGCATGATGTATTGTTCACTAAGGAGGGGAATGTTGAATGTGTCAAATACAAATCTGGGTAGATCTTTATCTTACATGCTCAAAATAAAGAGAATGTTGGTTAAAATTAATAAATGGAGAAATTAAATTGTATTTGAATTGTAAAGCTTGCTTAATCATTGAGGTTTGTGAATAAACAGAAGGGAAAATGAATAAAAAACATCAATGTATTTATGCAACCAGTGAATATCTACAGTGATGTTCATGGTAGGCTGGAGCAGATTAAAGATACAAACGTTATTTGATGCTGTCAGGGTGATTTATTTATTAAATGCAGGTCCTGGGAATCGAATGCCTAGATATGCAGATTTGAACAATTTATCAAGAAACAGGTAACAGTTGGGATGCATTTTACTAACATTTATTTAAAGCTGACGGCAAATCAAAAAATCCAGGGGTGGAAATCAATGAAGCAGATCTGAGCTTGGCATATTTTGGGGCAGCCTGCAAAATGTGGGCACGTGGGTCTCAAGTTTAAATTTATTTTCAGGACAGTGAGTCGAGTGTGGGGCTCAGGTCCAGAGTATCTGGGAGAGGCTACTAAAATTAACTGAGCCAGATGTGTAAGGAGGTAGAACATGTGCAAATGGAACATGAAGTTAGGGAAGGCAATTATAAAAAAACTTAAAAATGCAACAATTTGGTCTAATCAGTATTTGATGTTTATGCTCCATCATAACCTCCTCATCATCCTGATCTAACTTTAATATTGCTGATTTTTAAAAAATGGTGCAAAGCTTCTGGTCTTATACTCATCATGACAAACAAACATATGGCAAATTTCAAACAGTCACAATTTACACTACAGAGAAATTTAATCATAAACTTGTGTTTCAAACTACACTGTTGATAATTCAATTATGTATAAATTGAGATGGCCTGAAATTTGGCATTCTTGCATTTGTCCTTTGGAGTGCATGAAAAGCCTCAGCAACTTGTCTCATTTTTCAGTAATATTAAAGTTCTGTACAATCAAGCAATGGTTTGATCCAATTTTATCAGCATATCTTTTCCCTTGTGCATTTAAGGGTAAGTTCAGTAAACATCTCTTCTACTTGACTCAGCTATTCAACATTGGAGAGTTCCATATTTTCATCACTAAGAAGTGTCCTTCAAATTCCCCACTTTTTCTAGATGACCTTTAGATTCACTCTTGCCATAAGTAGAAATGCATATTCTGCATTTATTTTACTGAAACTTCTCATATTTTTAAACCTCTCTTGGGTTACCCTGCAGCCTTTTCCAGAGGAAAGAAACCAAGCACGTTCATCATATAACCTTGCAATTCTGGTTTCTTGTAATCAATTTTTACACCCTTCAATGCAAGTTTAGCATAACTTTGCCTTCTTAAATTCATCCTATCCCTTTCAAAAAATCCTACTGCCTGACTTGTTATAGTCCTTTGACCTATATTAGAACTGTGATTTGCAAATTTGTAATTTGTTTTTGTTCCTTTACCCCATTGAGATTAACTCCTTCAGTCATCTCATTTTTCTTACCAAAATATATGTTGAAAATCATTTCCCAGTGTCATTAATGTCACCTTGTAATTTGTTACATCCTTTAGTGTTAACTGATTTGGCATCATCTGCAAATTTAGAATTTTTTTAATACTAAAGTCTAAATTGCAAACACAAAAGTGGTGTTCAGTGCTGACCAGTTAATGAATGCAGCCCCACCCCTTGACTGACTGTAACTTGCTTATTTTTCTTTCATTTCCCTTATGGAACGCACTTTACAACAGCTATTTATTTACTTGTACTCCTCCTTTTCAGCCAGTCATTCTGTTACTTGCCCCTTTCTCCACAGGCTGAGTTTATGTATTAGTCTATTATATGGTAACTTATTGAAGGTCTTTTAGAAATCTAGATATAGTTATGTCTACTGCTTCACCCATATCTACTTTGTTATCACTTCAAAAAAATCCAATAAGGATTGGTCAAAAGATCCTCTGAAGGATCCACGAGAACAAAACTGTCACCTACTGGCATGACAAGAGGATCATGAAAGCTAAATCTAATATTACAAATGTCTAGAATCTACAAGTAGTACTGCTATAGGCATGTGTAGCAAATTGCCTGTAGTTTGCTCAGCAGATTAGGATGCAAGCCTGTCCTCCAGTGAGCTTTTTCATAGGCTTCCCTTACCTCATATCTACTGCACTTGGGTGGATCTCCCAGAACAGATTCCTCTAACCAGGGTTCAAAATATATGGTGGCAGGTGAACCCACCCTGGAAAGCCCCCAAAATGTGTGGAAAAATTCAAACACCAATGGGAGGAAAGTCACTGCCATCTGTGAAAGTGATAGAATGTAATAAGCTGCCCCTCAAATCACAGGCGGATTCTCGTCCATGCTTGCTGCTAATAGCCTCAATCCTACAGAGCATGAGCAGCAGCAGCAGCATGAGCCTAACCACCTGTAGTCGTGGCATTCTACTCCCTTTGCTCTGCCCACTGGAGCACACCAATTTCCCCACTGCAGTGTAGAAAGGGTGGGGTGTAGCACCAAACCAACATTAAAAGTAAAATCACTAATGTCTTACTGAAAGAGGAGGAGTAATCAGAATGATGCAAATTATCTAACTGCAGTGGTCAACATTAGAGGATGCGTTTGTCTTATCAGCAGTCAACCCATCCCTACCACCTGCAGGTTGGTATGATGCGCCATGCTCTCTCTCAAGGATGGGAATGGTCCGCTCCTCTCCAGGCTGTCTCCTCCACTCAACGTTTACTGTCAAGAAGTCAAACTTCTTTGGTCCCCTCTCCTACTCCACTTTTAAATACATACTAACTAATACTGCTGACTTTTAACTTCACCTCAGTTTGAAGTTAATCTTATTTTTAATCTCCCCTCATTTGAGCTTCCAGGACGGAATTTTTTTTGCAAAGAATTATAATCCATAATTAACTGGAGAGCTTAACTGAGAACAATGTCTCGGGAAGTTGAGGTTCTTTTGATGAATGCACACCCATCCTTGACTGACTGTAACCTGCAGTTTTCCTTCATTTCTCTCCAATTTAAGGCTCACATTTTCTAAACTCAAGGAAAGGTCTCAAACAAAAATGCTGCCAATGCTTGAAATCTGAAATGAAAAAAAAAACAGCGCAGGAAAAACTCAACAGGTTTGACACCATCTGTGGAAAGAGAGAGAAACACAATTAATCTGGAGTCTGAGCGCTCTGAGGAGTCATGAGCGCGTAAAACATTAACTCTCCCATCACAAAATGTTGTCAGACCTCCTGAGTTTATCCAGCATTTTCGGTTTTCTTATTACAAGGTCTTGTTTATTGTTCCTGGTGTTATCAAGTTCAACAATTGTGGGGTGATCCTCCCCAGGTCAGTACCAAAATGGGCAATGTATTTTACTCTGGATGCAGAGTTTGGGAGATTTACTGAAAATAGATCAAAACATCTTACTTATAGATTCCATATGTACATCCACCCTATACGTTAGCTACATGCAATCGCACCAGCTAATAAAGCTGGCAAAAACAGAAAAAAGTACCCGAAAAAGTCAAACTTAAAAATCTCAAGAGCCCTCGAGAAAAAATTTTTGATTCTGGCCTCCAACAGTTTCCTAAAGTGCATCTTCAGACATTTTTTCCCTTTGGGGAATAATGGGGAAGTGGTAGAAGTATTACTGAGCTGATCATCAGCCCATTGAACTGCATTATGAACACTCCTTCCCTTGACCAACAAGTCCTGGTGTTGGGCTTGAGCTTATGGTCCAGAGGAAGGGACCATGCCACTTGACCTCTTACTCACTACAGGTATATGACATTATTTGCTGGAATATAGGTCCATAGGATTGTTGCTCTCCAGTAGAAAAAAAAAGTTAAAATTGATAAGCCACCAGCCAGTTCCTTGTTGTCCAACTTCTTGTACTTGTTTGATTGAAGGACTTTGATGAAGCTTAATCACGAATCACTCAAACCAGGCACCAATTCCCATAAATAGCAAGTTGGCATGCAATGAAAATGCCCCATTTATTGTGGGTTCATAAATTATAGTAACAGTATTCAGGAGAATGGGGGCATTAAAAGGGAAATCATAAATGAAAATTGGTTAATGGTTCTAGGTTTAACAGAGCTGTATTATGAAATGTTTTGCAGCAACTCTTCCAGAGATGAGAAATTTCAGTTACAAATTGGTGGAAGGCACAAGACAGCACAGATTTAAATTAATTGGCAAAATAAATAATGGCAACATGAAGAAAAACCTTTTCACACAAACAGTTAGAATCTGGAATGCATTGCTTAAGTATGCTGGAAGTTGGTTCAATTGAGGCAATTAGATTACTATCAGAAAAGCATGAACTTGCAGGATTACTGGGAAAAGGCAAGGTAGTGGCTTTCGGTGAATTGTTCCTTCAGAGGTCCAGCAAACAATGAACTGAATGGCCTTCTGTGCTGTAACTACTCTTATTCCTTGTTTGCTTATTGGCCGCAAGGTTTCATAGTGAACAGATTGAACTAGTGGACTATAATTCACGTGAGTCATCTCAATTTCTGAGTTTGATTAGTGTTGCTGCAGGTTGCATTGATCCCAATTTACAAAAATGATTAGTAGATCTCAACAGGACGGAATCAATTGTGCTATCAAACTCTCTGCTAAATTTCAGGTGAACAAGTTATTCATGCCATTACTATTGCTGTCAAATATCTCATTTATAAAAACTATATTGTGACAATTAGAATATGAAAAAGACTAGACTCAGCGCTGTTTAAATATCAGAGGGCTGGTGGGCTACCGAGCCTTTATGACTTTCCCCTCCAACTTTTCCTACAAATTAACTCATTCTTGTGAAAGCATTGACTATTTTCTGGAATATAGGTTCACAGACATTAACTGCTCTCTAGTATATCAGCCGTTAACCATTACCACACTGAATGACAGGAGGCCATTTTCAAATTTCCCAACAATTCTGACAATTTTGGCTGCCACAACATGACTTTACAGAAAGGAAGGGCCTTGCCTATTTTTGGATCCATGATGAACTTCTGTATACAAATATAAAGAATCACTAGCAAAAAGGGACATTTCTCAAATACCTGCAAGCATTAAAACAATTCTAAAATGAGTTGACTGAAGAATCCAATTCATCTACAATTATTTGCATTTGTATAACAATCTTTAAAGTTGGAAACATCTCAATGCTTCACAGCCATATTAGACAAATGGACACCATTCCAAAGGAGATATAAATAATCAGAAGTTTGGTCAAAAATGTTAGTTTTAAGGAGGAATTTAAAAAGGAGAGAGATGGAGAAGTTTATGGAAAGACTTCTAGAAATTAGGTTCTAGAACGTATAGCCTCAAATGATCAGACAGAAGGAATGCAGCTTATGCAAGAGTTGGTTGGTGGATGTACACTAGGTAAAAATGGGCCTAATGTAGAGTTCTTGGAGCACTGTATAGCTCAAGGAGATCACAGAAGAGCAAGGCCATGGAGAGATTTGAAGAGTCTGTTGCCATTGCATATCTCAACAATGTTGGAAGCACATACAGACATACAAAGATTAGCTTTGCTTGATCATTCAATGGAGAAAAAAATTGAACTGAAACCGGCATGAAGCAACAAAGTAATTACTAAAAAGACATACCAGGATAGTAGACACTGGAAAAGATTGACCCACTTCATTATGATTGAACATTGCCCGAGACAAGACTGCATTCTCAAATATCTTGGGGACAAGAGATATTATCTCAAGGCAAAAGAAAAGAGGCCGATAGACTTAGTAATCTTCAGGGACCCCTGCATATGATCAGGACAATTTTTTATAATGAATCCCTACTTGTTAAATATCACTGCCTGGTGCTTCATGTATGGCAAAGTATTAACATGTCTCACGAGTCACGCTAAGACACTTGCCTGGCATCTGAAAGTTCATGCAATAACTGCAAAACAGAAATGGCATATGGGGACAAATCTAAATGTTTAGTGAGACTTATTGAGTTTTACAGCCCAATAATTTAAAACTTGGGTGTTGAGTCCTGATGCACACACACATTTAAAAATACACCTTTACATGATTTATAGTGTCTATTTTCAGTATATAGTATTATGACAAATTTTGTGCTTGGACTTCCGCAATAACATGCCAACATGTTTAGTTTTCACAGACAGACTGAATATACAGTAGTCCCCATAATGGGCAACAAAGACCACTGCTTCAACCACAGTTTAGGGCCCTAAAGGGTATCCAAATAACCTACTTTCAAGATCTTGTATGTGCTGCTGTAGGGTTCTTGCCAGATGGATGAACTGAAAGCAAGAAAAGTGGATAACATCAAAACATATCTGGCTTCACCCAAAGTACCAAAGAGGGGGGGAAAAGTCAGTACAACTCAAAACATTATGCCACCTAGCTGGTAATCTTGTTTTGCAGTGCTGAATTAATGAACTAACTATACAATCATAGAATAAATATCAAATGTAGGTAATCTATTCTTTCATTATCCTGGTTCTTGAGGTACTATTTGCCTAAGTTACTGATTCTCTAATGTACAACTTTGTAAATAAGATAATAAGAATTTGCAAGTCACAATTAACACCTTATTCTTAAATAAGGTTCTTAAAAGAAAATTATCTTTTGTGCTAGCTGCCCTCCAAATATTGCAGGCAATTTCAGAACATTAGCCAGTAATAAAGTTATTTATATTCTATTTACAATTAAGCTAAAAATAGTTATGCAATAATTTACTTAGAAAAAGCATTAAGCTAAAAAAAGTGCTATAATGTTAATAATCTAGTTTACAAGCTGCTATTTTTGTAATCCACATTTTAATTATATGCTTACCCGAAGTCTAGTCCTTGTCTCACTTGTGCCACCCATCATGTCAGAAAATCTCTGTTCACACAAATGAAGTAACAGAACAAGGTACAGACCAGAACTGATGAATTCGTATTGTGCCTAAAGAAAGTTAAAAATTTAGGTACAGAATCTAAAAATTAAGGATCTGCACACTGATAAATATACAATTTGTGATTCAACTATTGTAACTTGTTGTGAATTAAGTGATCTTGTATAGCACATGTTTCAATACAGTAAACCTGCATTGTGAATGGGAGTGATCTTATAGTCTGCAGTCCAATTTTAAGTATTTTCAGTTACAAAAAAATGTGAAGTTAGAATTGAGATACTATACGGCCTTTACTGTAAACTAACTGCTGTGCATTCTATAATATTTAACACCTATAATGAACCAGTCAACAGCATGAACTGAATGTCACTCGTAAGAATAGGTTCATGAAAAGCACATCAGACATTTAAAAAATCCAAGATAACCCCCACATTCCAATGGATAAAAAACCCCCCCAGAAAACTCAATGATTAAAGTTACATGGAAAAAACACAACTTTCCAGCAGTAGGTGACTTTGCTGCCCACATCATACTTGGTTCTTTTAAAATTGCACTGGCAAACTGAATCGTAGATTTCCTGACTGCCCTGGTATAAATGAATCAAAGAAAGGGAGATTAAAAGTACACGATTCACTGAGTTCCTCTTTGCACAGCAGATTAAAATAGTTAATCACTGTTTAAAAAAGGCAACAAAATCGGAGTCACAATTCTTAAGTTTGCAAATATCAAGTCATAGGAAGCCAAAACGAAAATAAACCATTGTTCTTCCTTCCAATTTTCTTTGCTCAATGCTGACACCATTCGTTATATTGGACGAACGTTTCTCTCCAGAACATTTCGCAGTGGTCTTAGATGCATGGCCTTTTATAGAGAATGTTAGCAGGCTATTCAAGTATGGCAACCACAACAAAATTCGATTCTGCCTTTACTAGGAATTGCTGAATAATACAAAAATGGGAATTCAGGCCAATTTTCCCCTTCCTAATTTGCCATGAATTAGAACATAGAACACTACAGCACAAACAGGCCCTTCGGCCCACAAGCTGCGCCGATCATATCCCTACCTACCAGGCCTACCTATAACCCTCAATCCCATTAAATCCCATATACTAATCTAGAAGTCTCTTAAGAGACCCCAACCAGTTTGCCTCCACCACCACTGACGGCAGCTGATTCCACTCACTCACCACCCTCTGAGTGAAAAACTTACCCTGACATCTCCCCTGTACCTACTCCCTAGCACCTTAAACCTGTGTCCTCTCGTAGTGACCATTTCAGCTCTGGGAAATAACCTTTGAGAATCCACCCTATCTATACCTCTCAACATCTTATAATTCTCTATCAGGTCGCCTCTCATCCTTCGTCTCTCCAGGGAGAAAAGTGCTAGCTCCCTCAACCTATCCTCATAAGGGATGCCACACAAACCTGGCAACAACCTTGTAAATCTCCCCTGCACCCTTTCAATAGCTTCCACATCCTTCTTGTAGTGAGGCGACCAGAACTGCGCACAGTACTCCAAGTGGGGTCTGACACGGTTCTAATAAATTGTAGAGCCCTAAAAGGGCTTGGAGATCAACCGTAATGCCTTCACTTTGGCAGAAATGATGTAATTCAGCAAACATCAAACCTGGAACTCTTGGTCCCAATGCTTCAGATACTCTTTGAAGAAACTCAAGAGTCATCAGAGCATCTTTGGTAGATGAACAATTACATTTTTCTCCTCTTTCCTCACTCTAAGTAACAAAAAAAAACACTATCCCATTGCAGCATCTAAGACATATTACCATTTTCTGTGAAACAACAAACTTTCAGCTATCATTATTTAGCTGCAAAGAGTTTTACTATTTCATTGCAAATTGGTCTAAAGACAAATGCCACCAAATGTGGAGACAGAACAATCTTTAGGCAGGAAGTAATTAAAATGCAGTACTGGCAATCCTTCCAAACAATTGAGAGCAATGAAAAGTTTTTCACAAACAATTCTCTGGAATTACATGGCAACATGAATTTGGAGGAAACCTGAAGAATTTTTTCCAAGATTAATTTAAGTAATATATATATAATTTATGTCTAATGTAACACTTACATTAACTTTTTAAAACATATGGCAACCAATCGCAAAAGCTTACATAAACCCATACACACCTGTTCATCTGCATGTGTCCTATACAATTCATGGACATTAAAATCTTCAAAATCCAGTTGCAACTTCTCTTTACACAATTCACAGGTAGTTACAGCAGTCAAATCAGCACCTGCAATAAGTTTAGTACATAATGTCTATTTAATGTGTTTGGTCATATATTTATTAGTTTGTTAACACCAGATCATTGGCTGCTTGCACACATCTTTCCTATTCATTCACATATTCGCATGAAGTCAATTAATGCTGCTGCTCCTCATTTATACTGTTGGACAGGTTTACATACTTTTAATCAGAGACTAAATCAACATGCTGTGAATACCAGCTTTGATTCTATTCTCATTATTCATTCAGTTCATCCAAATCAAACAAGAACTTTGAACATGTGGACTTTAGTCAATATTTGGTATTTTATAGACTCAAGTAGAAATCAAAATTTCCTTTCTTGCACAAGTTAAAAATCAAATTTTTTCATTATATCATCAATCTAAGTTAAAATCCAAACCACATCTAGAGAAATGGCAGACAGATAAGCAATATGTTCTATGGCCTTAACATACAACTGAGATTTGAAATCACCTATAGGGATTTTTCGATTATGCTTTCTTAAACTGAAGGATTTAGTACCTGTCGGAATCTGATGCTCCCCTGCAATTTTTCAAACTTATGATTTACACAGAATCCACATCCCAATATTGTTTGATCCAGAAACTTGAGTCTCAGGGAACACATGTATTTGTAAGAGTAGTTACACCCTGAAACCTCGTAGAATATGATCAAGAAAAATCTTGTTGGAATTATGGACAAATAATATGAATTTGGACTGAAGTTATTAAACAAAGTGAATACAACGCAAAACCTGAAACATGTCTCACTCAAAGCTAGAAATTATTAAAACCAAGCATCATTCTGGCCGTCACATCACTTGTCTATTTGCCCTTATTACCTGAATTTATTTTGGATTGCAACCATTTCTTCATGCATTCCTGATGAACATATTGCAAGCTACCAGTGCAATTGCATGGCTGTATTAATGGATTTGGAGGGGTTGTAGCTCCAGCCCCTATTTGGCAAATCCGACAGATATCATCATCTTCATCATCGGAATCCTCTAAAAGTAGGCTGTCATAAACAAGCATACATTAAGTATATTATCTTGCATGGTTGCAACATAAAACAAATGAAAGACAGGAACGGCAGAAGTTTATTTCCTGCTCCAAAACACATTTTTCATACAAAGAACATGGCTGGTTAAGAATTTTTTGGGAACTATGAAAGAATAAGTTAGCAAGTAGGTTTTAATTCTGCATTGAAGGAAAGCTCAGGAATAAAAGTGGGAAAATAGTACTTTGAACTGAATGGAAGTTCACTATTTTGGGTTCCTGCTCAGCAGCACCTGAGGGGAATTGTAAACGCAGTTTCACCGATTCAGTTGGCGCGCCAATATCAGTATGCCTGGGTTAGAGAAAAAAATACACACAAAATCCCATTGCTTACCCAGTTAGCTGGTATAGAAAGTGGGTGGATAGCTAGTTAAGGAGGGGACTGAGCTCAGCTTTGATGTCTTCAAATAGTCTAGCACCACTTACTTTTAGGCCTCCATGTGAAAAATCTAAAGTATATTTGATTTTTAAAGAAAGATCAAGTTTTCAAAGTACATGAAGGTTTTCTTTTTAAAACTTAAAAACAATTAAGGAATTCCAGCAGGTTATCTGTAGAACCTTATGACAACATGGTATGCCTACCGAATAGACATCCTTGGGCTAAATATCCTACCGTAAGAACAGCACATTATCTTTGGAGTCTTTACTTGGAATAAATACACACATCAGCAGGAAACTCTTGCTTTTATCTTTAGTCTGAATTGATCAATACAAGAATACTGCATTAAATCATAAGAGTTGCAAAAAGGTGAAAAATAATCATGCTGTGACAATATAAATTGTCTTCCATATCCAACAGATAAACAAAAATGATTTGAGTTTTCAATAATCAGGTGTATTCCCTTCCTCTCCCAAATGCACAGACAAAAAGAATCTGAAGCTAGAAATACCAGCAATCTGACAAGTTGTATTTCTACCACCCCTAAAATTACCTACAATATACATCATGAGAAAGTTTTTTGGTCAATTTGAAGGACACAATGATTTGTTGCTCTTCTCAAAATTAACACCAATTCCAAACATATGACACAAGAAAAGCAGCAAGTGGATCCTCGGCAATTCAATTAACCGTGTTAAAAACTCTTCCTGCTAATTTCCTTTGAAAATGAACAAATGCACACCAAAAAGGTCTCATTTAAGTTTCAGAAAGCCGATGAAATTGCTGGGAAAATAGCAATTTCAGGTGGTCAGATGTAATGATCAAACACAATTCTTGCCCATGTTTCAATGCCAGGATCAAAAACTGTTCAATATTTATTGCATAATGCAAAACAAAAACAGAACTTTGTTTTGTGTTTCAAATGAAGGGAACCTGTCTGCAACAGACAACCAGGATATCAAATGGACAGTCAACTTGATATGGTCACTGCACATCCATTACAGCAAGGGAGAAAAAAAGACCTTAAAAACTTTGTTGAATCATTAGAATGATTTTATCTTTTCAATGTGCGAAATACAAAACCCTTGCTCATCTCACGTCATCATTCAAGCTTCAAGCAGTTTGCTTCCAAAACAAACCAGCCACTCAAGTTCAGGTATCTTCTGAAGAATAACTTCTATTCTTCCCTTGCCCTCCAAACTCAACCAGACCCCATAAAAGAAGATTTTATTTCTTTCTTTCCTGCTGGATCTTGCAAACTGGAGTATTTCTCTATAAATCAGCATTACATGAAAAAAAAATCTCATGTCAAACACAACATCCCTTCCAGAAAGAAATCTAGATGGTTCTGCAAGCACAAAGCAGGAAAACCTAAATCAGTTGCACCCAAAGAAAGTTTTCAAGTAGCTTAATAAATTGATGCTAAGATGATGTGGGATTTTTGAATGCATGAAATATACCTTTCTTGTAATTTTCTGAGTTTATCTGGATCCCTTGAAGATGTACTTTCAGTTTTCTGCTTTTCTTGAGCTTCTACGCGACTTCTAGATGGACTTGCAAAGTCTACTGCTATGAGTATATCATCAGAGTATTCATCCCCAAGGCCATATGGCATAGTAAGGCGTATGACAGAATTAGGGAACATCCCTGCAATTCCTGAACTACTACTATCTCGAGGGCTCTCTGGTACAGATGTTGGAGTGCAAAAGGTAGAGCTGCCTGGAGTGGTAGAAGTCAAAGCCACTGAAGAAGCTGCAGTTGCACCCTGGATAACATGTGGCTGTTCCCTGCTCAAGTTTTCATGTGTTCTAACTTCTCTTTGGAGGATTGGTGAATGGTCTACTCCAGCTTCATCTAAGGTACTGTTAGATGCAGCAGCCATTCGTGCAGTTTCATCTCTTCCTTCTCTTCTTCTTCTGTTGAAGAGAGGGGTACACCTGTTTCGTAATGATGACGATAACCATGAAGCAGTATTTCTACTTTCGGAATACCCTGGCCTTGAATTTACCAAATTTTCTACACCTCCATTAATGTTTTGAGACAGCGACACGTTTGGCGCTCCTGGCCTCCTCCATCTCAAAAATCCAAATCCTTGAGACGCTTCCGAGGATTGATTGTTTGAAAAATTAGTGGCATTGGATCTGCCCATGCTATTAGCCTGCACAAAATTTTCAGGTCTTCTACCTAAAGATATGTCGTCTGAATGCCCAAAGGAATGCGTCGTTCCAAAAGACCTTACACTTGAATGCCCCTGGTTGGATCTTCTGTTGCCAGAGAAAGTTGAAGACATACTGGATGCCAGACGGGATAACAGCTGTCTAGGTCTACACCTACTGCTAGATTCTGCTGCAAAATCATTTAGTGGCCTTGGTTGCAACATGGATATATTTCTCCTTTCTGAGGTTACGGATTCTGAAGCTCCTGATCCAGTTCTACTATGCATAAAATCACAATCTATACTTCTTTGTGGTATCGCTGCAATGTTTGTAAAGGCACTGCTATTAGAGGATCTGGAAGAATTTCTGCTCGAATCTCTTGTGAATACAGGTCGACTCTCTGAAGGCAAGGAAAGTGCTCGAGTCAAGTTTGACGTAGTGCGTCTCAAAGATCCAAGCAATCTGTCCCTCGGTCTTGCACCTTGTGCATGAGACGATAAAACTCTATCTTCAAGATCTGAAGTAGAAAAATATATATATTAGTTAAATAAACCTCAGTTGAAAATATCTGCTCAATATTCTACATATATTAACTAGGTCCTTGCAACAGATTTTGTGTAACGTAAGTCACGTACGCTCGTTTGGCTGATAACCTATGCTAGATACATCAGTAGCAAAGCAATTGTCAGTGGGGTTAATATAGCATTTTCACCTGTGAAGTGCATGTAACATGCATCTCACCATGTGTATTTTTAAATCCAAAGCATTAGTCTCTGAAATAAAGGCCTGTTTGAGAGTTTAGGAATCTTTTAGATAACCCATTATAATACAAGCAAAAAATATTCAGAGTAAAAGACAAATTCTTTGAAAAGGGCTACTTTTGTACACTAGGTGAGAAGGAAATCTTAAGCATGTGGGTTGCTGACACTCACCATCAATATTCAACACTTAAATACCAGCCAGGTGAATGAGTTACATGGAGAAATAAATGTGCTGTCAAGTTGCAAGTGATAAATACATAAACATTTGCTGTATTGCTTCAGCAAATCTTACAAATTTGCACCACACACATTCATTTTACTACTTGCAGGTAATAGCTGCATTTATTCTGCATTATTAGTGCGAAATGTGATTCAGTTGAAAATGTGAATTTCATTTTTTAAAAAATGTCTGCTGTGATAGAGTTAAATCTGGCAGCGGCCTGGCAACAAATTCACTCGTGACAGAAAATATCTAGACGCGAATTATAATTGAACTCTGAAGATTATGTAAGCAAGAAAAAGTAGTATAATATCTTGTACTCTAAAAATTACAAACATTTTATAATGAAAATATTATCTACTTCAATGTGGGTATTCCACTGCACTGACTGTTAATCTTTGAGTAAGTTTTGGACTCTTGTGCATCCAAGTTTAGGATTGCCATGAAATGGTCAACCACAAAATAAAAATGTGATAATATTTTGAATGAGTAAAGAGCAGAGAGAATATATATATATATATATATAAATAAAATGAATTAATATTCCTATCACAACAGTTATCACCTTCTTCAGCATTGGACTCTGCTGTTTCACTGAGGATAGTTTCAGCTCTAGATGCTGAACTGAATTGCACCGATGACCTTGGAAACTGAGTACACCTCCACGTTGAATCTGAGAAACAAAAAAAAAGTGGTCTGATAAGCACGTTTTGAAACAAATACAAATCAATAAAAGTTATGAGACTACTTATAAGAATATTAAAAATTAAGGTAAACTGCATGAAGTAACTAATCTATTTGCTAATTAAAAGAAATACCAACTCTTGTGCTTGTTATCCCAACCTCAAAGTTATGGATTTAGCAACGAAAAATATTTTGTTACAATGAATAGCTTACAATTTTGCAATGCAATAATTAATATGTAGACACAATAGGCTTTGTGGTGGAAAACAGAATCAGCTGTGTATTGGGCTATGCTTAGGGATATGCAGGCTACAGAGATTCTCGGCAGTGGTATTCAACCCACTCAAATTAAGAAACATTGTGAAAAGCAGTGAATCAACCCAGCTGATTGACCAAAACTCATGCATGTTTCACACAGTATTTGATCATCAGGACCAATGGACAATAGAGCAGACAAGATTGAAAATAGAGACTAGAAAAATGCCCAAAAAGTGAAACGAAAAGGTCACTGAATTTTATTTCAATCCATGTTAAAATGCAATACTCAAGGCTCCACTTTCAGTTCAATTGTCATCTCCTTTATGGAAATTAACAAAAATGTATAGTTGTGCAGTAATTTAAGCCAATAGTTTTGCAACATGCAACACCCATTTTGCTGCAGCATCCTAGGGTTGGCTTATTTGCAGAGTGCAGGCTCCCTGCACCTCTCAGTAAATATAAGGGGGGTGAGCCTGCCTCCACTTAGCCAGCTTGCACTGCTTTAATTTTTTTCAGGTGACAGGCCTCTAATTAGTACATGGGGGACTTCCATCTGTCTCCAGAAAGACGTCCCTCCACATTGAGCTGCTAGTCAATTGGAGAAAAGCAACTCTGCATGAGACAGGTGGCCATTGCTTGTTTGTAAGCGGTTGACATTCAGTTATGTCTGGATTTCACTGAAATCTTGACTCTCTTCTCTGCCTATCTACATAACATTTAGGGCATTGGCCTAATGCCCTAAATGTTAATTTTAAACTTGGCATAAAAAACAAGGGAATATTATATAAGGAATGTGAGGTATTAGGCGGCAGATCAGATCTCATTAAATGGCAATACTGCTTCAAGAGGCTAAATGACAAATCCTATTCCAATTGTTATTTGGTTCAGTGGCAGGAGGCAGGCAATGTTACATGTGGAAGTAGACAGCTTTTGTGATGGATAATAATGGGTTACAGTCAACACAAGATGGTAATCATGTTGTCTATTCTTAACAGCCTGGTTAAGTTTGAGACAGTAGCCATGCAAGGGATAGAGTACTTAGCTTGTGCTGGTGACTGAAAATGATGCATTCAGTTTTCCAAGACTGGCTACAGTACAAATATTCTGCCATCATAGAAGCAACGAAGGGAGGGCAGAGAGGTAAAGCTGGTTAGTGCACTTGTCAAAATTGACTTCATTCCTTTGGATCACATGAAGGGGCAGTGTGCAGATCAGAAAGATGGCGGCACCTGAAGGAAAGTGTTTAACCTACCATCTGTGTTGATTTGTCATGAACCACATGGATGATGGATGTTATCTTTGAGGGCGCTTCAACCTGAAACATTTGTTTGTGTCGTCGTTTTCTTTTGGAATGCTGTGACAGTCACATGGAACGCCCCCCCTCCCAACCCCCGGCCAGAGAGAATAACCAGCCCAGTCATCGTACAATAATTACTAAAGACTATTAAAGACGAATGCACATGAACAGAACTACAATATACAATTAAACATGAATTACTCAGTTTGTATAGAAGTTACCCCTTGTTCTAAGATCTGAGATTCTTCAACTGCTTAATATTTTCCTGTTCCCAAACATTCAAATTAAATAAATCTAAGTCAAGTTCAACTTATATTTACCACAAAATACAAAGTGGATGATCAAGTCTGGGAACCATTAAGTCCAGGAAATGTCTTTTCCTGGTCCAGCAAAGATATTTAGACAGCCTTTATGAAGGCTTCTGCACTACCTCGGCTCAAAGACTTCAGATATTAAGCTGGTCTCATCTCTTAGATGTTACGATGCTGGAAATTTCCCTCATCTGTCTATTTCTGCTGTCTGCACCACTCATATTCCACAACTCTCAGAATTAGCATCTGTATACCTCCACCGATCTCAGTCATCTTGCTAAGCTGCTTCCTGGTTATAGGGCTATTTGCATCCAATTCTGTCTTGATGACCGCTAATCCCGTTACTGGGAAAAGTCGCATCGGATCTCTCCCTTAGAATGCTAGCTACTGTCACTTGGCAGGTTTTTAACCTGTTGCTGCGCAGACCATATCCCATCATTTCTTGTTCAATTCTTGTTCCTGCTGTTACTATGTAGATCCGTAACACTTGGCTAGAGCAATACCTTTCATTCTTTCCTTTAGCCTTGCATCTTTCTTTGCTTCAAAATGTTTCTTGTAGCAAGAAAAACTTACACCCTGTTGCAAAACATTCTCCAACAATCCTCCAAGAAGAGACTCCCATTTGTATAAATTCATCATGTGCTCCATGTCTCTATTAATAAAAACCCAAACACTACTGTACTTTATGAGTTAACCTATTTCTATTCAATTAAACCTCTAGAATTTTCAGTGCAGTCACATTCTTCAGTGTTTTTCTGTAAGTGTATATTTCCATGCTTTCTTTTCCACCCTATAGTGTATTAAGTCACATTTATCAATATTAAGTTGCATCTATCACTTCTCTGCTGTTTTACTAGCTCTACTCACTTTAGGCAAAACTTCCTGCTTCTAAATTTCAAGATTGAAAATGTTAACCCCATACTACATTCGGAGGTACACCAGTTTCAAACTTTTTCCTAATTCAACGAATTGACGTTGCTATTTTACCTCCCGCAAAATACATCCAAATATTTCTAAAAAGCCTCCGAGGGACCTTTGCCGATTAGGTCTTAGCTAAACCCTTGATTCTTTCCCAAGCAGCAAATTATTGCTATTATGCACCTGTGGCAGAAGGCGAGATGGGTGTACGTGAATCGATGCGGCACAGATTTTCATTAAAGTGCAATAGAGAGTCCGAGCTCTCGGTCTGGACCATCCCTTTGTCTACTTACAACTGGTAGATACACTTAGATTTGCATTTTCCATTTCATTTAATTTCTGTTGCATTCACATTGGTAAAGTGATGAGGCCCACATGCACATTTTCCCTACTTTTGTTCATTCCATGTCTGTATTAACGCTACAGATAAAAAATAGCAAATGATAGGTCAATAAACAGAAACTCCCTTTCTGGCTGACAAACTTATGTTTCTTGCTTCAGAATCAGAAAGTTGTGCGATTAGGTTCCAGGACTTCACAAAATTTAGGCTGACATCAGTGCATTACTGAGAAAGTGCTGTATGGTTACAGACACTGCCTTCAGATGAGATGCTAAACAGAAACCCCACTTGCCCCCTCAGGTAGTGTAAAAGATCCCACATCCCTAATCTGAAGAGTAAGCTACAGGGAAAACTTCTCCCAGCGCCTTAACCAATAGTTAAGTCTCAACCAACATCTAAAATAAAACCTGGTTACGTTATTGCTGTTTGTGGGATCTGCACAAAATGTATGTTGCTTTTCTACATCACAACAATAGACCACTTAAAAAAGCAATCAATCAACTGGCTGTAAAACACTTCCCATCCTGGAAGCTGTGAAAGGTGCAAGTCCTCCCTTCTCCTTTACTATTTTTCCAACCTTACCAAATACCTGATTATCTCAGACTTTGACTTGGATGAAGGAGCCAAAGGTATGGATGCTAAATTTGCTGATGGCAATAGATTCATATGAAAGTACAGTCTTGCCTCCCTGGGTCATCTTCACAAAAAGATATAGATAAGTTGAGCAGGCAAATAAAGCTTATTATTCAAATTGTTTAGAGTGCATAGGTATGAGTTTGACGTTTGAAGTGGGGTTTCTGTTTAGCATCTCATCTGAAGGCAGTGTCTGTAACCACACAGCACTTTCTCAGTAATGCACTGATGTCAGCCTAAATTTTGTGAAGTCCTGGAACCTAATCGCACAACTTTCTGATTCTGAAGCAAGAAACATAAGTTTGTCAGCCAGAAAGGGAGTTTGTGTTTATTGACCTATCATTTGCTATTTTTTATCTGTAGCGTTAATACAGACATGGATGTCCTGATGCTTGAATCACAAAAAGTTAGTACATGTGTAGAACCAGTAATTAGGAAAGCTCATAGAATTCTATTGACTGTCAGGGGAATTGATCATAAAAGCAAGGAGTTTAGTCTTCAGTTATACACGGTACTGGTTAGACCGCATCTGGAGTGCTGGGTCTATTATTGGTCTCCTTATTTAAGGAAAGGTGTAAATGGATTAGTAATTCAGAGAAGGTTTGCTAGAATATTGTTAGGAATGAGTGGGTTGTCTGCTGAGGAAAGGTTGGGTTTCTGTCCATTGACTTTCAAAAGAATAAGACGCAATTTGATTGCAACATACAAGATCCTGAGGAATTTTGACAGGATGGATGAAGAGAAGGTGGTTCCTCTTGTGGGAGGATCTAGAACTAAAGGTCACTGTTTAAAATAAGGGGTCACACACGGAAGACAGATGAGGATAATCTTTTTCTGAGAGTCATGAGTCTTTGGAGCTCACTATCAAAAAGGTGGCAGAAGCAGAGTCTTTGAACATTTTAAGGCAGAGCTCGATAGACTCTTGATAAACAAGGGAGTGAAAGGTTATTGCGGTAGACAAATGTGAGATCAAGGTCAATCAGATTAACCACAACTGATTTGAATGGCTAGATGGGGCAAGTGGCCTATACCTATTCCTAATTTGTACACATGTATTTATAAGCTTAAGATAGATAAAAATAACCTGTCCTTTTTAGATTTCCATTGACCCGTTGTGCTATTTAAAAACACTGAATGCTTTGCTGTGCTTGGATGGCCATCCCAAAATCAAATCCTACCTCTTAAACTTGGAACACAAGATTAGAAATGCTCTTGTGCTTAAGTGCATAAAACAATTCAACTTTTGAACTTTTTGCTTTTATGAAAACCTTAAATTACCATTAGGACAACATCATGTCTGCCCCAAATTACAGTCAAGTATCCATTATATAATTTTATACAAGTAATTTTCACCTGAAATCATGGAGAAAGCAACTAAACTTAAAATTTCTGTCTCCATTTGATATGGATACTAATGTACAAAGAATATCTAAATAAGACCACCAAATTAAATGCATTTAATTTACCCCCTTCACCCATTTCTACATTCTTAGTATCCAGTGCTGTTAAAAACGGCACTTTTCTAAAGAAAGCATAAATTAGTACATTTCTCTAAAACTGATTCAAGATCAAAATAGTTGAGAAGCTACTTATTAGGATTCATTACCTTATTAAAATAAAAACTGCTTTTAATAGGTAATACTAATGCACTAAAAATAACACCCCTACTACCTGTCTTGCTTATTTATAACCCTTTCTAACCTGTTACGGCCATGACTCCCACGTACCTGCCGCATCTATTTTCTCCATAGGTGACAGGGACGATTCCCTCACCCACCCAAGCTAATTCCTCACTTTCTGCTCTGTCCAAAGCTCTGAGGCAACCCCTGCAAAGAGTACAATACAAGCACTCAATGTGCTTTCCAAACCATGGTTCTGATTTACCAACAGAAGATGAAAGAGGAGGCCAAGAGCAATATGGGAGCAAGGAAGTCAGCAGGATGCCAGTGTTATATTTGTAGAACCTGTTGCAGAATAAAAACAGAAGTGATAGCACGTGGGTTTTGGGTGTGACAACAGAACCGGTTTACTCCATAGTGGTTGGATCTAGATTGTAAAGCCCACAAAGTAGTTAATGACATCATGGGCAGACCAAGTAACCAATCTCTTAAGGGACCACATAACATACAATAAAGCTAATATACAACAACAGGCAGGTCAGATGAAGACGCAACAGCAGACCTAGGGTTGGATGGTATATGGAAAGCAAAATGGAAAAAGTGTTCAGCTAGCATAAAAAGTAGCTGGCCTTAGCCCAATAGTGAAGCATTATGATGGGGTGCAATTGCCAATGTGGGAATGGAGACAGAAGCAGAAAAAATTAAAAACTGTAACCAAATTCTCAATGAGAGCGCGCAAAATAAAACGGTGAACTCAGTCATTAGAAGCCTGTAACTACTTGATAACTTGCAACTAATTACATAGGGATCCCATTATGAATGGCTACATTTTACATTTAAAAAGTGACAAATTAATTGTTGACAGCATTTCAACTAGGGAAACACATAAATGACAATGAAGTTGGGACAGCAATGAGGTTTTATATGCTGAGACATGATAACTACAAGTATTAGTTAGGAGTAACAGATTTAGCAGTCATACCATTTCACTGGCTCTAAGGCAACACAACTAAGCTTTACAAAAAAACCCACAAAGATCCAGAATTGAAAGACACCTTAGAAAAATCATTTTAGGTTTACATGTTGATTTGTATCATAATAAACATTTAAGAGGACATAGAATAAATGGAATTCTGACTTTTCCCTGGCTGTGTGTTGTGGAAGATATGGAAAAGCTTTATTTCCAGAGTGTTTAATAATCACAAACTGAAGGAACTTGAACTTGAATTCATCTCAAAGCTTTCAGATAATGCCAAAGGAAAAGTCAGTATCCACTGTGCTGGCCGTTATGCATACATACAGATGCACAAGCAGCACAGGATCAAACTTTAATTAATAGCCTCCTTTTCCATTTTTCACTCTTCCCCTCTAAACTAAGCTGCCCATTAACATTTATTGTTTAGGTAAGCGGTTAGAACCGAGGGTTGTTTTCAACTCTAAATAAATAAATGGACGCAGTTACTCAAAAAAAGTAATCAAATTTGCAGTAGATATCAAACTAGGAAGAACAGTGGAATTAGAGGAAGCAGCTTAAATTTATAGAAATAGCATGCAAATATGCTACGCAGAAGTTGACACAATGCCAAGTACTGTGCTTAAGGGAAAAAAAAAGGTCAATTAATGTGCTTAAATAATCAAGGATGGAAGCTTCCTGTTGTCAGGTCAGCAAATCGAGAGTATGTTAAATGGAGAACTGTGTAGCTAAAACAGCAACACACAGAAAGAAGTGGTGACAAAGCTGTCGAGCCAGATACGAACTTGTGGACTTCGTGTTGTTCTGCAGAACATAGGGGAGACATTAAACACTGGAAGAAATGCAGACAAGATCCATACAACTGAATTCTAAATTCAGAGGTACAGGTCAACAGGAAAAAGACTAGAAAAAATGAAGCCATTCAGTCTGGAACAGTAGGGCTTGTGAGTGGTGACGTTTCAAATATAGTTAAGGAAATGGAAAAGACAAATACTACTTCTAAGCTAAAAAAATGTTGGACTAACACCGGGTTGTAATTCTAATTTAGTGAAAGGCAGATTTATGAAATAAATCAAAAAAAGCTTCGGTGCAATCAGTGGAATGCACTTCCAGAAGAGCAGTTGTGATGAAAATAATTGGATATTGAAAATGGAAGAAATGAAGGTGTTTTTGGATAGGTAGACAAAGATGGGTCTTCTCATTCATATTTATTACAACAACAAAACCAGTTTTCATTGGTACTTGCACTGTAAAAATGGTCTAAAACACAGTAATTGGCTTTCCAAGTGCCAAGGTACACAAGGAATAAAAAAAGGTCAAGACAGTTTGATATTTCAAACAAGATGCACTACAAACTGATATCACACCATTTTATTACATTCAAGCATAACCTGAACAAATATTTACACTAAGTCACCATTTAATGTTCCTCCCATTGTAACGTGTAGCACAAAGCATCGGCTGTTGCCTTAAAAAGTTAATGTTTCATTACTTACGCATGCAGAACTTATTATGCAAGAACATGGTGAAGCTACTACTGGATATTCTTAATATAAACTTCTGCTCAGTGAGATAATATAGTTAAGTGTCAGGTTAGAGTAATGCATGTTGCAATCCTGTGCCACATTAGAAAGACAACAGTATCAAGGAGTTTCTTTGGCCACTCTGATTCCAATTTAGCAGAAGCCTCACAGCAGAATGCTAAACCTTACACAAAGAGCTAACTATAAATGAAACTCAGTTGGAAGGGATAGCAAGCAGAAAAATACCTGAATTGTTGCTCAAGCAATTGGCACTATTGCCAGGTGAACAAGCTGATGCCAGTTTAGGCCTCTTGGAATCGCTGTTCTGGGTCTGCGTTAAAAATCTTGAAGTTGCTCCTGGATGTCTCTCTGTTTCATTGTATATCGTTGACTGCAAAGGCGCAGGTAAGTGGCATCCTTCAGATGTGGAGAACTGTATGAAAAATGTTTTAAGTGTTAATGCTGTTGGAAAATTAATGCACCTTTAATCAGTTAAGTAACAATTAAAGTTAATTTCTGAATCTGAAACCGAATATACCATTCTATTTCTGTTTCCCGAAAAACCCACAGACCATGGTTCTTCACATCCTCGTGAGCTGCACCCTGAAACAGTGGTCGATAGTTTCAACATATGTTCATTGGGTTCTGGTTCAGATATAGGAAAGTCTCTACGGGGCATATGATGCAATCGAGATCCCTGCAAGAAATAATAGCCTATGTAAGGCAATATATAGGAAGAGTTGACTGAAGAACAAGGGGAACCATGAGCCCTTGAGGACTAGAAGGAAATAACAGAGCAGCATTAGAGAGAACTTGGACTAAAGAATCAACCCAATAAAGGTGCAGCAGGGTTGCACATAAAAGCAGCAGAGCTACTTGGCCCCACAACCAACACATTACCAGATCTATCAGACATTGGGCAACTAAAGGGAAAAGAAAAACTCCTTGAGCAGACTATATTCAACCATGGCAGGGCCTGGCATACCAGTGCAAGTCGAATTTTTCCAGTTTCCTGACCCTGTCTTCTTTACACCATAAACACCCAAACCTCTATTCCCATAAGGGCAGTCTGAAAGCTTTGAACTTCTTCCCAATTCCCATCACACCATCTAGGAGTGCTATTAATTCACAAGGAACAGTTTAGTCCATGATATATTCCTCGATGGAGTGGCTATGGCGTATAGGCATTTAACAAATCTTTCATGTAGGTTTCATTCAAAAACTCACGTAGAAGTCCAAACCTTTATCATTATTCCAATCGACTGCCACCCATCTCAAAATACTTCTGATTTTTACTACCTGTAGGAAGCGACAACTCAAGACCTAAATTTGTTTCCTTTTTGATGAAGATTTTAAACACATTCATTTTGTTTTTTCACTGATCATATAGTTCTTATTCAAGCATAATCATGCCTTGAAAATCTATCCCTGCTTTCTACTATTTTCCACAATAGTTATTGGGATTATAATTTTGTTTGAAATTTTTGTCCTAGTTTCCAACTTTTTTTTTAAGGTTACTGCTCTTTACTACCATGCTATATTCCAGAAATTAAGTTGAAAGAAAGGACTGGAACAAAAATGTTCCACAAAAAGGCAGGCATGAAAATGGGAGCATTGTGGGTTTCCATAGCAACACCTTTTAACGCCACACTTTCTCCAGTTAAAAGAAAAGTTGCTGAACATGAGAACAGTTCAGCCAGACGATCGAGAAATATATCATAAACTTAACAGTTGGATAAAAAGATCAATAAAATTCAATTTGAAGATGCCTCAATCTGTACTCGTGGTTAAATTGTTGGATGCACCAAGGTGTTTTATATGGACAGCCTATAGATTCTAACTGGCACTTGGCTCTCGCGGACACGGATCCTGTTGGATCATGACTGCTGCCTTGAAAGAAATTCCTGGGAAACAGTCATTTCCTTCAGCCTTCATAGAACAAATATCATATTCTATGATGATGCAAAGAGAAGGCTCAATGATATCCAGATTTCAAACTAGTTCAAATGCTGGGCACGGACATCAGAAGCATCAAAGACAATGAAAATACCATTTGCAGATTTGGCTATGACAGCGGAAGACAGAATTGGAATAACTGTAAGATAGAGGAATCCTAGGAATGCCCAAGGAACAGTTACTGGGTGTTTCAGGTCATACTTGAAGTATCATTAAGCAGTGAACTGCCTATAGTGGCAGAGGTAGGGCCCTCTCCTGACAAAGAATTCTGAGGAAGAGGATGAAAATTATGATGCACCTCAACAAATTGTGATCTGAACATTGCACATGCAGACCAGACACCGGTTTTGATACGTTACTGTTAAGTACTAAATTGAAACATTAAAAATTAGAATGTTTTACAGTAAAACATTAATTCGACAAGAATGCATAGTTTCAATTACGAAATGAACTTGAAATTAATAATTTTTAGCCATGTTTCACACATCTTCCTGATGGTTTGAACAGAGGGGAGTACGGTAGGATGAGAGAGGAATTGGCGAATGTTGATTGGGGGAGCGTGTTGGAAGGTAGGTCTGCTGAGGAACAGTGGAGGATCTTTAAGGAGATCTTTCTTGGTGCTCAGCAGAAATTTATTCTAATGGTTAAAAAGGATCGTAGGAGGAGAGATAATCAGCCGTGGATAACAAAGGAGGTAAAGGTAAGCGTTAAATTAAAAGCGGATGCGTTTAGAGTAGCTAAGAGTAGTGGGTGAGAAGACGATTGGGAGAGGTTTAAATGTCAACAAAGAATGACAAAGAAGTTGATAAAGAAGGGTAGGAGAAACTATGAAGCTGGGCTAGCGCTTAATATAAAAAAGGATAGCAAGAGTTTTTATAAATATATAAAAAGGAAGAGGCTGGCTAGGGTGAACGTTGGACCCTTAGAGGATGAGAGGGGGGACTTAGTGGTAGGGGATGGGGAAATGGCTGAGGCCTTGAATAACTTTTTTGTTTCGGTCTTCACGGAGGAGGACGTGAATAATTTGCCAGGTGTTAGCGATGGAAAGATGGTAGGAGAGGAGGGCCTGAATGACATTATTGTTACTAGAGAGGCGGTGCTCGACAGACTGGAGGGACTGATTGTGGACAAGTCCCCAGGACCGGATGGAATGCATCCAAGGCTTCTGAAAGAAATGGCAGAGGTGATAGTGGATGCCTTGGTGATTATTTTCCAAACGTCGCTGGATTCCGGGGAAGTGCCGGAAGATTGAAAAACGGCTAATGTTACGCCGTTGTTTAAGAAGGGTGGCAGGCAAAAGGCAGGGAATTACAGGCCGGTTAGTTTAACGTCTGTTGTAGGTAAAATGTTAGAATCCGTGATCAAGGAGAAAATAGCAAGGCATCTTGAGAAGAATTGTTTGATAGAGCAGACGCAGCATGGTTTCGTTAAGGGGAAGTCGTGTCTGACAAATTTATTGGAGTTCTATGAGGATGTATCTAGGGCGGTGGATAGAGGAGAGCCGGTGGATGTGGTCTTTCTTGATTTTCAGAAGGCGTTTGACAAGGTGCCTCACAAGAGGTTATTGCAGAAGGTCAGGGGGAATGGAGTTGGGGGTAGGGTGTTAGCGTGGATAGAGGATTGGCTGTCAAATAGGAGGCAGAGAGTGGGGGTCAATGGGTGCTATTCGGATTGGCGGTTGGTGACTAGTGGAGTGCCCCAGGGGTCGGTGCTGGGGCCTCAGCTATTTACCATTTATATAGATGATCTGGAGGAGGGAACCGAGTGTATGGTGTCGAAATTTGCTGATGACACCAAGATTGGTGGAACGGCAAATTGTGCGGAGGGTGTGGAGAGTCTGCAGAAGGATCTAGATAGGCTGGGCGAATGGGCCAGGAAATGACAAATGGAATTTAATGTTGGCAAATGTGAAGTTGTCCACTTTGGTAGGAATAATGGTAGGAAGGACTATTACTTACGTGGTGAAAAACTGCAGCATGCAACGGTGCAGAGGGACCTGGGGGTCCTTGTGCATGAGTTGCAAAACCCCAGCCTGCAGGTGCAGCAGGTGGTCAGGAAGGCTAATGGGATGCTGGCCTTCATAGTGAGGGGGATTGAATATAAAAGTAGGAGGTCTTGCTGCAGCTGTACAGGGCACTGGTGAGGCTGCAGCTGGAGTACTGTGTGCAGTTTTGGTCGCTGCACTTACGCAAGGATATTTTGGCCTTGGAGGGAGTGCAGAGGAGGTTTACTAGGCTGATACCAGAGTTGAGGGGGTTGAACTATGAGGAGAGGCTGAATAAACTAGGCTTGTACTCTATTAGAGTTTAGAAGAATGAGGGGAAATCTCATTGAGGCATATAAGATGATGAATGGGATGGATAGGATAGAGGTGGAGAGGCTCTTCCCGCTCAGAAAGGACAGTAGGGCTACAGGGCACAGCCTCAAGATAAAAGGTAAAGGAGTTGAGGAGGAACTTCTTCACTCAAAGGGTGGTGAATCTCTGGAATTCTCTGCCCGTTGAAGTGGTGGAGGCTGCCTCGCTAAATATTTTTAAGACGCGGGTTGATAGGTTTTTGGTAGGCAAGGGGATTAAGGGTTATGGGGAGAGGGTGGGAATGTGGAACTGATACACGACAGATCAGCCATGATCTTACTGAATGGCGGGGCAGGCTCGAGGGGCTAGATCGCCTACTCCTGCTCCTATTTCTTATGTTCTTATTCTATTGTAGCCGGTTTCATTATTATGGGTGAAAACAAGAATTGTTGTCATTTAGTTTGGGAGGTAAAGAAAATAAAAAAAAGATTAAAAGTATTTTGTCTGGAAGAGCCAGTATTTTGGCAGCCACAGTGAAAATGGAATACAACATGTCAAATTTTTGAGAAATTTTTACACAGTGGGCATACTTAAAAGAGCATATTCATTGAATGTTTAGTTGAGAGATAATATGCACTCCTCAGAGGCTGAAGATAGGTTATGGATCACCAGCTGGAGAGAAAAGGAAATCTTCAGAATTAAGTACGGAGATACAAGACATCAACCACTGAATTGTTCTACATAGAAATACATGCAACAAGAAATGATTAGTGGTCCTAGAGAAGGGATATCTTGCAGTATCCTGTGCTTTGCACAGAACATAAAAGCTCTTGATTAATTCTGTTTTGACACTGATTGTACAGAGGGAAGGGAATCTGTTAATTGCATGCAGGTAACGGAAACTAAAAATTCACTTGTGCCCCTATAAATAGACAACTGAAACAACGAGCTGTTGGGTTCATAGAATCATACAGTGCAGAAGGTGCAAACTTTTAATTTATAACTCATGCTTAAAGATTGGTTCTGGTCTTATCCTTCAACTGGCCTTCTAGAATATATTTTAAAAAGTGTCCATTTTAAAATCCCATCGTGGCCTCTGCAGCCTCACCCAACTGTGCCCTCTCCTGTATTCTTAAATCCTCCAACTTTGGCCATCTCTGCATTTCACCATTGGTGAAAAAGAGAACACCTTGGTTCCTATTTCCAAAATTTCTTTCCTTCTGTTTTTATATTTAATAGCATTTATAAGATTAATCTTTTTGATCTAGTAACTTTCTTCATTCTGTAAAGCAACTAAGTATTTTTAGACATTAAAAAGATAATTGCAAGTTGTTATAGTATTTATTTCTTCGCAATAACTGCCACTGAAGTAGCCATTACCTGAACTTCATTCTCCATTTTCTTTGGAGTTTCTGTTGTTGCATACGAATCACCCAAGCCATCTGATCTACCCTCATACAACTTCTTTGTTCCTGATGAAGGTGTTGATAAAGCATGATGTGCTTCAACAGACAATCTTGTGGGTATTCTTGAGGGTTTGGGCTCCATCCCCACAGGGCACTGCATTAAAAATGAATTAGACAAGTTATTTGCACAACTGTTAACTGCTTACTAATTACCATGGTTGGTTAAAGGTAGATAAAGCAAATAATGTGTAAATTGTCCCCAGGCGTGACATGACAGGATATTGATGATCAGTAGACCTGTACAGGTCACTAATTAACACAAGAAGAAAAGCTTCACAAAATAGATTTCTTAACTCTGGTTAAAACTCTTGCAAGGAGGCCTTTTTTTTGGCATTAACGACACAAACCTGTGGAAAAATACTCCTCAATTAGATCAGAGCAATAAAAAAAGGACAAAGAAGAAAATTTGAGACTGGTGATATCAGCAGCAGAAAGAGAGATTGTTTGAAATCACGTAGCAATATTAAATCAGTGAATAATTATAACTGAATAGTTTATCTACCAAAGCAAATTCAAAAATAAGAAAATCAAACAGTGTATGCATTCAAATAACTTATGCAAGTGTGCTCATTTCCATCTGTGGACAGCCATTGAACTGATATCATACACAACAATAAACTTCAGTGGCTTAAATAAAAGCTTAGTCCTCAAGATGAATTTTATGCATTTGTTTCGATGCATTTCTCTACAAATAATTTACACTGAGAAATTAAAAATACACCTTTTCAGAAATTGCTGAAAAGGAAGTTACACAGTTAAAATAATGTCTCCCTATATAGAAAACCACAGAAAATTTACAGCTCAGAAACAGGCCTTTTGGACCCTCTTGTCTGTGCCATTTTTTGCCTAGTCTCACTGACCTGCACTTGGACCATATCCCTCCACACCACTCTCATCCAGGTACCTGTCCAAGTTTTTAAATGTTAAAAGTGACCCTGCATTTACCACTTTATCCGGCAGCTCATTCCACAGTCCCACCACTCTGTGTGAAGAAGCCCCCCGCTAATATTCCCTTCAAACTTTTCTCCTTTCACCCTTAACCCATGCCCTCTGGGTTTTTTTTCCTCCCCTAGCCTCAGTGGAAAAAGCCTGCTTGCATTCACTCTATTTATACCCATCAAAATCTTATACACCTCTATCAAGTCTCCCCTCATTCTTCTACGCTCCAGGGAATAAAGTCCTAACATATTCAATATCTCTCTGTAACTCAGCTTCTCAAGTCCTGCAATATCCTTGTGACCTTCTCCGCACTCTTTCAATCTTATTTACAACCTTCCTGTAACTAGGTGACCAAAACTGTACACACAATACTCTAAATTCGGCCTCACCAATGCCTTATACAACCTTACCATAACACTCCAACTTTTATACTTCCAAAAAAAAAACAAAATCAGCAACCGTTGAACAGATAGCTCTGGTTGCAAGCATGCCTGGCCCTTCACTGCAAACCTTAAAAGAAATCTACCCAAAAGCACACAATTTTACATTTGAAGTTCAAATAGTATCTTTGGTTAAGTTTATAAAGCAAGATCAAATCTTAAGACAATTCACCCAATGTGACAAAATATAGACTTCTGCCTCCAAATCTAGTCATAAGCAAGCTAGCTCCAAACTAACTACACTAGTGGCTTTAACTAAGATTTTGTCCTAATGTCACCTCCCTATTCTGCCTTGAAATCCTGGGCATTGCGTCTATCCTACTCTTAAATAATCTGAATGTACTTAATTAACATTCTGGCTGTCACTCTAGATCCAAGCCAATTATTTCAAGTAGGTGAAGAGAAGCCAGAGGTAGTAATCACCACCTAGAAGAGTGAGAGAGGAGCAGCGGGACCATTCACAGCACGAGGCCAGTGCCACAATATGTTCATGAAGCTGCTACACAAGGATACCAGGCAGAGATATCCTAAGGAAACAGAGTTGTGTGCGCTTGTAAGTCCTAGGCCCATGTAGTAGAACCCGATCTTCAGTTGTCTTGGACGTCCTTGTGACTGGGCCAAGGTCCTGCTCCATCAAGCCCACGTAGTAGCTGGTGGGGATCAGCCACCTCATGTTAAAAGAACTTGTGCATAGGTATCTTCCATCCCTTAAAATTAAGCTTAGGACCTGGAATATGAAAACACTTGTGGACAATCCCAACAACAGACCAAACGGCGTACTACTATCGTTGCCTGGAAGTTCAGGCCTTTTAACACAAACATTACTGCCCTCAGCATGACCAGATGGGCAGCAAAGATCAACTCAAGGAGCAGAGTGGCAGTTGGACCTTTTTCAGGAAAGATAAAGCAGAAGATGATCACCTTCATTTTGCCATTAAAAATAAACTAGTTTGCCATCTCAGACTCCCCTTAAGGAATAAACAAATGCCTCAAAACCTTTCAGCGCACCCGAGTACACAGCCAGAGTGTTACAGTCCTCAGCTTGTACACCTCAACACTGGAAGCTACAGTCGAGTCCAAAGAGGGACTGTACTTCAACCTTGAACGATCCTTAGCCTGGGTCTCAACTGGTGACTTTGATGCCAGAGTTGGAAAGGACAGAGACCTCTGGGGAGATGTAATTGGCACAGAGTAGATAGGGAAATCCAACACCAATGATACCCTGATCATGACTAAATGCCTAGAACACAGCCTTGTCATAACCAACATCTTGTTCCGACAGAGACAGAAGTACTCACAGCAACATCCACTCTTCAAGCACCGGCACCTGCTTGACCATGTTAACATCTGAGTAAGAGCTACAAAAATGTGCATATTACCTGTGCCATGACAGGAGTGGATGACTGCTGGACGATTGTCTCATCTACATCATCAACTGTAGCCCCAAAGCAGCAACTGCAACAGAAATAATGCCATAGGAATATCACAGACATTCAAAGCTCCGATCAGTCAGCATCTCACTGCCAAGCTGATGGCTCCTGGTGACCAAGACAAAGAGTGTCCACTTATTCCATCCCTCAACTCTACATGGAGAAACTGGATAAACTTTAGCCATTTTAACTTCTGTCTCAAATTACTTTGCCTCCAAGTTTACTAGTCTCATGTACTCCGCCTCCAAGTTTACTAGTCTCATGTACTCCCCTCACCTCCAAGGACATGGAATTTCCCCCTTACTGCCTAAACATTTCCCCCTCAAGTCTAAGGGATGTAGATTTGAACATGTGACATACAGCAATTTAGCCACTCATTGCTAGATCTGGCTTGATCATAAGCACAGCCCTCCACCAAAACTGCCAACTGCTTCAATACAATTCTGAAATCCAAAGATAATCTCAACTTCTTTCCCCACATTTGAATCTCCTCTAATGGCTTTTCTTCCCACCCCTTCACAGATATTTTGTTGTCATCCCTGCCCTCTGCCAACTTCTTACTTGCATACTGCCAGTCAGCAGCATCATTGAAAGATATGATATTGGGTGCCATATGTACACTGATGACATAGTCACACCTCACCTTAGTCTTCCACCTGCCTTGGTTTAGGTAGACAGTTCAGTCCTAAATAACCCATAATTTCATACAACACAAAGTGAAATCCTTTGGTTTTGGGCACAGCCACAAACTCTATTCCCTCATTAGGTTCTGATGAAAGCTAACTGATGTGAAATGTTCACTAATTTGCTCTCCACAGATGCTGGCAGGCCTGTTAGCTATGTGTAGCTTCTTCTGTTTTATTTCAGACTGAACAAGGCTATTTGTAATCCTCAGTGCCTTATTTAACAGTGAGCTGAACTTCTGAGTCAATATCCACCTCCCCTCCCCCACAATCACCAAAAAAAAAGCGTCCTTCAACCTCCAACATCATCCAAGGATCTATTTCAACCCACCTGCTATTGAAACCTTTATCCGTGCTTTTGTTCTTTCCAGGCTCAATTATCCCAGTATTCTTCTGGAAAGCTCTTTTGAGCTAGTGCTCAAAGAAAATTCTGCTCTCCATATCTTAACTGGCACCACATCTATTCATTCTTCAACCTTTTGCTCCCATCCACCAATCAGATGAATTTAAAATTTTCCATTTTGTACTTCAAATCCTTCAAAACTCTGAAATGACCCCCCAAGAACCTCTGCCTCTCCACCTCACTCTCTTTCAGCCCCTCTTAAGATCTACTTCTAACCACTAATTTCTCTATTTCTGGGTCTGATTACACTCCTATACAGAACTTTCCGATATTAAATGTGATCAATGTTCATTGGATATTGTTATACAGTGCTTCTGATTCAGAACTGAAGGATACGTGCAATCGTGAGACTTGTATTTACATTCCCCAATGCAAATGCATACCAATGAGCTTCATTACAAATGAAAGAACAAGTACTGGTTTTAAAATTTTAAAAATCATTTTTGGTGGAACTAGATGCATATGGAATAGGTGATTGTTAATTCTGTACAAATTACTAAAGGGCAGATTGTATAAGAGTTCCCATATCGTGGGACAATGTCTCTATGAGATGTGCTATGAAACCACAGTGAAAAATTAATCTCCTATCAGTATACCACTGAACAGATGGACAAATTAGATTACTCATCGGGTCACTTTTCAACATTCAGTAAACAAATAAATTTATAATATGTAGTTGATTACCACATCCTCTGATGCCTCAAAAATGCTTCAAGTTTGTGAACTCACTCCTTTTGGTTGCAGTTGGGCAAACATAGGCAGGTCAACTATTCTTTGGTCTAACATATATTGGTTAGAAAAATAGAATGTTGTCTACAAGCAGAGTGGGGCAGGGGGAAAAAAGGACAAGCATTAGCAGCAGGGAGCAAGCTGCTTGCCTGAATTTTCTTCTCTCTGATGGATCTTTAATCTAAAAGAAGATAATTGAAATTTAACCCAGCATAAAATGTGAAGGGAAGTGATGAAAGGCCCTGGGAAGTGTACAAAAAGAACTTGCTTCAATGGAGAAGTTCAAACAGCCAGCTTCCTGTTTGCAAATCGGACAATACCAAGATTACTCAATTCTCTTTGTTGTCTGTTCTTTTCAATTCCTGTGTAGTTCCAAGAACTTGTCTATCTCATCTTCCACAGCTCCCTGGGGTTAAAAAAAATTCTCAATATTTCTGTCATAATCACTTATTCAGAAACTGTGCCCTTAATTCTAGGTTCTTCTCCTCATCCCCACCACACACGCAAGGGGAAACTTCCTCTCACCATCAAGCCTGTTCAGTATCTTATATATGTTTCTAAAAGATGACACTCATTCTTCTAAAGTCTAATGAGTACAACTGCTAAGCCCCTTATCACAGGAATCAACCTGACAAACCGTCTGTGAACTGCTTCCAAAGCAAGTATGCACTTCCTTATTTGAGATCAAAATTGTACAGTATTCCAGGCATGTCTCACCAATGCCCTGTATAGTTTTAGCAATACTTCCTTACTTTTAGACCCATACCTCTTGCAATAAAGGCCAATATTCCTTTTGCCTTCTAAGTTACTTCCAATTGTGTGTTTTATGTACAAGGACCCCCAAAGAAACAGCTGTGCCACAGCATTCTGTACTCTTTCCAATTTAATATTTTGCTATTCCAATCAAAAGTAGATTACTTCAGATTTTCCACTATATACCATCTGCCAAATTTTTCCCACTCACTTGACCTGGCTACATCCTTCTGCAAACTCAATGTTCTCAACTGATCTGCCCCACCAGTCTTTGTTTTGTAGCCAAATGTGCTGATGGCACAGTCTGTTTTTTCATCCAAGTATGGATTATAAATAGTTACAGTCCCAGTAATATTCCTGTGGCATTCCCATAGCTACAGTCTGTCATCCTGAGAATGATCCATTTATCCCAGACCTCTGTTTTCTGTCAGTTAGCCAGTGTTCTATCCATGTTAACATGTCATCATGAGCTCTTATACTTGTGCAGTAACCTTTTATATGCATTGTATCAAATCTTTTGAAATCCAAATATATACTACCTACTGATTCCCCTTTATTCACCATTTATTACATCCACCAAAGGTGCTAATAAATTTGTCAAACAGAATCCTACAGTGCAGAAAGAGGCCATTTGGCCCATTGTGTCTGCACCAACAACAGCCCCATCCAGGCCTATTCCCCATAACATCATGCATTTGCCCTAGCTAGACCCTCTGACACTAAGGGGAATTTAGCATGGCCAATCAACCTAACTTGCACATCTTTGGAAAGTGGGAGGAAATCCAAGCAGATATGGGGCAAACATGCAAACTTCACACAGACAGTGACCCAAGGCTGGAACTGAACCCCGGTCCATAATGCTGTTAGGCAGCAGTGCTAACCACTGTGCCACCATGATTCATCAGCCTGACTTAAGATTTTCGAAATGTCCTATTTCCTTATTGCAGCACTTTCTCACCAATTTCAGATGATAGGCCTACAGTTTCCTGCTTTCCTCCCTTCTGGAAAAGGGGTTTTCCAATCCTTTCCAGAATCTAAATTTTGCAAGATTACAACCAATGCTTCCACTACCTCTCCAGTCATTTATTTTAAGATTGTGGGGTGCAAGCCATCAGGGCCAGGCAATGTCAACCTTTAGTCGCATTAGTTGCCTAGCGCTTCATCCTCCGGTGATAATTTGTTCCTCTTTATTGACTCAGTTTTCTATTATTGGAAGGCACAAAATATTTGTTCAAAGTCTGTTATTTGTTTTCATAATTAATTCCCTAGTCTTATCCTCAAAGAGGCCAGCATTTACTTTAATCATTCTCTTCCTCGTTAATATTCTTGTAGAAACTCTTGTTGCCTGTTTTGTTTTTTTTGCTGGTTTACTCCCTTCCTTATTTTGTTAGTTATCCTTTGATTTCTAAATGTTCCAGTTTACCATTCACTTGCACATTGTTTCAATTTGCTACCATTCTTAACTTCCTTAGTCAACTGCAAATGGCTCATCTTTCTGGTAGAATCTTTTTCAATTTAAAGGATCTTTGCTGAAAATTGTGAAGTAGCTCCTTAAATGGCTACTACTTGGAGCTTACCATCTTGTTTTTTAATCTATTTTCCATGTTCACTTTAGCCAACTGCCTTCATAAATTTAAATAAAGGCAATTACAGAGGTAAGACATTGAACATGGGGGATATAGTACATGTCCAGCATCACTTACACGGGAGATGCACTCCAGCTGCAGAAGGTGAAGGCAATCATGCAGCTTCTGATCTGGAAATCACTGACGAATGGCGCTATATAGGAGAGTGCAGAATCCAATGTTTTCAGACACCGCACTGAAAGCTTTGACAGAGGTGATAGAAATGGAAGAAAAATGTTGTCATCATCTGGAGCTAGGAGGCACTGCGTACACATGGTCAAAAGGCAGTTGAAGCAGACAGTCAATGCCAGGATTCAAGAGTAGCAGTAGCACTTTAAAGCTCAAATCTGTTATCCTTTCAAAGGCAGCATTTATCCTCAAACTCCTGCTACTCCACCAGTGCCTTTGCTGTTACCTGCCCCGGCCCACCCAGACTGCTGCCATCCACGCAGAGATAGTTTTGCTCACAGCTTCGTGGCCCAGGGCTGCTCTGATAGGTCATCCCTGAAGGCCATCTGCAGTCTCCTGAAAGTCTTTCACTAGCCACTGGGGTAGCAGGAGCATTACGACAGGCAAATGCACATGGTTTTGGTCTCCTAATTGAAACATAAGGGGAGCTTCTGAGAGAGCTTGACAAGATAGATAGAACGTATGACTTACCCTCATGGGGGAAATCTAGAACTAGGGGCAGAATTTCAAAGTAAGATGTCTCCCAATTAAAACGGAGATGGGAAGGAATTTCTTCTCTTTAAGGTCACTATCTGAATAGTATTAGTGGTGAGATCATTCAATATATTCAGTTAGACAGATCGTTAAATTACGAGGGAGTTAAAGATTTTGGCGACAAACAGGAAAATGGAGTTAAGGCTACAACCAGATCAGCCACGACCTTATTGAAGGGTGAAGCAGGCTTGAGGGGCTAAATAACCTACTTCTGCCCTTGTGCTGTGGACGATATACGTCAAGGGATTGTACAAAGGTGAGTTGCAATACGGCATAAATTTATAACTGCATCTTGAAATGGCTTTTATTTTTGCACTGTGGCCATGCAGTGTGTTCGTCCGTGGCAGAGAAAAAGCGTGAGGCCATTTGTAAACAGGGAATTGGTGACGCTGGTAATGGACACTGGGACGTCCATGGTTGTTAGCCAGAAAGGGACTGTCCAGCTTATTTGATTTTCCCCCCTTCTTACTCCTATGCCAGAGTTGCTAAGCATGTAGCTGATGTCAAGCACTGTTCCCTCAATTGCAACCTACCATAAATCTGAATGTCCACACTGCAGAGCCCTTCCAAAGTGGTCCAGCCACTGAAGTATTGCTCTACCACACGTTGGGTGAAATTAGCTCTAGTAACCACCCTCTGATTCACCATGATGCTTCAAATGCAACAGTAGAACACAACACAATAGAACGAAGATAGCCAGTGTACTGAACAGTGACCTGCACAAGTGGAATGCAGAGGGAGTGTAATTCTTTTTGTTTCTGGTGTAGGGAAGAGATGACATGTGGCATCCAGAAAACAATGCTGGTGCAGTCAATGTCATCCTGCACCAAGTGTTTGTTCCTCTCTCAAGAATGAAATATAGTTATTTGGCAACAAAGAGAGCAACAGTGACCTCCCTCAAACAGCAGACTACAAAGTGTTCCAATATCTCCAAGCCTTACCTAGAAAGAGCCAACCTAGAAGGTTCATTGCCAGTCATTGTCTGCTCTGAGATTGCAGTTGGCACCACAGCTAGGTGGCAAATTTCAGTGAAGACAGTGAAGTTCAGGCATCTTGTACATTGTTCTGCATCAAGGTTTTAGATGGAAAATTGATCCTTGAGGACTTCGGGCAGATATGGCCTTCTGATGAGGTGCCTCACCCCCTCCTCTTACAGCAGCTTGTCTGCATGGCCATGCTATATTTCAAGGGCGGTGCATATTTAATGCATTTATGTCTGAGCGATTTGTTTGTGCAGAAGCCTTGAATTCAGCAATACCACATTACTCCTTGTAGACTTCACTTCAAACCACTAGAGAAAGTAAATACTTGCAGATTTGAAGCAATGTTGCAAATAACTGATGGTCCCTCTAAGTAACACTAGTCAATGGGAGCATGGGGGTGAGACTTTTGCTGCTAGATAACCATGTTGAGCCGTGCTAAGTTTAGATAGTATTAGATGTGGCAATGATTTCCAAAAAAAGGCACCATTGATGTCAAATTACTATTACACAATGATCTGCCTACTTTGCATACATGCAACAAAAGCTTTACACAACAAAACCACCACCGCTATGGCATCCTGCACAATTCACTTCAACCATCACATATGCCTCAGGCATAGTTTTGGAGCTTTAACACCAATAGCATTCATCCCCCACCCCACCCCTAGACGTTAAGTTTCTTAGACTTTTTCACTGATAATTAGCATTTTAAACTAAATTAGCCCAAACAAAAATATAAACACTGGATTGTGCCTTAATTGTCCTTATTTGTCAATGTTAGTGTTAACAAACAAGTTTCTTTCTGGTCAGTAAATTAATCAGTGTCAGATTTTGTTCCAATTCAAAAAAAACACTTTGGCTGTGATGTATTGCACTATTACGAAACTACTAATAGTCAAGGTTAGACCAAAATGTTTACATAGAAACATAGAAAAACTACAGCACAAACAGGCCCTTTGGCCCACAAGTTGCACCAAACATGTCCCTACCTAATAGGCATACCTATAACCCTTTATCTTACTAAGTTCCATGCACTTATCCAAAAGTCTCTTAAAAGACCCTACGAATCCACCTCCACCACTACTGCTGGCAGTGGATTCCATGCACCCACCACCCTCCAAGTGAAAAACTTACCTCTGACATCTCCTTTGTACCTACTCCCAAGCACCCTAAACCTGTGCCCTCTTGTGGCAACCATTTCAGCCCTGGAAAAAAAACCTCTGAGAATCCACTCAATCAATACCTCTCCTCATCTTACGTGCCTCGATCAGGTCACCCCTCACCCTTCATCTCTTCGAGGAGAAAAGACCGAGCTCTCTCAACCTATCCTCATAAGACATGCCACCCAATCCAGGCAACATTCTCGTAAGTCTCCTCTGCACCCTTTCTCTGGCTTCCATATTCTTTCTGTAATGAGGCGACCAGAACTGAGCACAGTACTACAAGTGGGGTCTGACCAGGGTCTCATACAGCTGCAGCATCATCTCCCGACTCCTAAACTCAATTCCTCGATTGATGAATGCCAGTACACCATACGCCTTCTTAACCACAGCCTCTACCTGCGAAGCTGTTTTGAGCGTCCTATGAACCCGGATCCCAAGATCCTTCTGATCTTCCACACTGCCAAGAGTCTTACCTTTAATATTATAATCTGTCATCCTATTTAACCTGCCCAAATGAATCACCACACACTTATCTGCATTGAAGTCCATCTGCTACTTCTCTGCCCAGTCTTGCATCCTATCAATGTCTTGCTGCAACTTCTGACATCCCTCCACACTATCCACAATACCTCCAACCTGTGTGTCATCAGCAAACTTACCAACCCATCCCTCCACTTCCCGATCCAGGTCATTTATAAAAATTATAAAGAGCAAGGGTCCCAGAACAGATCCCTGGGGCACTCCATTGGTGAGTGACCTCCATGCAGAAAAAGACCCATGTACAACCACTCTTTGCCTTCTGTGGGCAAGCCAGTTCTGAATCCACAGAGCAATGTCCCCTTGGATCCCATACCCCCTCACTTTCTCAATAAGCCTTGCACAGGGCACCTTATCCAAAGCCTTGCTGAAGTCCATATAAACCACATCTACTGCTCTTCTTTCGTCAATGTGTTTAGACACACTCTCAAAAAATTCAATCAGGCTCGTAACGCACGATCTACCTTTGACAAAGCCGTGCTGACTATTCTTGATCATGCTATACCTCTCCAAATGAACATAAATCCTGGCTCTCAGGATCTTCTCCATCAACTTACCAACCAGTAAGGTTAGAATCACTGGTCTATAATTTCCTGGGCTATCTCTTCTCCCTTTCTTGAATAAAGGAACCACGTCTGCATTCCTCCAGAACCATTCCCGTCTCCATTGATGATGCAAAGATCATCGCCAGAGGCTCAGGAATCTCTTCCCTCGTCTCCCACAGTAACCTGGGGTACATCCCATCCAATCCCAGCGATTTATCTGACTTGATGCTTTTCAAAAACTCCAACACATTCTCTTTCTTAATGTCTACATGCTCAAGCTTTTCAGTCCGCTGCAAGTCTGCACTACAACCAAGATCCTTTTCCACTGTGAATACTTAAGTAAATTATTCATTGAGTACCTCTGCAATTTCTACCAGTACTATACCAACTTCCGTACCGTCACACTTGATAGGTCCTATTCCTTCACATCTTATCCTCTTGCTCTTCACATACTTGTAGAATGCCTTGGGGTTTTCCTTAACCCTGCCTGCCAAGGCCTTCTCATGACCCCTTCTGGCTCTCCTAATTTCCTTAAGTTCCTTCCTAAAAGCCGTATACTCTTCTAGCTCCCAGCTCCCTGAACCTTTTGTAAGCTTTCCTTTTCTTCTTGACTAAATTCATTACAGCTTTCGTGCACCATGGTTCCTTTAACCTACCATAACATCCCTGTATCATAGGAACGTTACTGTTCAGAACTCCAGACAAATATTCCTCAAAAGTTTGTCACACTTCTTCTGTACATTTTCCTGAGAAAACGTCTTTCCAATTTATGCCTCTAATTTTCTGCGTGATAGCCTCATAATTCCCCTTACTGCAATTAAACACTTTCCTAGCTTGCCTGATCCTATCTCTCTCCAATGCCAATGTAAAGGAGATATAGAGTTATCATCACTATCCTCAAAATGCTCTCCCACTGAAGATCAGACATGTGTCCAGGTTCATTTCCCAATACCAAATCAAGTACAGCCTCTCCTCTTGTAGGCTTATCCACATACTGGGGCAGGAAACCTTCCTGAACACACCTAACAAACTCCTCCTCATCTAAACCCCTTACCTTAGGGAGATTCCAATCGATACTTGGAAAATTAAAATCTCCCATTACAACAACTCTGTCATTATTACATCTCTCCAGGATCTGTTTCCCTATCTGTTCCTCAACATCCCTGTTACTACTGGGCGGCCTATAGAAAACACACAGTAAAGTTAATGACCCCTTCCTGTTCCGAACCTCCACCCACAAATACTCTGTAGACAGTCCCTCCATGGCGTCCATCTTTTCTACTGCCGTGACACATTTGTATATGTATTTGTACATCGTTGAAAGTTCCCAGTGCAAGTATTTCCGCGAGTAATAATATCAAATAAGAGTTCTTCATGTTTTCACTGTATAAATCATAAGCCTGTTTTAGTATATTTCATAGAACAACACCCAGCAGTTATTGCTCTGCTACTTCCTACCCAGCTGTAGGCCCAAACCCAACACTGCATATCTCTCTCTCTCTGTCGGGGATCCGACAACACCAATGGTGCTTAAAAAAAAGACTTTTAAAATGTTCAAACATTTCTGAAAGGAAACACAAGCCACTGAGCAGACACTTACACCACCGGAACACGCACACTCGGACGGCCGGAGTTTTAAAGAGAACACGAATCTTTCACCTTTTTTGTCAACACTAACTGAACATAGCAGCGACCACTTGTAATGGCGTCTTCATGTGGGCGGCTGGTCAGTGCCACAGGAAGTAGATCACACATCAGTTCCGGCAGCGGCCATTCTGAGGTCACGGAGGGGGTGGGCGGTCTGAAGAGGCGGGGTCACTGCTCTCAGGGCGGGCCGAGCAGCTGAGGTCTTTCTGACTCCGTACTGAATGCCCTCACCAAACACTGCTATCTTATTCATACTCTCGAGTCGCGGCATAGAAGTTAGTAAATTCATATTTTCAGATTTAATATTTAAAGCCATGATTTTTGAATTTCTGGTCAGTCTCCCCCACACACCCAGGTCATCCAAAACCCTTCGGCCCTGAGGAAGGGTCATCCAGACTCGAAGCGTTGGCTCTATTCTGTCTCCACAGATGTTGTCAGGACTGCTGAGTTTCTCCAGCTTTGTCTGCTTTTGTTTCAGATTCCAGCATCCGCGGTATTTTGCCTTTTTCATCCAAAACTCTGCTGTCCCTTCTTAATTTGCACAAAATTCCTGTTATTTTGTTCCCTCACTGACCCACAATGGATCCCAGCTTTCCCCCCATATCCTTGTTCTTCTCTCTCTATAATCTCCTACAACCCTCCAAGGTATCTGTGCTCCTATAATTCTGGTCTCTTGTTCCTCATTATACTTGCTTCAGTATTGGTCAGGGTGATTAGTGTAAAGGATTAACAGAAGGAATATGCTAATATGATATAAATTATGATTTACATCAGTCAGTTATTAGATTTTTTTCAATAAAGAAAAGTTGAAATAATGTCTCAGAAGAACAAGGCTACTCCAACCTGTTCAGATGTAGGACTAACAAACAAGTGTTAAGCAGGTATCAGAGTATGGCTACAGTCTTTTTAAGAACCAAATCCCATGCCTGGAATCCAAAATAGAAGGACCCATCTCAGAATAGTGGCCAAGTCTGAGGAAATAAGGAATACTGCACCAACGGGAGTGGAGGCAAAAGTTGCTGGTAGAATTGGAAATGGGGATTGCTGGCAAGACTGAAAGGTGAGGCGGAATACTAGGTCCCTTCATGGCATTGCATATATGCTTTAATTCCAGATTGCTTTTTTGATTCACCCGCCCCTCACCCACAGAATACTCCATGAGCTGTTCCATACAGAACACTATATACTGCTCCCACCACACAAATGCACAGGTACCTATTCCAAACTCTTCTCCCCACATACTCATTAGCCCCTCTCCCCAAACCCCAAAACACATGACAGGCCTTCTAACTAAATCCTTTACTTGGGCTGCTGCCAGACTATCCACCTGAAACTATTGTCTCCCTGATCCCCACCTGAGATTCAGACCGCTTGACACCCAGACTGAGAGTCAGGCCTGTCTGATTCCTTCCCCTGAGATTCGGGCTACTTGATATCTTGTCCGAGAGTCAAGTCTCCCTGACTGCCCTCAGTCACCCCCGCCACTCCTGGGTGGTGGCCAAGTGGATTGGTGCCCCAGCAACACATGCACAGCAGCACATTGCATGTGCAAGCACCAGTGATATCCAGTTCTACCAGCAACTTATGCCTCCACTCCCGTTGGTGCAGTATTCCTTATTTTCTCAGACTTGGCCACTATTCTGAGATGGGTCCTTCTATTTTGGATTCCAGGCATGGGAATTGGTTCTTAAAAAGATTATAGCCCTACTCTGATACCTGCTTAACACTTATTTATTAGTCCTACATCTGAGCAGGTTGGAGTTGCCATGTTCTTCTGACGTGATGAAGAGACTCCGAAATAGTCAATGAAATATGGGATAAATGGAGTTAAGAAATAGTACATAATTCAGGATAATTAGCTAAATTACAGCACAATCCATGATACAGAATGGTTGGTAATCCTGCCATTGGTGGCCACACCTTTAGTTGTTTCAACCCAAGATCTGAAATTGCCGTCTCTAACCTCTCTGCCTCCCTACCTCGCTTCCTTCCTTTAAGCCACTCCTTAAAACTTCTTTTCATCTCACCTAATACCTTATGTGGCTGGGTGTCACACTTTGTTGTATAACGCTCCTATGAAGTGCCTTTGGACATTTTATCACGTTAACAGTGCCATATAAATAAATAAGTGTCACTGTTGATGGTTTCCCATTGCCACCCTCAATTGGAAACTCAGCATGAGGACAACATGCGTTGTGCTTTGGTGCCTTGAGTGCCAGTTCAAGCCACAATACATCTCATATCAGGGCATTTAATCTTCAAATGTACCACCATGTTGCCCCCATAATGACTGATATTTTTATTTATGACTTGGACTTGGGTGACAGAGCATAATATCCAAATTTGCAGATGACATTAAAGTAGGAAATATAAGCAGTGAAGATGGTGGACTCTCCCTAAAACATTCTTTAGTCATCAATTGGCATACTCTGTTCAATGGCACTACACTTTAAGAAGGACGTTAAGGCCTTAGAGATGGTGCAGATGGTTAGATTATCTTTTTGAGACAGTCATTGCAAAACACTTGTGTGGGGTGAATGTTATTTGCCAATTAGCAGCCCAAGTCTGAATGTTATCCTGGTCTTGCTGCATTTGGGTATGAACTGCTTTATCACCTGAGGAGTTGTAAATTGTCCTAAACACGGCAATCATGAACAAACATCCCCAGTTTTGACCTTATAAGGGGAAGAATGTCGTTCATGAAGCAGCTAAGGGTGTTTGGGCTGAGGACGTCACTGCATGTGTTTCTCAGGGTATGCCCTGGGAATAAGACAAATGGTCTCCAACAAATACAACCATCTGCCTATGTGGTAAATATGATTTCAGACTGTGGAAGTTTTTCCTTGATTCCCACAGACTTCAATTTTGTGTTCTTGGATGCCACCATTGATATCAAGTGCATTCACTCTCACCTAATCTCTGGAATTTGGCTCTTTTGTCCATGTTTTGATTAAGACTATAATGAGGCAAATGGTCCTAGTGGAAGCAAAATTTAAGGGAAGCCTGTTGGTAAATATCATTTGATAGCACCATCAATGACACCTTCCATAATTTTGCTGCTAATTGAGAGTAATGTGGTGGTAATTGGTCAGTTTGGATTTGTCTTGTTTATCGTGGAAAGGACACACTGGGGCAATTTTTCACTTGGTTGGATAGATGCGAGTGAATTACCTCTATTGGGGTAGCTTGGTTGATTCTGGAGCACAAGTTTTAGGACTACAGTTGGGACGTTGTCAAGACCAAAAGCCTTTGTTGTATCCAATGCATGTAAATGTTTCAATATCTGTGGAGCGAATTGAATGAAGAGCGGTGTCCTTGATGATGGGGATCTGAGGGAGAGGCCGAGATGCATCATTGACTTGACACTTCTAGCTGAAGATAATTGCAAACTCTTGTCTTTGGCACCTATGCAGCGTTCTGCTATCATTGAGGATGTGGATGTGGATGTTCGTGGAACATCGTCCTCCTGTTAGTTGTTTAATTGTCCACCACAACTCCAGGTTGGATGTCACAAGATTGCAGTGTTTTCAGCTGACCTGGGGCAGCCTGGTTGGTTCTTAGCTTTGTCCTTAGCTTTGTCTATAGCATCCCTGGTTTAGCATACATGTAATCCGATGTTGCAATACAAGGCATATTCCTGGACTATTCTTTTACACTCCTTAAAGAACTTGATTTGATAATAATGGTAAAGTGAAGAATAGGCTAAGCCATGAGATTAGATTGTAGAGGAATACAGTTCTCTCTCTGCTAATAGTCCACAGAACCTCATGGGGGAATCATTGTTGAGCAGCTCGTTTGGTTCTGAATCCAAACCATTTAGCACGATGGCAGTGATACACAACAGAATGGGCCAGTAGCACTTTTCAGTCCCACCAAAGTCAATGGATCTTTGAATGGTTCACTGCATTTCATGGACCCGCCACTGCCTCATCAGGACAATGAAATTCTACCTAATGTCCTTGTAGCCACAAGGACTGTGTGGTGATCACACCTATCAATTTTCTCAAGGATGGATGCATTGGCAACAGATAGGGTCAGATAAGTTTTACTGTCAAAGAACCTATAGTGCAGAAGGAGGCCGTTTGCCCCAGAGAGCCTGCACCAATAACAATCCCACCCAAATCCTATCCCATAACCCCATTGATTTACCCTCCTAATCCCCAACACTGGGATCAATTTTATCATGGCCAATCAACCTAACCCGCACATCTTTGGACTGTGAGAGGAAACTGGAGCATCCGGAGGAAACCCATGCAAACAAGGGGAGAATATGCAAACTTCATAGTCACCCAAAGCTGGAATTGAATCCGGGTCTCTGGCGCTGTGAGGCAGCAGGGCTAACCACTGTGCCATGCTGCCCTCTCAAGTTGGCCCTCTTACCATCTGCCATTGTCCCTGTTTGATAGCTAAGTTCTTCACAACCTGGTCAGCTCAGTCATTAGTGATGCTATCGAGCAACTCTTTATTATGGACATTGAAGGCTCCATCCCACTACGTATTCTGCATCCTTACTACCATTGGTGCGTCTTCCAAATGATGTTCAAAATGATAATTCAGCAGCTGAGGGAGGGCAGTAGGTGGTAATATGCATATTTCACCTAATGTCATGACATTTCAGGGTGGCTGCAGTCAACGTTGAGGACCAGGGTTATTCTTGACTGTACTCTATTGTGCTGCCATCTTCTAAATGGCTATTTGGCTCTGGATATTGACTGAAAGGTACAATTCTGTTTAGTATTACCATGGTCAGGCTGTTGTTTGATTAGTCTGTAGGAGAACTTTCCCTTTGGCACAATTTCCTATATGTTTTTAAGTAAGATTTTGCAGAATGGACTCTGCTTTTATCATTTTCAGTGCCAAGGCCAACACCAACTTGTCCTTCAGGCTTTATGAGGAAACAGCCTTAATTGACAATTCTTTCAAACAGCCAACAGATGCAAATTGCCTCCTTCTCTGTGGCATTATTTCTCTTGGACCATTCTTATGTTAGTGGAAATCAATGGGCTACATGGTCTCTCATTTATATAAAAAGTAGGCATAGTTCCAGTTTAGTGAATTCCCAGCCAGGTTATCAGTGTGGAACCCTCTGCTTTAAACTAGGAACTCAGCCAGATTTGCAGCAAAAAATTAATGTATTTAAGCAAGGGAGATCTCCACTCTGCAAAGCTGAGGCAACAGCATGGAGGTTTAATGATGAGCTGAACAGAGTTGTAAGGATCTCAGAGTCAAAAGTTTAGTTTTAATTGTACTAATATAGTAGCAGTTGTGTATCTCTCATACTCAAGGACGATAGTGCCAACAATATAGACAGCATAAGTTTATGATAGACATATACGTTTGGTGACTGCAATGTAAGAAACGGCAAACATCGTCTACCGCAAACCTCACAATCATGCTAGTAGAGGTGGGATTTCTTTTGGGTTGGGGAGTGGCGGGTTGGGGGGGTGAATGGTGTGGTGGTTGTTGCTTCGAACTTTTGAGATTGGCGATCCTCCATTCACCAAGGGAAACAAAGAATAAAAAAGGGGCCAAAGAAGCAAGCCAATGTCAAAAAAGGAAACATTTAATAAAAACGCAAGAAGCAAAACATAAATGAGTACACTTCCTCTGACTGAAGAAATTTCTCAATCTCAGTCCTACATAATTGACTCCTTATCTTGAGACTCCACCCCCATGTTTTCGATCCCCTAGCCACGAGAAACAATCCTTCAGTATACATCATGTCAAGCGCCTTTGGAATCTTACATTATTCAATGAGATCACCACTAGAAAGCAGTGAAACTAAAAAAAAACACCGAAGATAATAAATTAACCAAAAAAGGCCAAACAGGAGAAAGAAGACTAAACAGCAGTATCTGACAGATGTAAAAATATGAAAGCCATAAAGAGTGCTTATGTCAGTTGTTCATAAGAACGCCATCTCCAACACAGGGAGAAAAGTACAGACATAAGTGGGGGAAATTTTGAAAGAAATTGGACTGTATTAGATAAATGAGCTGTCAGAACTTAGTAACACAGCCTTATTAACTTTGAACCTTGTGAGCAGATGATTTGGGAATAAAGCTGGAGACTAGTATAACAAGGAGCCACATAATCATGTTGTGAAGGCAAGTGTTGACTAAAAACAAATGAGTACAGGATGGGTTAAAGTTTGCAAAAGTGAAAAGTAAAAAAACTTGAAAAATTAACCCTGAAATTATATTGAATAAAAGTGAATGAGAATTATGAGTTGGAGTCATATCTAGTACAAAAGGAAGATGGTTGTGGTAACTGGAGAGTAATTATCTAATTCCAGGACACCTCTGCAGGAGTTGTTAGGGTAGTGGCCCAACCATCTTCAGCTGCTTCATCAATAGCCTTCCTTCCATCATAAGATCAACTATGACAGTTGTATAGTGTCCAAAACTATTCATAACTCCTCAGATACTGAAATAGTCCAAGGCCACATGCAACAATGCCAGTACAACATTCAGCCTTGGGTTGATACGTGGCAAGCAAAATCTGTGTCACACAACTGCCAACAAATGGTCAGGAATATCTCCGACGAGAGAGTTAATCGTTTTTCCTGTTCAATAGCATTACTATTGTTGAACTCCCCCACCATCAAAATCCTGGGGTTTTCTGTTGTTCAGAAACTTAATTGGATTAACCATACAAATATTGGAGCTGCAAGAACAGATCCAAAACTGAACCCAAGAAATAGGAGTAGACCATCCAGCCTCTCATATCTGCTCCACCACCTCAGCTCCACTTTTCTGCCCATTTACCATATCCTCTGATTCCCTGAGGGACTAAAATTCTGCTCCCTTCAGACCTAAATGTCCTCAATGATGGAGAAACAACACTGCTCTGGATAGAGAATTTCAAAAATTCACAACCCTTTGAAGGAAGAAAATTCTTTTTATCTCAATCCTACATAATTGACCCCTTATCCCGAGACTATGTCCCCATGTTCTAGCTCCCCCAGCCAGGGGAAACAATCTCTCAGTGTCTATCTTATCAAGCACTTTCAGAATCTTGTGTGTTTCAAGGAGATCACTTCTCATTCTTCTGAACTCCAGACAGTATAATTCGTTCAGCCTCTCAGCATTGGAGATCTCTCATGCCAGGAACTAATCTAGTGAACTTTTAATATTCTGCCTCTAATGGTAAGGATATTCTTCCTGAAATATGGAGACTAATAGTGTACATAGTATTCCAGGTGTGGTCTCACCAAAGTCGTATTCAACAGTAGCAAGACTTCCTTATCCAGTATTCCAATTCCCTTAAGAGCAAAGCCCAACATGCCATTTGCCTTCCCAATTTTTTCCTGGTAAATCTGCAAGAAGTATTTCACCTGCTGATGCCCAATAATTTGTCCATCATCTACAAGATGCAAGTCAGGAGTCTGACAGAATATCTTCCATTTGCCTGGATGACTGCAGCTCCAACAATCCAAGAGGTTTGATACCACCCAGGACAAAGCAGTGATCAGCACCATTCACCATCTTAAACATTCATACTGCGTGGAAAATGGCAGCAATGTGTATTCCCATCTACAAGATGCACTGCAGAAACTCACCAAGCCTCCTTCAACAGCACTTTCTAAACACTTGAGGTCTATTACTTAAAGAACATGGACAGCAAACACATGGGCACACAACAACCCCGGAGTTCTCCTCCAAGTAATCTCGACTTCACTGTCGTCAGGTCAAAACCCTGGAATTCCCTTCCAAATACCACATGGACTGCAGTGATTCAAGGCAGCAGCTCACCTCACTTTCTCAAGGGCAATTAAGGGAAGGCCACAAATGATCTGGCCATTGATACTCAGATCCCGTGGACAAATCAGAAATAAAATGTCCTGAAAGTCAGTATTGCAAACTGCAATACTGTACTCGACTGGACAGTTTGTACAAGGACAGAATTTGCAGTTCATTGAGAACATGGTTGCAATGGAATCTTTGCTTAGCAAAATTGAACCATGAATGTGGTAAAAACCACAGGATGATGGGTTGTTTGCCTAGAACTAGAGCAGCAGTGAAGAAAAGTGAAAAGGGATATTTGTATGGACAGGATAGGCCCAAGGATGGTAGGCTAAGTATGCAAGCAATATTTGAAAAAAAAATCAATACATAAGCCTTGGACATCACAAACACGAGGATTTCTATAAAATTTACAGGTAGCAGGTACCATTTATCTAATTGAAGATGTAAACGAGTAACCGCTAAACAAAAGGATACTGTCATCAACCCCTAAGAAGGTTTTCAAAATAAAAAAGGACTGGTACAAGAGAGGCAAGTTATTCCTAAATCAATAGGCCTAAAAGGAACATTGAAGCTACACCTGAAAATCATTTATATTAGGGAGGTGGTTGAAAAGGGAGAGGAGTAAACAAACAACGAATATCTTTCAACTCAGAGACATACATGCATTGAAGACCAGATGTGGTCAGACACTGGGTGGGGGGGGCGCAGATGTGAAAGGAGGCAAATCTACAACAAAAAGATTTATCTATAAATGACAGAAATACTACAAATAAAATACTGGAAGTGCAGGCTGTTGCAGCAGTGGGGAACTGTGATGCAGTAGGAATTCAGAGTTACCTGGATGGAAAAGAGTCAGAGACACTGGGAGAGTGGGGAGCGGGTGGAGGGTTTAACTTTCACCCAAACGGGCATGTAGTCAGTGCCTGCCTAATTAATTCAATGGACGCATAAATCATTTTCACTGAGCAATCTCTAGCAGCTTGCTGAACTGGAGAGAAAAAAAACAAACAACTCCACAGGTAAGACAAACGGGAAAGCAGTAAAGGGAGAATCAAGAAATGTGGCTTACCCAACAGAAACTTCAAGGCTGGAATATTTAATGAGTACTTTATATTTCTGTTTACTACTCAAAAGGTAACAAAACATCAGTAAAGTTGAGATGGCACATGTAATAATGGATGGGGTGAAAATTGAGAGGTAAGGTGTACTCGACAGGCTGGCTATGATCAGAGTGGATTAAGTCACCTGCTCCAAATAGCTTGCATCCCAGATTGCTAAAGGAAGCGGGGCTGGAGATAGCAGAAGCACTGTAGTGATCTTCTAATATTCCCTAGATAGAGAGGGATAGCCAGAAGATTGGAGAATGGCAAATATGACACCACTATTCAAGAAAATCTGCAAGGACAGTCTTCATAATGATAGGATAGTTAGCTTAACGTCAATGGTGGGTAAAGTTTTAAAACAATGATCAGGGAAAAATAAATCAACAGACACGTGGCAAAGTTTTAGTTAATTAAGGCTTATCAGCACAGATTTGTCAAAGTCAGATTGTGCTTGACTAATCTAATTTTTTTAAAATAAAATACATGAAGGTTAATGAAAAAAATGGAATGGATGTTATCGATATGGATCTTAAGAAAACATGTGACAAAGTACCACATAAAAGGCGGTTGACAAAATTGAGCCTCATGAAACAGGAAGATCAATGTCAGCTTGGATTAAAAAAAAGGCTTAAGGACAAAAAACAGAAAGTCATGGTAAATAGTTTTTTTTCCAGAGTGCCAGATGATAGATAGTGGTATTCCCCCAAGGGACAGTGTTTCTTTTTGAATCAATATGGAATGTAGTGCAAAATAAAAATTTGCTATTGATATCAAACTTGGAGAAATGGCAAACAGTGAAGATAATATAAATTTACTGTAATGGGATATGTAGGTCAGGGGACACAGATTTAAGGTTTTGGGGAAGAAATGCAGGGAAAAATGCGTGGAATTAAGTTTTTTAATGCAGCAAATGGTAATGACTAACAATCTTCATCTGCATCTTTGGCTTTGAAAATCTTAACAGATAAAATTGACAACACTGCTAAACTTACTTTTAATGGTAATCAAGACCATTGGTTTAGGGTTTGAGCAAATCTCGAAGTTTGAACCTGAAGTTACTATCAGTTGCTCCCAAACAAATTTGCAGGCCTGAAATACCATTGCCGCCATTCCATCAACAAAAATATGTGATAAACAATGAATACATTCAAATCATTGTCTTTATGTAGCTGTTAAATACTATATATGGTAACAAGAGCTGCTTTATACAATTAAAAGCAAAATTATTCCAACATTTACATATTTTAAAAGACAAAACATTTCAATCCTGTAATGTTAATCACTGGTCAAAATTAGTAAAAATAAAGTCAGAAAACTTTTCTTCAAAACCCATTGAAATGACTGAAAAGGCAAATCTTATTCATGCACAAAAATATGTGAGATAGATAGATAACTCTGTTATGAGTTTACAGGCTTTTTTACTATTGTTTTAATTCTTTGAATTGATAGGGAGTTGTTCCTGAAGGTTTTCGTTTAAGTATGTAACCTCAGAAAACTCACTTAAACCAAATCTTGATAAAAGATGATGGTTGCTAAATTATTCAGATTACACAACTGGATATACATACACACACATATAAAAAACATGTTTTACATTTCAAGCTGTGCTTTTTTTGTCTATTTTTAACTTTTACCTTTAGTAACTGTAAGATAAAAAGATGGATTGTATATATCAAAATTAAAAATTCTGTCGAACTATACATAGCAAATGGCAACGTAGCTCTGTTTCATCATTTATTGTGCAATTATATTAGTATTTAATACCATGTACTGATTAAAAAGGCTATGCTACATATTCTCTTTCTTCGTTCTCTACCAAAACACTGTCATCCGTAATTTGATCAGTTGGATTATACTGGATGGAATTAAATCCATTTGCAGTGAGACATTTTTTTTTGAACACATACCACGTAACTATTGATATTATCACTAAAATTGCAGCAGCTGAGATGATTAATGCTGTTGGTAATATGTTATTTTTGCTGCCTGCAAAAAACAACAAGAAATAATTTGTTAATAGTTTGGACCGAAAAAAGCAATATAGTATGACAATCTTTCTGGCTCATGGGGGTCAAAATTGTATGAGACTTAACTAGTCATCTGAAGTAATGAAGTATCATTGATAACATGAATGCATTATTTACATACGCTTATGAGTAATATTCTGTCTATGGGCAGCCTTTCCAGTTTGAAAGCAACCATATTTGAAAGGGGCCAAAGATTAGATGTAAGCTAACAAGAAACCCTTAATATAAAAAGCTAAATATTAGAAGTTTTTAATGCTAAAACAGGGCATTCTGTACTGATAAACCAGTTTTACAGTACATCATATGGTGCCAGAAATTGCTGGGAAGTTGCTTCATTATAGACGCCATTATCAATTCATAAAAAATCCAGGCATTTGCAAAGTAAACATATTTCCGATTCTCAACACTTCTCTGAATGCATTTGATCTGCTTAATAATTATCTCTTCTGAAGGCAATAAAAAAGTCCCTTTGAACCATGAAATGAACTTAAATCAAATGAACTGCATTGAACTTAATGGCAATTGGGAAATTACTGGATTTGTGAAGTTATCATGACTTCCTGTCAGTGTCACTCAGAGCTGGAAATGAATGTCAGAGAGAACCCTGTCAAAGAAGTGATTTGTGATCTTGGCATGACAGCCACCTTTAGGGGCCCAGAGAGGGTACATTGAAACTGGTGAAGTTTCACATCACTCAATAATGTATTTGTTGCACCCTTTTAACTGCCTGTATTTTTGTGCCAGTCTTGTCATCTGTGTACCTATTATGGCTGAAGTGCAGGATACAAAGCTGTATTGACAACCAGAGGATGGTGACCCATTTAAAAGCAGTTTGATGGATTTTATTTCAAAAAATAATGTACTGCAATACAGTACGTAAGTAAATGGAGACAGGGGGTGGGGGGTGGTTAGTGATTCTCCAACTCATTGCCCCTGAAGGAGATTGCACCAATCTCCGCAGAATAGCATGTGGGCCTAAAAACTGGTTTTGTACCTGGTGCGAAACTATTTGCAGATCTCCTGGCCCTTTTCTAATGGCGTTAGCCAGATTGCACCCAGGAAGGGCACAAGGCTGATTTACACGAGATTGACTGGATTTCAATCTCATTAGTAAGTTTGACATGTGCCCCTCTACCCTATGGTTGCTATGATTTGTCAACAATTCCATCATTTTAACATAAGAATAGGAGTTTAGAATACAGACCCTTGAGCCTGAACTACCATTTAATAAAATCATGACTGATCCACCCAATTCCCATGTCCCTCAACTCCCTTATAGAGTCCAAAAATCTATCAATCTCAGCCTGGAACTGACCAAGGATTCAGCATCCACAGCCGTCTTGGCCAGAGAATTGCAAAGATTCAATACCCTCAGAGTAAAGATCTGTCTTTGATGGTTGGCTCCTTAATTTAAGACTGGGATCTTTACTCAGAGGGTAGCCCCTTAGTTCAGCTGCCCAGCATGGGAATAACAGCCTCTCAGCATCTACCAGGTCAAGTCCATTCAAAATCCCATATGTTTTAATAATTTCACCTCTCATTCCCCTGAACCCACAGAAAGAATAGGTCCATTTTACTTATCCCTCCTTATAGATTAACACTTTAATCTCAGACAGCAATGCAGTAAACTCCCCCTCCCTAGGATGGTGGAAGGTGAAAAATTCTTTAATTCTTATGCAACTGTTCTCTGTTCCTATGAAAGCAATACGACTGATGTATAAGAGGAGCCCTGCTGTCACTTATGGTGGATGGATGGTATGTGAACGAAACACACTTCATGCATCAAAATATTCCTCATTTCACACATGTCCCCTGCCATCCATTCAAGGGAATGATTCCTGAAGTTGGGGCTCATTACACCCATTTGTATTTTGATATTAGACACTAGGGAAAAAGCAAAAATTAATTTGTTTTAAAGTGTCATGAAAAATGAACATGTTTCAAATTAGTAGTGATTTAAAATGCTCAGATACTCACCTCTTGAGCATTTTTCTCCATCAGGTACAGCTACTAGAATAAATATAAAATCATACATGAGTTTAAGAGAGAAGTTACATGCTGGATGTACAGTAATTTTTGAGTTTTCACCAGTGGCCCTCAATGGGCAGCAAACTAACCTGTAAAGCTGGGAAATAACTCACGGTGCGGGCTGGCAGGGGTCATGCTGCCGATGGCTTGCTGCCCTGATTTACAGGTCCGAATTTGAAGCACATGTTTTTCCCCATATTATTGGCTGTCGAATTCCGCACATGCACAGTTCTATTTTTAGACACACACTCCTCCTGGAGCTCAGCCCCTCCCACACTTTCTCAGATTCACCAGCCCCTCACCCCTTTTCTGGCACGCCCACCACCTCACACACTTGCTGGTACTCCCACCGCCTCATGTGCACGTGCCAGCACTCCCAGCCCCTTAGAATCAGTATTAACTCTACCTCCCCCCTCAAACTTGCCATTGGGCCTACCCTCTGCTCTCAGACTTACCAGCAACCTTATCACCACGTTCAAAGACTCTCCAGCACCCCCAGCATCCCATCCACGTCCCCAGACACCCCACCCTCAGACTCCCCAGCACCCATACACCCTTTATAGGCTCTATAGAATAATCAACCACTCCCAATTTCAGACTTGGCACCCCCCACCCTACCCCTCTCTCCCTCACCAGGAGCCTCACCCCAGCTTTCAGGTCTGTCAGGAGCCCCATCCCCATTTTTGTGCTTAAATACATCAGCAGTCCACCCCCATTCTCACAAACACATCAGCACTCTCTCCATTTCCCCTCCTCCAACTCTCTCACTGACCAGCTCCCCACACTGACAGGCTTTACAGCATCTCCATCCTCCTTCTGCTTTAGGACATCAGCACACCCGTCCCATCAGTAGAATCAGACATATGGGACTGCTTAGAGTCAGTGGACTGATCAGTATTTAAAAACTGACCAGCTTGAACAAGCATGCCACTACAGTAACTGACTTCATTAGTAAGTGTATAGAAAACATGCTGATTTGCCAAAGAAACAAATCAGCATGTTTCCCAACCAGAAACCATGGATGAACAGGGATAGCCACTGCTGGCTGAAATCTAAGTCTGAGGTGTTCAAGTCAGGTGACCCTGGCCCATATAAAAAAGCCAGATATGCCCTAAGGAGACCCCACAAAGATGCCAAAAGACAGTACCGGACCAAATCAGAGTCCCAGGCTAGTCACATGGACCCCCTTGACTATGGAAAGGTCTGCAAAACATAACAGGCTGCAAGATGAAGGCATCTAAAATTGTCAGCACCAATTACCCCTCCCTGATGAGTCAATGGATTCTATGCCCATTTTGAGCAAGCCCTCCATCCTGGAAGAACCTGTATCTGAGGTCACCATTGCAGATGTCAGAGCAGCCTTCTCGAGGGTCAGCCCACTGAAAGCGACTGGCCTGGATGGGGTACCCGGGTGAGCGCTCAGATCCTGAGCAGACCAGCTGACGGGGTATTTGCAGACATCTTCAACCTCTCTTTACAACAATCTGAAATCCTTAGCTGCTTCAAAAAAAAAATGACCATCATCCCGGTACCAAAGAAAAGCCAAGCAGTGTGCCTTAATGACTAACGTCCGGTGGCTCTGACATCCATCATTGTGAAGCGCTTCAAAAGGTTTGTCACAGCTCAGATTAATTCCAATTTCCTGGATCCACTACAGTTCACCTAATGCCACAACAGGTCCAAGATGACGCCATCTCCCTGGTCCTGCACTCAATCCTGGGACCTCTAGTTATGTAAAGATACCTATGTCAGATTTCTATTTATTGACTACAGCTCAGCCTTCAAAACCATTGTTCCTACAAAACTCAACTTCAAACTCAATGGCCTAGGTCTCAGCTCTTCCCTCTGTGACTGGATCCTGAACTTCCTAACCCACAGACAACAATCATTAAGAATAGGCAACAATATCTCATCATGATCATCCTCAACACCAGTGTCCCACAAGGCCGTGTCCTCAGCCTCCTATTATTCTCTTTATACACCTACGGCTGTGTGGCCAAATTCATCTCCAACTCAATTTTCAAGTTTGCTGACGACACCACTGTAATAGGTCAGATGTCAACCAATGATGAGACAGAGTACAGGAATGAGATAGAGAATGTGGTGAACTGGCGCGATGACAATAATCTCTCCCTCAGTGTCAACAAAACGAAGGAGATTGTCATCGATTTCAGGAAACGTAGTGGAGAAGATATCCGTCTACATCAATGGGAACAAAGTTGAAATGGTCAACAGCTTCAAGTTTTTAGGTATCCAGATCACCAACGACCTGTCTTGGTTCCCCCTCCTCCCCCTCAATGCTGACACTATAGTTAAGAATGCCCACCAATGCCTCTTTTCTCAGAAGACGAAGGAAATTTGGCATGTCAACTATGATTCTCACCAACTTTACAGATGCACCATAGAAAGCGTTTTTTCTGGTTATATCACAGCTTGGTATAGCTCCTGCTCTGCCCAAGACTGCAAGAAACTACAGAACTTCGTGAATGTATCCCAATCCATCACACCAACCAGCCTCCCATCCACTGACTCTGTCTACACTTCCCGCTACCTCAGAAAAACAGCCAGCAAATTTAGGAATTATGCATCCCAGACATACTTTCTTCAGCCAGCTTCTGTTGGGAAAAAGATACAAAAGTCTGAGGTCACATATCAAACCGACTCAAGAACTGTTTCTTCCTTGCTATCAGACTTTTGAATGGACTTACCTCGCACTATGTTGACCTTTCTCTACACGTTAGCTATGACTGCAACACTACATTCTGCACTCTCTCCTCTCCTTCTGTATGCATGATATGCTTTGCATGCAAGAAACAGTACTTTTCACTGTGTACTAATACAGTGACAGTAATAAATCAAATCAAAGTATGCTTGTCTTGAAACAAAGAGCTAGGGTGAGACTTTTATTGAAAGTCATCACTTAGTATGCACAATAGTCTATTGAATAACCTGGAAAGGAACACCAAAATCCAGATGGAATAATTTAATTCTTTCTGCCTGTCTAATATTTTCCTTCAAGGTAGCTAGAAACTGATTAAAAGCCAACCAAGTTGGCTAGTACTTGCAATACCTTATTGCAAAAGTAGATTTTTCTTGTTTGCCTTTAATAATCTGATGATCCAATGTTTCCTTTGCACAAAAAAGTGTGCATAAACCTCCTTAGTCTACATTCAATAGGTTACTATAAATTTATTTTTCTTTTTTCTTGGTTATGTCAAAAGCTGAAAACAAAGCAAGCAAAAATGACTTTAAAGTCTGATCTTAACTAGTCAAAATATTTAACCTTCTCAGATGATTTAATTCTGAATTAAATGGTGCACTGTAGGCAGTCAGTATTGGATGCATTTCAATTTCAAAGCATTCCAGAGTTTTCCAATAATGTGGATTCAGGATTTGATTGTAATGCTCCATTATTTAAAATCTTCAGCAAGTTACTTAAATGCAATGATGCAGAAATGCATCATCATTGAGGAATATATGGCTCTTATTGCAGTGAGGTACAATGATGACATGTTTCCACAACAGGAAAGGACAATAGATAAAGTAAATTTTACCTAGGGATGCCTATACAATGATAATGATGTCCACTACAGTCATTAAGATGGAGAACAAGCACATTTAGACCTCCATCACCCCTGGCCACACACACAATTCTGATCTCATTCATAGGGTTATGCACAAGGATGGAGTGAAGCAAGAGTAAAAGCTGAAAATACTTAATAGGAACACAAAAGCAGGAAGTAGATGATTAAACACTACACTGCCCCCTTGACTGTAAAAAAAGTGGGGACTCCATTTTGGTAAGTTATTGAAGCCATGAAAAATGTGCAATGTAGATTTATTCGGATAATAATTACATGGATGGGAGGATGATAATAGAGAAGAGATTTGAAGAACAAGGACTGAATTTAGGAAAGTAGAAAATACCTACAGAAGTGTTCACATTTTGAAAGGGCTCCAAATATTCAACATGGGAGGATCTGTTGTTAACAGGAAGACTTAAATCTCAAATTAAAGTGTAGTCATGGAGGTGAGGGTGGGTGGGGGGAGATATTGTTCACTGCAGCTGTGATCGTGTGTTCTGAAGATTGTATTGCTTACCCAGTGCCAAGGTTAAGGACATCTTCTGTAGCTAGAGAAGAACTTGGAATGGGGGGAGAGGATCCAATTGTCGTGGTCCACATTGGAATAAATGACATCAGCAGAACTAGAAATGAGGTTCTGTGAAGAGAGTTTGAGGATCCTGGGTCAAAATTAAAATGTAGAACCTCACAGGTAACAATCTGTGGATTATTACCTGGGCTACTGTAATTTGGCACAGGAATAAACAGATTAGGAAGTTAAACATGTAGCTGAAAGAGTGGTGTGGGGGGGGGGGGGGGGGGGGCGGTGGCTTGGGTTTTTATTCATAGGAAACCAAACCAGGAGAAAAAAAGAAATTGGTCCATTTCAATGGGCTGCACCTAAACCAGATTAACACTAATGTCTTGGCAAATCAAGTAGCTGCTTCGGACTTTGAAATAATTAAGGGACAATCAGCAAGAGGTTTCAGGAAAGGGTAAATTCATTGGCACTAAGAGAAATGTTATGGCTGGAGAGCAGAGTAGCAATTTGTGTAAATAAGAATAATATGGATCAGGAAGGGATAGCGCGCTTAATGAAAAGGACATTCGTGACTAGGGTGATATTGTTGATTATGATGATACCAACTTACATTTCTATAGTGGCTTTATTCTAATTAAACATCCCAAGCTGCTCTACAAATGTTATTAAACTAAATTTGACACTGACCAAGAAAATTTAGGGCAGATGGATAAAGGCTTGATTAAAGAGGTTTTAAGAAGGCAGAAGGTGGAAAAGCAAGTGGATAAGTGGAGGAATTTAGGGAGGCAGTTCATGAGCTTAGAGTCTTGGCAGCTGAAGACATAACTACCAAGGATGGAGCAATTAAAATCAGGAACGCTGAACAGGTCAGAATTGGCAGAGTGCAGAAAAGGAAGAGGGGCTGCCCTGATAAGGATAAAGTAAAGACTGTAGGAAGAAAAGATTTTGAAATATTAGATATGGTATCAGTTGGAGGAGTTAAGAAACAGCAAGAGGCAAAAGAAACAATATGGGGAGCAGTTCATAGGCCCCCTAATAATAATTATGTCTAACAGAGTATAAATCAGGAAATCAAAGGTTCTTTGTAACAAGGGTAAGATGGTAATCATAGAGGACTGTCATATTCATATTGATTGAACAAACAAAATTTGCAGTAACCGTGTAGGACACAAGTTCAGGAAGTACATTCAAAATAGTTTTTGAGATTAATATGTCAAGGAACTAAAAAGGGAACAGACTATTTTAGATATAGTTTTGTGCAATGAGGCATGATTAAGTAATAACCTTCCAGTAAAGCAGGCTACATCAGAGAGTGATCATTGTATAATAGAATTTTATGTTGCGTTTGAGGGGAATTTAGTTAATCTGAAACATGTATCTTAAATCAGAAGACAACTAACAATACATGTTCCAGGGGTAATTTGACTAAGGTAGATGGGGAAACTAGATTAAAATACACAAAGTTAAATAGGTAATGGCTAATATTTGAAGAATTAATAATTTGCAACATGTATACATTCTCTTAAAGAATAAATCAGAAAAAAGTGGCCCTCCTGTGACTAATGAGTGAAGTTAAAAATATTAGATTAAAGGAAAAGGCTGATAAAGTTGTCAAGAAGAGTAGTAAAGCTGGAAAAATGGGAAGATTTAACGATTCAGCAAAAGGCGACAAAGAAACTGACAGAGAAAGAGAAACTAGGAGTAAACTAGTTGCAGACAAAAACAGATTGTAAACATTTATGTTGGTGTGTAGAAAGGGAAAGATTAGGGCACGAACGAGGATCCTTTAGAACCATAGTTAGAGGAAAAATTATGAGAGGAATAAGAACATGGTAGAGACATAAATCAACAACTTGTAACTGTCTGAAAAAAATTCCAGAAGTCACAGAGCTCCAAGGGTGTAACAAAAATTAAGGATTTAAGCAGGCAAGAATATAATTTGAGGTTATTAATATAAGATAGCCAACTAGAAATTTAATAAAGAAGTCAGAAAACTTGTTTCGCCAGAGTGGTCAGAATGCGGAATTTGTTACCACAAGGAGTAATTGAAGAGAATAAGAAGCATGGGGCAGCACGGTGGCAGTGGTTAGCACTGCTGCTTCACAGCACCAGGGACCCGGGTTCAATTTCTGCTTGGGTCACTGTCTTTGTGGAGCTTGCACATTCTCCCTGTGTCCGCGCGTGTTTCCTCTGGGGACTCCAGTTCCCTCCTGCAGTCCAAAGATGTGCGGGTTAGGTGGATTGGCCATACTGAATTGCCCCTTAGTGACAGGAGGACTAGCTAGGATAAATGCATGGGATTATGGGGATAGGATTGTCATCAGTGCAGACTCAATGGACCAAATGGCCTCCTTTTGCACTGTAGGATTCTATGATTCTGTGTCACGGGGAAGCCAGACAATCCCGTTCTGAGTCTGGAGACGGGAAGGAAAATTAGTCTGCTTCATGCTAGGTAATGAATATACATGATCTTCCTCCTTTTAGATAATTAATTGTGTATCAGCAAGGAGCTTGTACACTGTGACATGCAGAATGCCACCTGCTCCACCATTACTTCATACGGTTGAAGGTTCTGCTGCCATATTTGAAAGATACCTAGATAGATATTCACTCAATGCAGTCCTGGAACTCCGCCAGAATCCCTACAACCACATATGGGGGTGCCTCAGGCATTGGCTTTCACTATTCTCTAGATAAGATAACAACCCGTGATACACCCATAGTTGGACCTATGCTCACTGTGTCAGTGGTCCATGTTCTCTAGTTTCTTGACTGTAAAGACTTCCTGCTGTCTCTTGCTGCACAGGCCCTTGCCCCTCAAGTATCAACTGGCAACAGGTTATCCTTTTCTGAATTTGGATGAGAGCCATTACCAAGGCGGGGTTTTCTGCAGTCTGCATCATCAATGTTTCAGTGGATGTGTGAACGAATTGAAGTGATACATTAAGTGAGCTTGTCCTTCACTGGATTCCCTCCATCTCAAAGCCAGCAGGCAAGTGCTAAACCATTTTTCTGGTCTCTGTCTAGATATGGCATCCCCATCGCACCCCATCCAGGTAAAGGGCGTTCAGAAATGGATGCTCCTCCTGTTCCAACATGAATGGAGCCACTCTTTTTGTCCAGTGGGATGAGAATCACATGCAAGACTCACACCAACACTTTTCCACTATCTTTGAAACTCTATAGAGAGGGAATTCTGTTGGCAGTGTGGAAAGACTAATCATGTGATCCCTTATCAGCCATGACCATTACCAAGGATGTTGGAGGTTTCGAGCTGTGTGTTGGCATCCCCATATACCAGCTCTGGTTTTAGGAGGCATTCCAGCTTCCTCCCTCCCTTCATCCCTGCCTCTGATAGTAGCAAATGATAAATGGCACAGAATGAATGGCAGCTCCACACCTTGCTGGGAACTCGATGAGGCCTGTGAATCGGACAAACCTGTTGCAATGCAGCATCAACATGGACAAGAGAACACAACTGAGCATTTTTGATATCCAGTTGTCTCAATTATTAGGGTGCATCTTTAGTTGGTCACTTGTGCTGACCTTGAATTCCACCCACCCTAAAGACTTTCCTTCCACTTTGAGGGATCTTACTGACTGACTAACTTGTGGTTAAGGCATAATACTGCAGATGCTTGATTCTGAAACAAAAGCAGAAAATGCTCGAAAATCTCAGCAAGTCTGACAACATTTGTGGAGAGAGAAGACGACCAACGTTTCAAGTTTGGAAAACTCTTTGTCAAAGCAGATCTGTAGCCATGTTTCTAATAGGGAGGAAATATATTCTTGCAGCTGAAAAAAAAAAGCCCCTCTTTGCACTTCGCAGTTTGAGATAACTTTTCTTCCTGCTTGCTAATTGATGGTTTCACTGTCCTGCTAGTCTCCAGATCACCTTTCTTGGATCCCTTCAAACGTAATAAGGTCTCAACCACCTCTCCAGTCAGTTTTAATCATGTGATGGCAGTTTTGACGTGTCTCATTATCCACATAATGGGTTGGAGTCAAGTAATTGATGATTGACGCACATTGAGGTGGGAGTGGACGGTGGAATGATTGATGTCCCATTCCACATACCAGTTGTGATTACATTCCTCAAAGTACCGATTGCCTTTTAAATCACTTCTATTGAAATAATAAAGGCAATCAATTTGTCCCCAAATAGAAAAACTGTAGAAAAAGTTGTATTTTGTCTTTTTTCTGTCTAGAACCCACAAACAGAATTGACCAAACTTTCCAGAAACGATTTAGGGAAAGTACAGTGTCCATTTTTCCATGTTGCTTCCATTTTAAATATAAAAAGACCGCTGCCCAACTATCTTTGTGCTTGATATGACTGTCATTGCTATATATCCCATGTAACCCTATCCTACGTAATTGAATGAGAGAAAGTAATGGGATGAACAGCCAAAAGATTCCCTGGGCCCAATGGCCTACGTACAATGGTTTTAAAAGTGATGATTTTGGATACACTGATACATTGGTTTGGATCTTTCAGAATACCTGAAATTCGGGAAGAATCCCTATCAATGGAAGGTGGGAAATTTAATTCCTCTGCTCAAGAAAGAATGGAGGAAAGAAAAGATAGTTAGTCTACCATCAATCACAAGGAAAATGCTAGAATGTATTATTTTCGACACATTATCATGTTTGACAAAACTGTTAAAAGAGCTTCTTGTAGATGTAGTTAGTTTGGTAGATATGAAGGAACCATTGCAGATGTAGTGCAAAAAGCATTCAATGTGGTTTTATATTAAAATTAGTTAAATGGACAGATGTAGCAGAGGTAGAAGGTCAAACATGACATTATTAAAGGGCAGAGCAGCCTTGATTAACTGAGTGGCCTACTTCTGCTCCTATTTCATGAATTCTTATGTAGAATCTGCATAAGTTTATATTTTTCATGCAAAGTATTACTGAATATTCAATTCATGTCTGGAAGTAAGGGCCTAGGGTGATATACTTTTGTGGTTCATCACTTAATATGAACATTTTTACTGGAGAGGTGTCAAACACTGCATCTAATGTGAAGTAAATAAATTCTTGGTATTTAGTTGGAGAGTTTCATCCAGGTGAAACATTTAGTTGTTGTATTTTCTTGTGTGAGTTGCTTATGATTTGCGTGTTTATGTAATAACACCCTTGATATTTGTATATCTACCATTTGATCTAAGGATATATCCAAGAGCTGCTAACATGTATTCAGTAGTACCCTGAACCTTAGGGAAGGTGTCAATTTGGCAAAATGTTACTTACATTTCCTACTTGCCAATGCAAAGGTTTATCTAACTACATGCATTAAAATAGAGGACTTCCTTAGTAGAACAGTGTTTTGACAAGAGTCCAGAAATGTTTCCTGTGGGTGATTCAAAATATCTTGTGGCATACAAATTGAGGCTACTGAGAAGATTCATGGCAACTAAAACCGGAAGGTCTGAATCAACATTATAAACCGCACTGTACCTGAAAACCCCTTCTTGCTAAACCTTAACCAATACATCCATTGCCATATTCAAACATCTGATGGTTACCACTGACTCATGTAGGGCCTACCAGTCAGGCACATCTTTTGCCCTCTATGCTCCCAGTTTTCTCTTTTCTCCTGAGGCTGTACTGAAATGTCCATATTCTGAAATTTCAGTCTTTGTCAAATTCATTAAATCCGGTTTGACTTGGAGTTAAATAACTCTCCTCGGTTTTCTTCTGCATGGTTGACCCTTAAATAAAGACCTGCTGCTTCCCTCACGTTGTCAATTTTCAAAACATCATATTTCAAGCTATGGTGAAGCAATGTGTACCATTTACAGAATTCACTGCAGCAACTCACCATGGTTTCTTTGACAACAGATTCCAAACTTGTGATATCTATCACCTAGATGGATAAAGGCAGCAATTGCAAAGGAACATCACCACTTGCTAATTTCCTTCCAAGCCACCCACCATCCGGACTCAGAACTAAATTGCTGCTGCTGGGTCAAAATCCTGGCATTCCCTCCCCAACAGCATTGTGGGTGTATCTACATCACATGGACTGCAAAAGTTCAAGAGGTTTCACATCACCACCTTCTCAAGTGCAATGGGGGATGTACAATGAATATTGGCCAAGGACAAAAAGAAAAGAGAAGGATGAAATGTACATTAACATTTCTTAACAAGATGTTATTCATGTTTACAAATGTTGTTTATTTCCCTAAAATTATCAAAGTAAAATGTGTATCAGAGTGAGAGGGGCAAATTAATATCAATTTGACTGTTGGCTTGTAATCATTGGGAATTTTGTTAAAATTAGTCAAACTCATTTTGGAACCTTACAAAGAAAAAAAGCAGTTTATATTCATTCCATCTTTTTGGATCAAATCCTGGTCTTACATTGCAAGTTAAAAGTTTTCCATGAAGTCGTAAAATATGAAATTTTATTTCCGATTTAAGTAATTTATATAGACTATAAATAGAAACAGCTTTCAAAACAAAGTCACAATGGAAGTAGCCAATACATACCAATGTCAGAATATATTGCAACCCATGATCCAGACAAACAATTAAAGTATATTGCCATTCATCGTTCTATTTAGAATTAGTACACACAAGGCAACAGAAGAATCTATATAAAGCATCTCACTATCTATTGAATAGAGTGAGATGTTAACAGAATGTAACAGAAATTAACAATGCATACCTCAGGAATGCAAATATATACTGAAAAGATAAATTCAATTAAATCTTTCTTAAACTTTTTGGCAATAGTTAACAAAAGCATGGTACTGTGCAAAGATTAATTTGAAATCAACTCACTTGTTGTTGTTTCACATGCAACTAATCTTCCAAAGCCTTCATCACAATTAACCGTTTGCCATTGCCCTGACTTTATGTCCATGACAGTACATACGTCGGCATCAGATGTCCCTCTAGATGGTTCCCCTGGAGCCCAGTTTCTGTAACTTATTTCAGACTGATCAAACCATCTCATGGTATTGCCTGAAAAACAACTAAAGTCAGTTCATGGTGCACCAAAGAAATTCATGGAATAGAGATCTATTGGAATAGAAGTAGTCTATTTTCAATGCATTTTTCTAAGCACCAAAAAGTATTAGTGTGAAGATCTCCAGATAAAGTACTGCATAAACCTCAATCAGCACAAACTAGTACTAAATTGTACTTTCACACAGTGACCAAAAAAGGTTGTTGGCATGGAGGATTGAAATAAATCATTTCCATCCAGTTAGGTCAAGTTTATTTCAGGCAACCAAACCTCAGAAGAGTAACCTGTATTAAAGCGACGTATATTTTCCTTTACTCGTGCCAGCAACCTTTTGGCTTCTTGTTGAGTAAAAGTACAAATTTACTGCCAATTGGTGTCAATTTGAAGAAGGTTTATGCTCTGGTTTTGCCATCACTAGAAAATAGGTAAGAACATATGAATTAATTTAGAACAGAACTGTTACAACTTGTTGACAAAAATTTTCACTCAAAGGGGAAGCCAGACAAGTACATGAAGGACATGAAAATAGAGAGTAGATGATTATGATAATAGATTTAGATGAGAAAAAGTGGGAGGAGGCTGAAGTGGAGCACAAATGCCAGCACAGACTGGTTGGGCCAAATGACCTGTTTCTGTGCTGTGTACATCCTACATAATCTTCCTATTGGTTGGCTGGATTCAAAAATCCCGTCCTGGAGATGAAAAGTCAATACTTCATTATTTTCAGTGGCCACAGATTGACTAGTTTAGATGGGATTTGTATAGAAAAGGGCTATAATAGTATTAGAATTAAATAATTGTATGCTGATAAGATTGCTTTCTCCTTCCTTCCCCTTGATCTCATCTCACAGCCTGACTTCTCAAACTCTGTAGTTAGCAGACTCAGAGTCATAAGCTCCTCCAAGGCCACTGCAAAATACTATTGTGTGAGCAAGTTGAATGAGTAAACCATGTAATTTTTTCCTATTTCCTTCAATGTAGTTCCTGACAAGAAGCTTGTAACACAAGTTGTATGAACAGCAGTAAACTTCAGCACTTTAAATTCAAGGCCAGTTGTTGTGGATCAATTTTATCTCAGTAGCACATTAGCATAGTGATTAGCACTGCGGCCTCACAGTGCCAGGGACTTGGGTTCGATTCCTGGCTTGGGTCACTGTCTGTGCGGAGTCTGCATGTTCTCCACATGTCTGCATTGGTTTCCTCTGGGTGCTCCTGTTTCCTCCCACAGTCCAAAGATGTGCAGATTAGGTGGATTGGCCATGCTAAATTGCCACATAGTGTCAGGGGGCCTAGCTAGGGTAAATGCATGAAGCTACGTGAATAGGGTCTGGGTGGGATTGTGGTCAGTGTAGACTTGATGGGCCGAATGGCCTCCTTCTCCACTGCAGGGATTCTATGATTTCTATGATCTCGAAGGCTGCTATAAAATGTAGACTTTGACATTAGATCATTGGTATGAGGGGAGAACCAGTTTTAAGTAACCTAATTTAGACGATGATCAATTATTTTACGTTTGGGCTACTAAGTTACTGTCAACTTCATGAACAGGGTTGTTTGTGAATGAAATTATCTAGCTTTACTGCGACATCAGTAGGTTGAGCATCTAACTTTATGCTATTCATGATACTTTATTAGATGTGGCAAATTTAACTTTGGCTTACTATGGAAATGCCGATGGATTAGCAAACTTTAAAAATCTTGCAGAGAGGGTGGATAAAGTGATAAGATACCAGTGTCACATATTAGTTTTTCATTATGCATATTTAGAGTTAAAAGCAAGTTTAAACACTAGCAATGCCATATGGCAAATAAACAATGAACCTGTTTTGTCTGCCATTTAAGGGGTGCTATTTATTCTTGTTTTCCAAACTGTTGAATGGTCCTCTTTAAAACAGAAATATTGTTAGGTTGAATCAAAGACTGCGAATAATGTACAGACTCCAATCACAAAATTCTGCAGATTTATTTTTACGTCAAATTCAACCTACGCTGTTAAGTAAGCGAAAATATTCTGCATTTTTGTTTTGCACGTGCATCAAGAAACCTGAGCAAAACCGTAACCGGTGGTGGTGGCGCAGAGGGGTTGACAACTGGCAGGTAACAGTCACATCACGTAAGTGATACATAACGACTGTCTGAAAGTGGAGAAAGGCCAGCCGTCATCCATTGGCCTTCAAAGGCACAATCATTGCCAAATCCTTCACTCACCATTTACCAGAAGCTTAAACGGTCAGACACCCAACAAAAATGGGATGGAAGTGGGGTAAGCTTGCCCTTCAAAACCTTTCCAACATCTATAAAAGTCAAATTAAGAGTACAATGGAAGGGTGCAGCTGCAATAGCACTCAAGTACCACAGAGTAGGTTACTTTCTCCTGCCACTGAATTCAATATCCATTTCCTGCACCACTGGCACACTTATAGTCTTATAGTATACAGAATGCATTGGAGCACCTCCATATTCTGTAGCCTCAGCTATCACCAAGAGGGACAAGAACAACAGTAGCAGAGCAACACCACTGCCTCTAAGCTCCCATTCAATTTATACGCCATGCTTTGGAAATGGATTGCCATTCCCTTATCGTTACAGTCGATATCCTGCAATTTAACAACTTAATACCACCTTCTCCAGATAACTAGGAGCAGGTAATAAATACAACCTTGCAAACGTGTGCTCTGATTGTGAAAACAAATTATAAAAATGTTGCAGTTTTAAATCACCCAGAAGAAATATCAATTTCTATTTCAATTTTGACTATAATGTAGATTAATGGCTCAAAATTAGAACTGTACTTTGTTCTTCAAGTCATTGATTTTTGGTCCAGATTATTTCCCTAACTGGATGAAAAATATATTGAAAGCATGTCAGAAAAGGGAGGCGATGGCCTAGTGGTTTTATCACTAGACTATTAATCCAGAAACTCAACTGATGTTCTGGGACATGGATCCAAATCCTGCCACGGCAGATGGTGGAATTTGAATTCAATTTAAAAAAAATCTGGAATTAAGAATCTACTTCTGACCATAAAACCATTATCGATTGTTGGAAAAACCCATCTGGTTCACTAACGACCTTTAGGGAAGGAAATCTGCCGTCTTCACCTGGTCTGACCTGCATGTGACTCCAGAGCCACAGCAGTGTGGTTGACTCTTAACTGCCATCAGACAATAAATGCTGGCCAGCCAGTGGCACCCATGTCCTATAACGAATATTTTTACAGCAGTATGAGCAGTTTTATTGTATCTTGAAACAGAAAAGATGAGGGTTTGTTCATGCAAGCATGGCTGAATTTTTTTTTAAACAGTTGGATACTTCTAATTACTGCCAAACTCTCTCGCATTGAAAGTTTACAAGTGCTGTTCGGCATTTCTATAGATATAATTATTGCTGGAGATTATATACAAAATAAAAATGGAAACAGTATTTTGAACTTTTCTTTCCATCTATTTTTGAAAAATGCATTTGCATTGAATTAAATATTTTATCTTACTTTTCCTGGTTCAGGTGGGATTTTATAGCCTCGCTCATCTCGAACTGTAAAATCCCACCTGAGGTCAATGGACCTTTCCATGTCCTGCCCCTCGCCTGCTCAGATTCCTGCAGTAGGCAGGAAGGAAAAAGTCTGGCCTGTCTCAGTCAGGATTCTTCAAACTGCTTATTTGAAAAGACAGAGAGCTGGTAGAGGCCTTGGAGGAATAGGAAACCATGCATACCCCAAAACACAGGTAAGTCTGTGATTCCATCAGGGCTGAGTTGACAGGCCCCATCAAGGAGAACAGGGATATGTTGAACAGGCTGGGATAGGGAGAGTAGACACTTGCACTGTGCAGAAAGCTGGAACACTGGGGTGAATGAAAGTAAATTCTGGAGGGCTGTGGCATACCTTTGCATTGGTTCCAGATGAAATGAACAAACCAATATTTGTAACATAGAAGGGAACTCGAGGGGAGAAGAATAAATAGTAGAACTGAATTTATAGCTCAAGTCCTTAATAATACTATTATGTTAGTAGTTCTTACTTTGTTGAAGTTTCTTTCATATACAATGAAGTTTGTTTTTATTTAAAATTCTGAAATCATGTGGCCCAGTTTTGTTCATTAATTCCTGGGTGTTCAGATGTTTCTTCTTAATAACATTCCCTGACAGGATCCCTAATGAGAGTTTGGATTGGCCAGGGTGAGTGGGGCCTAATTTTGGAGGATGTGGTTATAGCAGAGATATTAATTAAACATTTTGTTTTTTTTTTAAATAATGGCAGGAGTGAGAATACAGAACAAGAACAAAGAACAGTACAATATAGGAGCAGGCCCTTTGGCCCTCCAAGCCTACGCCAATCACGTTTATCTATCTAGACCAACCACTTTTATCCCTCTATTCCCCATTTGTTCATATATCTATCAAGATAAGTTTTAAATGTGGCTAACGTAACTGTTTCAACCACCACACTTGACAGTGCATTCCAGGTCCCCACCACCCTCTTGTGTAATAAACTTCTCCCGCATATCTCCACTGAACCTTCCCCCCACCCCTCATCCTGAACTTGTGCCCCCTTATAATTGTCATTTCTGCCCTGGGAAAAAGCTTCCAACTGTTCACCCTATCTATACCTGTCATAATTTTATAAACTTTTATCAGGTTGCCCCTCAGCCTCCATCTTTCCAGGGAGAACAATCCCAGTTTATTCAATCTGTCCTCATAGCTAATACCCGCCATACTAGACAACATCCTGGCAAACTTTTTCTGTACTTTCTCCAAAGCTTCCACGTCCTTCTGGTTGTGAGGTTACCAGAATTGAATGCAGTATTCCAAATGTGCCCCTTTTGACGAAGGCAAACATGCCACATGCTTTCTTCATCACCTTTTCGATCTGTGCTGCCACTTTTAAAGATCTGTGGACCTGTACACCCAGATCTCTCTGAGTGTCTATGCTCCAAATGGTTGTGCCATTTATTTTATAGCTCCCACCCGAATTGGATTTACCAAAATGCATCACCTCACATTTGTCCGGATTAAATTCCATCTGTTATTTCTCCGCCCAAATTTCCAGCCTATCTATACCCTGTATTCTCTGACAATCTTCATCACTATCCGCAACTCCACCAATCTTAGTAGCATCCACAAACTTGCTGATTAGACCAGCTACATTTTCTTCCAAGTCATTTATACACACTACAAACAGCAGAGGGCCTAGCACTGATCCCTACAGAACACCACTAGTTACAGACCTCCATTCAGACTAGAGGGACTGATGGTGGACAAGTCCCCAGGACTGGATGGAATGCATCCAAGGGTTTTGAAGGAAATGACAGAGGCGATAGTGGATGCCTTGGTGATTATTTTCCAAACCTCGCTGGATTCCAGGGAAGTGTCGGAAGATTGGAAAACGGCTAATGTTACGCCGCTGTTTAAAAAGGGTAGCAGGCAAAAGGCAGGGAATTATAGGTCAGTTAGTTTAACGTCTGTTGTAGGAAAAATGCTTGAATCCGTCATCAAAGAGGAAATAGCGAGGCATCTTGAGAAGAATTGTTTAATAGAGCAGACGCGGCACGGATTCGTTAAGGGGAAGTTGTGTCTGACGAATTTATTGGAATCCTATGAGGATGGGTCTAGTGCGGTGGATAGAAGGGAACCGGTAGATGTGGTGTTTCTCGATTTTCAGAAGGCGTTTGATAAGGTGCCGCACAAAAGGCTGTTACAGAAGGTTAGGGCTAAGGTGTTAGCGTGGATAGGGGATTGGCTGTCAAATAGGAGGCATAGAGTGGGTGTCAATGGGTGCTTTTCGGATTGGCGGTTGGTGACTAGTGGAGTGCCCCAGGGATCGGTGCTGGGGCCTCAGCTATTTACCATTTATATAGATGATCTGGAGGAGGGAGCCGAGCATAAGGTGTCGAAATTTGCTGATGACACAAAGATAAGTGGAACAGCAAATTGTGCGGAGGGTGTGGAAAGTCTGCAGAGGGATCTAGATAGGCTGAGCGAGTGGGCGAGGACCTGGCAGATGGAATACAATGTTGGCAAATGTGAGGTTATCCACTTTGGTAGGAACAATAGTAGGAAGGACTACTACTTACAGGGCGAAAAGCTGCAGCATGCTACGGTGCAGAGGGACATGGGGGTCCTTGTGCATGAGTCGCAAAAACCCAGTCTACAGGTGCAGCAGGTGGTCAGGAAGGCAAATGGGATGCTGGCCTTCATAACGAGGGGGATTGAATATAAAAGTAGGGAGGTCTTGCTGCAACTGTACAGGGCACTGGTGAGGCCGCAGCTGGAGTACTGTGTGCAGTTTTGGTCGCCGCACTTGCACAAGGATATTTTGGCCTTGGAGGGAGTGCAGAGGAGGTTCACTAGGCTAATACCGGAGTTGAGGGGGTTGACCTATGAGTTGAGGCTGAATAGACTGGGTTTGTACTCGTTAGCTTTTAGAAGGATGAGGGGGGATCTTATTGAGACGTATAAGATGATGAAAGGGATGGATAGGGTAGAGGTTGAGAGGTCCTTCCTGCTCAGAAAGGACAGCAGGACTAGAGGGCACAGCCTCAAGATAAGGGGGGGGTGCAGTTTAGAACAGAGGGTGGTGAATCTCTGGAATTCTCTGCCCGTTGAAGTGGTTGAGGCTACCTCACTAAATATATTTAAGACACAGGTAGATAGGTTTTTGGTAGGCAAGGGGATTAAGGGTTATGGGGAGAAAGCAGGAAAATGGAACTGAGCCACTTCAGATCAGCCATGATCTTATTGAATGGCAGGGCAGGCTCGAAGGGCTAGATGGCCTACTCCTATTTCTTATGTTCTTATTATGTTCTTATGTTCAGAAAAACATGCTTCCAACCCTACCCTCTATCTTCTTTGGCCAAGCCAGTTCTGAATCCATCCAATTCATCCTGTGAGATTTAATCTTTTGCACAAGCCTGCCATGAGGGACCTCGTCAAATGCTTTACTGAAGTCCGTGTAGACAACATCCACAGCCCTCCCCTCATCAATCATTTTTGTCACCTCCTCAAAAAACTACTGAGGTAGCTGCAGAGAAGGAATTGATTCTGCCAAAGCTAGTAAAATACATGGTGCATAATGGTATCATGGCTTACCCCACAGGCCATTCTTAGGAGCTCAAATTTTCAATTCTCAATGATGTAGAAATTGTGCCACAGGACTAGCTCATAGCTAACGTAATGCCATTGTTCAATAAGTAAAGAATAAACTAGTATCTATACAAAGTTAGTCGAATGCCAATTGTAGGCATATTTTAAAATCCATAACTTGAGTTAACTGATTGGACAAGAAAAAGAAATTAGACGCATATGGAGTTTAGAAGGTGCTCAATAAGTTGTCTTACATGGGGCTCATTAGAAGAATTCAGACATACTGTATGAGGAAATTAGTATGTTAACAGATAGAAAATAAAGAGTTAGGGTAAATTACTGTTGCTCGGTTTAGAAGTGGGTTGAACATGGTGTTGTCAGCTGTTCTTAGCTTCGAGGATGATATCTACTCAGGGTCCTGAGTTTCCACCTTTGGTCTTAACCCACAGATCTTTGGGCATGTACGGCAGGATGCCCCATGAGATAGTGGGATCCAGAATTGTTTCTTTTTTTTTCCTTCCCTTGCCTCTGGTCTACCTCATCATCAAGACATTATGACTCACACTGTGATGCAACTTGATGGACAAGTTGTCGCTACTCTAAATGATTGGTAGCAAGCTTCACTGAGTCATTAATGTCAATGCTGCCACACTTTCATAGGAGCTTAAGAGTGTTTATGAAACTTCTTTTTTGTCCTCCCTGGAACATTGGCCATGTGAGAAAACGGGCATTGGTATATTGGATGATGTACTTTACCAGTCAATGCGGAATCCATTTTTAAGGACAGTACATGCAAACGATTTTATACTTTGAGCACTATCTCAAAACTCACAGAAGGTGTATCATTAGACAGTGGGATGCATTTTGGATTATGTTAATTAAAAGCTAGCATGGGCACAATGGATTTTAATGACCTCTTTCTGTGCTGTAGGTATCTATAGTTCGATGGAATGAAAACTCTAGTAAATAGTGTATTTCACATTGTTAATGTTGGGCTTTGAAGTCTTTGTTGAATTTTTAATGAAAATGTCTAGCTCTGAAAATATGCAATGAGTTAGTTTCCGTTGCTCTGTGCTATTCAGCAGTTGCCACACATCGACCTGAGGGATTCTTGGATAATCAACAGCAATCAGCACATGGAAATTAATTAACTTGGTAAATTGTTGGCAAACCTACAAATTTCTCGTCAGGATGATAACAGAACATGCCAAAAAGGTTACACGGAAAAAAAAAAATCAGTTTTGGCATGGCATTTTGAGATGTGAAAAATGCCTCAGTTATTAAATTTATACAGAAACAATCAGATGCTTTCTTTGACAACATAAACAAATCATATTAAAGTGTTTGCCATTAAAATAATATGCTTCCCACACAAAAAAACAGTAAGGGCTAAATATACAAAAATAGCCAAGCAAATCAACAGATTTTAGGGTATAATTCATTAAGTTGGGTGAATGAATCTAGGGTTATACCTTATTATTCACAAAGGCTTGCCTTCTCAATCTTAACCCCCCCCACCGGAGGTGTGGTGATCCTCCGGTTAAAGCAACACCAATCAGCTTTCCCTCTGAAAGAGCATTTTTTCTAAGCAATAATTTGGTCATCTGGGATATGGCAACTTCATCTTTTTAGTATTCAGTTATTCCAAATATCTTGATGCATACTATATGAACAATTAAAATGAAATAAAGTCTTTGCAAAATACAATTATTGCAACTTTACTTTTTAACGTGTTATACAGCATAGAACAAACCAGCTAATACTTACTGTCTGTGTCAAAGAACATACCCAACCAAATAGTTCCAGATTGTGCAGTCCTTTTATACTGGTCGACAATGAACTGGTTTTCCTGCTCATTAAGAATGTTGACAATATTACCACCTGGGGCTGAGGGAAAAGTAATAGTCACAAACAAAATAAGAAGGGATCATAATTAAAGTTTGAATATTTGGCAAATTTAACTGCTTCAAAAGATACCTTCAAACCCATATAATGAAAATTGGAGCAATGAATGAGGCTGTCTGCAATCCTCAGTATCATGGTAAATTTGTTTGTTAACTTGAATCATGCATGTAGTTAAATTATCTCAAGACTAAAAATTTAAATATGAAAAGTGATATTTGTTTCAAGACATTGTGTATTGTAAAAGTTAATTAACGGTTCAAAAGAAGTACATATTAACTAAAATAGTGTTTCTGTTTAAAAATAGTCAGCATATAATATGTTTTTAATTCTTCAAGACGTCAGCTATCTTCAAATAATACTACACAATATCCAAAATATAGAAACGGTAAAATCCCTTCATTTGTTAGTTTTTTGGCACAAGCAATGATTTAACAATTTAAAAGACTGAGAACATTTCAGCAATGCAGGACAAGGTTATTTTAAACAACACGAAAGGAAGTGAAACAAATGCAGAAAATGCTGGGGAAACTCAGCAGGTCTGACAGCATGTGTGGAAAGAGAATAGAACCATTCTCTTGCCATAGATGCTGTCAGTCCTACTGAGTTTCCTCAGCATTTTCTGTTTTTGTTTCAGATATCAGCATCTGCAATATTTTATCTTTACGGAAGGAAGTGATCTGGCAGCATAGTACTTGAAAATTCTCAGTGCACAACTTCAGACCAAATGTGAACCACATATGAAGCACATTACCAGCAGTTAGTTCAGTCACTTGATAGCCTGTCTTACAGAAGTGTGATGGATAGGATTTTGTGGTGGTAATGGTGGCAAAATGATCAGCGTTTGACATTGACATTCCACTGAAGCTAAAAGCAACTTTGGGAGTGCACATGTGTCAAATAATAGAGAAGCTAAGGTGCTTTTCTGGAAGGTATAATGTTGAGGTCTCTCTCTCAATGGGATTTTTTTTTAAGCTAATGTGAACTTCAGAGAAGCCCATGCCACAGAGAATGCTAGATCTTTGTGGGCAACTTTCTTTGAGGTCAGCAGTGAGCACTGTTGTTAAGTCGCCCACAACAAAATCCAGGCCATTACCTTCCCTTCTGGTATGGGTATCCACTGAATCTGCCTCCACTACACCCTTAGCTAGTGCATTCCAGAATCTAACATTTGCAGGGAAAAAAGTTTTCCCTCATGTCACCATTGCTTCTTTTGCCAATTACTTTAAATTGGTGCCCTCTGGTTCTTGGCCCTTATTCAATGGGGAACAGATTGTTTCCATCTACTCTGTCTAGTTCCCTGATGTCTTTCAACACCTCAATCAAATCTCCTTTCACCCTTCTATTTTCTCAGAGAATAATCCCAGGTTTTCCAATTTCCATGCAACTGATCCCTAATTCCCTGCACCATGGAACCATTCTTGTAACTCTTTTCTGCACCCTCTCTAAACCTTTCACATCCTTCCTAAAGTGTGAAGCTCAAGATTTGGACGCAATACTCCAGTTGAGGGTGAACCTGTATAAATGTTTATCATAACTTCCTTGCTTTTGTACTCTATGCTCTTATTTGTAAAGCCCAGAATCCTGAATGCTTTATCCTTGGAACTTCAATGACTTGTGCAATATGCCCCCCAAATCACACTGTTATTGTACTTCTTTAGACTTGTATTTTTTTTAAATATTGCATCTTATTCTTCCTGTCAAAATGTATCAATTCTCTGTATTAAATTCCATCTGCTCCATATCCATCCATTCCATCAGCCTGTTTACTTCCTCTCGTCATCTCTCACAATCTTCCTCAAAGTTCACAATACTTAAAAGTTTTGAGTCACCTACAAAATTTGGATCTATTACATATATTAGAAAAATCACGTGTCTTTGGGAAGTCAATCATATGTCTTCCCCCAATCCAAAATACAATTGCTCATCATTACTCTCTATATCACACAGAGAAATTTGTCTTCATTCTGTCCCTTTTATTTCATGGACTCCAACTTCGTCAAAGTGCATTTTGGAAGTCATAGAATCCCTACAGTGCAGAAAGAGACTATTCGACCCTATGAGCCTGTACTAGGCCCTATCTCTTTAACCCCATGTATTAACCCTACTAGTCCCCCTGACACTTTGGCCATGCTAAATTGCCCCTATCAACTGAACTTCATTGGAGTGTAGGAGGAAACCAGAGCACCTGGAGGAAACCCACGAAAATACAGGGAGAAAGTGCAAACTCCACACAGATAGCCTTCCTTAGTTAATCCACACTTGTTCAAGTGGCTGCTAATTTTGCTCTGGATTATCATCTCTAAAAGATTTCCCACCACTCTGGTTAAACAAATGGCCTTTAACTGGTGAGATTACAACTTTTTTTAAACAAGAATGTAATGTTTGCATTACACCAGTCCACTGGCATTGCCAATATATCTAAGGAAGATAACGGTCAATGCCTCTGCAAATTTCACCCGTATTTACCTCAGCATCCTCAGTTGCATCCCATCCAGAACTAATGATTCATCAACTTTTAAGTACAGCCAGCATTTTGAAAACCTCCTGTTCTTCAATGTTTTGCCTATCCAATATTGCAATGACTTTCTTTTACACTGAGCTCGGCAGCACCTTCTTCCTTGAGAAACATAGATGTTTAGTTCATCAGCCATATCCTCCACTTGCATGATTAGTTCCCCTTTTTGGTCCATTCTTGGCCCTACCTCTCCTCTTACTATCCTTTTTCTATTCATATGTTGATTGTAGACTTTTGGATTCCCTTTCATGTCACCTATCAATCACACACTCTCTCTTTGCCTCTATGATTTCTTTGCTCACTTCTCTGAATTTTCTACATTAACCCTGTTCCTCACTTGTATTATCATTTGCATCTTTTTACTGCCTCATCTTGCCCTCTTTCTGTTTCATCATCCAGGGAGCTCTGCTTTTGGTTGCTTCATCTCTGCCCCTCATGGGGATGTACTTTCACTATCTCCTCTTCGAAGGCAGGCCACTGCTCCATTATAATTTTGCTGCCAATTTTATATTCCACAGGAAGTCAAGAACACCAGAAGTAGGGGCAGGAGCAGACCATGCACCTGTCAAACCCGCTCTGCCATTCAATATGATCATGGCTGACCTTGGGCTTTAGCTGCACTTCTCTGTCCACCCCCATGATTCACTAAGAGACCAAAAATTTGTCTATCTCGCCTCAAAAATGCAGCACCTTAACCCTCTGGGACAGATCATTCCAAATATTCACAACCTTTGACGACATATCTCCTTATTTCAGTCCTAAATGGCCGATATCTTATCATGAGACTGTGCCCCCATGGTTCAGATACCCCAGCCAATAGGAACAATTTCAATATGATGAGCGGGTCTCCCAGGGAAGAGGTCCCCACCAGTAAGGTCTACAGGCATGCTCAGAGGACACTGAGGCCCTCCCTGGGAGGTTGGGGGCGTGGGGGGGTAGGTTGCCCAATGGCAGTACAGATAAGCGTGGGGCCAAAGGGGGGCAGGATGATCAGTGGTGGGAAGGGGACCCACTGCCACACTGCAGTGGGATCGGGGTGGGGGGAGAAGGAGGGCGGCAGCAGCGGCAGAATGGATGGAAGAAGGGGACTAGCCATGGTGGGGGGGACTGGCAGCCTGGGAAGATATCAGCAACAGCGGGGCCAGCGATTGGGAGGCTGATGACGACAGGGCCAGAGTGCATTGTTTCCATCGTTATTTATCCAATGATAGCCACAGTCTCTCCAGCAAAGTGATCCCTGTGTTTCCAAACCAATACCTCTGGCATCCACCAATATCTTTCCTTGGCCATCTCTTCTTCCTCATTTACTTTCTGCCCTTTTGCAATATCATCCATAGACACAAACCCATAGATAGATAATCAATCTCTTCAAAACCTTGCTTAATCAGATCACTGTCTCTATGTTGTCAGCCTGGAAATTCCACTACCCAGCCTTGAATAAAGTATGGTCTCCTCTATTCAAACAATGTGAAGAATGAAAAAGTTATCTGCAGCACCTATGGACGTCAATACTCTCAGAGCCAATCTTACCTTCTCCCCAGCTACTGTTACAGCTATTTGAGTCCATATTTAGCTTCTCACCCCATGTACTCTCCTCAACAAATATCACCTATTTCTACATTAGCATTGCTGCCTCACAGCGCCAGGGTTCATTTCCAGCTTTGGGTGACTGTCTGAATGGAGTTTGCACATTCTCCACGTATGTGTGTCGGTTTCCTCCAGATGCTCCTGTTTCCTCCCACAATCTAAAGATGTGTAGATTAGGTGGATTGACCATGCTGAATTGCCTTTTAATGTTCCAAGATGTGCAGGTAGAGAGATTTGTGGGGTAAACATGTGGGATTACAGGGATAAGGACTGGGTATGATGCTCTATTATAGAATTGGTGCAGGCTTGATGGGTCGAATGGCCTCTTGCACTGCAGAGACTGTATGATTCTACCTCTTTAGCATTTGCCACCTCTTCTTATGTTAACACATCTGATGCTGAAACCATCATCCATGCCTATATCACTTCCAACTTTGATCATTCTATTGCTTTCCTGGTTGGCTTTCCATCTTTCACATTCTATAAGTTTGAGTTCATCTGCTGTCCATGACCTATTTCACACCAGATGTCACTTATATATCACTCCTTTCCTTACTGACCAAGTATGCTAATACTAGTTGCTCATCCTCGTCTTATATTCTTCCATGACCTCATCCTTCCCTATTGTTCCCTCTTGCTCTTCAATCCCCCCCCCCGCCCCCCCAAACCCTGATTCTGGACTTCTGTGCAACACCCCTCTCTTCGCCCTACCACAGGTGAATGTGCTTCAGTTGTCAATGTCCCAACCTCCGCAATTCCCTTCCTAACCCCCCAACTTCCTTCAATACACTCCTCAGAACTCATGTCTTTGATATGCTTTTTGACAATCACACTCATATAGATTTCACATACCTCTGTGAAGTGCCTTGCAATGTTGCTCTATGCTAAAGATGCTATAAAAATTCAGAGTTGTTTTATCCGTGACCAAATCTGAAACATTTGCTGCAATGTTGCATAATATCTTGTATGAAATGTACATTCAACGATTTTGAAAAATATTTTAGAAGGGAAACAGTACCATTTTCTTTGCATATTTCTTGAGCTTTGTTCATTGTGTAGCCATTTCCAGGAGTTGAAATGAAAGTGTACCATTTGCTTTCAAATGGAATCCATGAAGCACCAGAATCGAAATCACAGTCTTGCAAAAAGAAAGAATAAAACTTTATTACATCCAGCTTTCAAAATCACAGATTTTCAACATTAGTTTCAGGAAACCCACTACACTTGATAGCAATCAGCCAATTTTATAAGTTTGCATGGTGTGTTCATTGTAACCTACTTTGTAACCTACATTGTAACCACTCCATATTTTCTCCCCTATGGTTATCAGGGATAGAATTTCATGATTGTGGTGGGGGGGTCCCACGCACTGACTGGAAAACCAAATCCAATCCCTCCCCCAACTCCCGACAAGCTATTTTCAGGAGGCACTTACCTGTTCGTTCTTGGATTTCCTAGCTCCTATGAGAGAAATTTCTTCCCAGAAATCCTTCTGCAGGGCAGATATCCCACTTACAGAGAGCTGCCGCTCAATCAGAAGCTGGCAGCTTTTAGAACTGGCACTGCCATTGGGAGCAATGCCTCTTCTCACAATATGACTAAGTACAGGATCAATGATTGTGCTCCAGGAATAAGCTGAGAGTGGCGGCTTCGCTGGGTTCAGACAGAGCGTTTCTGGTGAAGGGGGATTGATTTGAAGGTTTGGGATGGGAGGGGTGTCTTACTCTGGGTCTTTGTGTCCTCACCAGCAGTTGCCACCACCCAGGAGAGACACCATCTCCTTCCTTATTATATTAGTACCTCCTAATTGTCTACATAGTCAGCACAAAAACTACTCTGCAAGTGCACACAGTATTAATAACGTTAATGGATTTTTTTTCACTTCTTTCAAGGGATCTGAGTAACAGTGGCAAGTCAAGATTTTTGTTGTTCATTCCTAATTACCCTCAATGTGGTGGTGAGCAGCCTTCGTGAACAGACGCCTCTGGTGCAGTTAGGGAGTTCCAGGATTATGATCCAGCGACAACAAAGGAACAGCAGCATAATTTCAAATCAGGATGGTATGTGGCTTGGAGAGGAACTTGCAGAGATTGCAATTCTTGTGTGTCTGCAGCCCATGTCTTTCAACGTGTAAAGGTTGTGGGTTTGGAAGGTGCAGTTGAAGGAGCATTGCTAAGTTAGAACCACAGAATCCCTACAGTGCAGGAGACCATTCAACCCACTGAAACTGCACCGACTCTGAAGAAACATCTTACCCAGGCCCTAACCCCTGTTCCTTTCCCTGTAATCCTGCACATTTACTATGGCTAATCTACCTAACATACACATCTTTGGACTGTGAAAGGAAACTAGAGCACACAGGAGGAAACCCACACAGTCACAGAGAAAACGTGCAAAGTCCACACAATCATTCAAGGCTGGAATTGAACCTGGGTTCCTGGACCTGAGTGTTACTGCAGTGCATTCTGTAGATAATACACATTGCTGTCGCTATGTGTTGTTGGATGAGAAATGAGTGTTTAAGGTGGTGGAGTGCCAACCAAGTGGGCTGTTCTGTCCTGGATTGTACTGAGCTTCTTAAATGTTGTTGGATCTATATTCATCCAGGCAAATGGAGAGTATTCGGTCACACTCTTGACTTTTGTCTTGTAGATAGGGAGTCTGGGAATTAGTTGCTAACTGCAGAATTCCCAGCCTCTGACCTGCTCTTGTAACCACAGTATGTATGTGCTGGTCCAATTCTATTTCTGGTTAATGGTAACCCCCAAGATATTTTGTATTTATTAGTGTCATAAATAGGTTTACATTAACAATTAAGTTATTGTGAAAATCCCTGACTTGCCAGACTCAGATTCCTGGTCAGGTACACTGAGGAAGAATTTAGCATGGCCAATGCACCTAACCAGCACGTCTTTTTGGATTGTGGGAGGAAACTGGAGCACGCAGAGGAAACCCACACCGACATGGGGAGAACATGCAAACTCCACACTGACAGTCACCCCAAGATCGGAATCAAACCTGGGTTCCTGGCACTGTGAGGTAACAGTGCTATCCACTGTGCAAACGAGATAGGGGAATGGATTTATCATTGTTCTAATGTGTTCTTAGCATAGTTGTGCCGTTTTAATTTAAAACCTTTTTGCATTTCACTCTAACTTTGTAATGCACAAGAACTACAATTAAAAAACCATCACACTCCAAAGATGTCCACTTAGTTTACACAATTTGAAATGCACTGACACTGCTAAGTGACAGTCAATTTGAGCACTGAAAATGTTCCACAAAGTACGAGTGACAAAATGACTAACTGATCCGTTCATGCTGACATTACTTGAGGGAGGATTTTTGGTTATGGCACCAGGAGAACTTAAATTTTCTTCTGAAAGTACCATGGAATCCTTTCCAACAACAGGCATCAATATGATGGCACCTTTGTCAGAACAGTGTTTACTTGATGCTGAACCGCATTGTCAATCCAGATCAGAGTTCTCAGTTGGGAGAACTGAGAGAAGATTTCAGAAGATCAAGTTGGTTTGTCTCATTAGTCTCCCACTAATTGGTTTCTCCCTATCAGTCGTCTTCTGTGCTCTCCTATCTATTGACAATCAGAATAGTGTCCAATACTAAAACTGTGTATGTGTTAGCTCTCATCATTAGATGCCATTTTCAATGTGGTCAGAACAAGTTCTTCCAACAAGTATCACTGGCTTCTATGGATTTATCTCACCAAGCTTTTTTTCAGCATGTCTACATTCATTGTAGCCCACTTGCTGGTTTTAATGATAAGATAAAACAGTGAGAGTTAGGAATTCTTGAAACCACAATTCAATGCAGGAAAATCAATGAATAGTGTTGCAGGAGCCAAGGTAGCAAGGCTTCCTTTCAACCTTTTTCCTTTCTTCTCTTACAGAAACCAGCCCTTGTAGGTTTGAAGTCTGTTACTTAATTTAGAAAAAGAGAAATCTTTTTCCACATTTAAGCGATAGGCGAGTTGGGGAGGGACATCATTAATGGAATGCTCATGTGTCAGGTGACCTTCAGTGGGGAGGGTCAGAGAAAAAGGGACTTAGTTGGTGGTGGTGAGGTGGAGGAGGTCGAGATTGAAGTGGTGGAGGCTACCTCGCTAAATATTTTTAAGACGCGGGTTGATGGGTTTTTGATAAGGAGAGGGGATTAAGGGTTATGGGGAGAGGACGGGAATGTGGAACCGAGCCACGACAGATCAGCCATGATCTTATTGAATGGCGGGGCAGGCTCGAAGGGCTACATTGGCCTACTCCTGCTCCTATTTCTTATGTTCTTATGTTCGAGTCAAGAATAAAAGGCATGGAAAGAAAGACTGGCCAATCTCTGGACCTGCAATAACGAGTCAGGATATAGTGTGATTCTCTCCTTTGTCTTCAGTCTACGTTCATACAATAGCAGAATGCATTATCATGGGTTCCCTTCATATCCAGACTCCAACCTTTATACTGATGGCCACATTCTTCTCTGATGGATGGGTAGGCGTGGTTTGGCTGTCTATATCTTTTGAGTGATATGTCTGACTATTCGTGAAGTAGTAAGAGGAGGAAAAGATTGATGGTGACAACGTTAGGTGAGTACAGTGGCAGACTGTCTAATTTATTTCTGGTTCTCTCTGATGTGGTTAATTTGAATCACTGGCTTTTATGCCATGTTGGGATTTGACAGAATTCAGAAGAAAGTTCTGTTTCCAAAATGGAGGATGTGAATTTGGAATATTAGTCCAGTTCAATACAAAAAGGGGACACAGTGAGCACTGTGTATTTTGTTCCTAATTCACTTTTTGGTAGGCAAATGGTTGGTGGAATGGAGCAGACCTTAGGCTGTGAAAGGCACATAAAAATTTATTAAGTCCTAAAATTGAATTATGTATGGCGCTACTTCAGGAGCACGAAAAATGACAACACCACTAAGGTAACTGTAAACACACATCATTAAATACATGCCTGTTTTGAGCAAGAGGTCAATGAGAGCGTGCTCTCCACCCCGGATGAACCTGTATCTGGGGTCACCATTACAGATGTCAGAGCAGCCTTCTCGAAGGTCAACCCAGAGAAAGCCACTGGCCTGGATGGAGTACCCAGACGTACACTCAGATCCTGCATTGACCAGCTGGCTGGGGTAGTCACAGGTACCTTCAACCTGTCTTTACAACAATCTGAGGTCGCAATCTGGTTCAAGAAGATGACCATCATCTTGGTGCAAAAAAGCCAAGCGGCAGACCTTAATGACTATTGTCTGGTGGGATGGCTCTGACATCCATCATAATGAAGTGCTTCGAAAAGTTAGTCACGGCACAAATCAATTCTGGCCTCCCGAGTTGCCTGGACAAACTACAGTTTGTCTAGCGCTGCAACAAATCCATAGTTGACACCATCTCCCTGGCCCTGCACTCAACCCTGGAACACCTAGATAACAAAAACATCCATGTCGACTAAAGTTCACCCTTTAACACCAATTTTCCTATGAAACTCACCTCTAAACTCCATGGCCTGAGGCTCGGCTCCTCCCTCTGCAGCTGGATCCTGAACTTCCTGACCCATAGGCCACAATCAGTATGGATAGACAATAACACCTCCTCCATGATCATCCTCAACATTGGTGCTCCACAAGGCTGTGTTCTCAGCTGCCTACTATATTCATTGTACATCTATGACCGCGTGGCCAAATTCCCTCCAACTCGATTTTCAAGTTTGCTGATGACACCACTGTAGTGGGGCGGATCTCAAACAACAAGACTGAGTACAGGAATGACAGCCAGAATCTGATGAACTGGTGCAATGTCAACAAAAGGAAGGAAATCGTCATTGACTTCAGAAAACGTAGTGAAGGACATGCCCCGTCTACATCAATGGGGACAAAGTTGAAATGGTCAAGAGCTTCAAGTTTTTAGGTATCCAGATCACCAACTTGTCCTGGTCCCACCTCCTTGCCAACGCTATAGTTAAGAAAGCCCACCAACGCCTCTACTTCCTCAGAAAACTAAAAGAAATTCGGCATGTCCGTTGTGACTCTCACCAACTTTTACAGATGCACTGGCTGTATCACAGCTTCGTATGGCTCCTGCTCTGCCCAAGACCACAAGAAACTATAAAGAGCTGTGAACGAAGTCCAGTCCATCACTCAAACCAGACTCCCACCCATTGACATCCACTACACTTCCCACTGCCTCAGAAAAGCAGCCAGCATAACTAAGGACCCCATGCACCCCAGACATACTCCCTTCCACTTTCTTCTGTTGAGAAATGTCTGAGGACACATACCGACTCAAGAACAGCTTCTTCTCTGCTGCCATTAGACTTTTGAATGGACCTACCCCGCATTAAGTTGATCTTTCCCTATACCCAAGCTATGACTGCAACACTACATTCTGCACTCTCCTCTTTCCTTTTCTACGAACGGTATGCTTTGTCTGTATAGTACCGAAAAAAACAAAACTTTTCACTGTATACTAATACATGTAACAATAATAAATCAAGTCAAATGATGCTCCCCTCCCCCTGCCCCACACACACAGATCACAGAACTTTCTTCATCAAGTTTAACCCTAAGGACTGAAGAACTCTTCAATGGTGAAGGTGAGTTTAAAAAAAACTACATTTGTCTTGCAAATCAAGGAAGTATGAAGACTGGTATTTAAGTTTTGGTTTCACTATACCTCAACTACAGGATGTAATTTTGTGCAGAAGTACTGTCAAATGATCTTCAAATGCTTTCAATTACAAAGATATGTATTCAATGCTGGTAATAAATAAAAACAAGCAACATTTTGACCCACTAAAATTCACAATGATTGCTTATAAAAGCTTGCAGCCTCATCCTACACATCAGTGCAGAAAATTGCGAAAGCAAACAAAAGAAGTGACATACCATTGCTAAGGGATTGATAATACAGTGTGCCATTGAAATTGTAAGGAAAACATTTGGAGATCAGAAGGCCAAGGAACCGGGGAAAAAAACAATGTCAAATGACATTGTCAAAGGATGGATTGATTTAATGTCAGAAGACAGTTTTGCTGTGCATTGATCAACTCAGAGGCAATAGCTTTGTTAAACAACTTGATGAAGCCATTCTAAGATTTCTAAGATGTATCATTTGTCTATGTTCAGTATGTGTGGTGTAAAGAAAATGTAGACGACCTATTTTGTAAAGAGTTCAAGACAGCAAAGGGTCGGTAATATTTTCAAAACATCGGATGAATTCATGAGCATTGTTTTTTTTCCCACCAAACGATATTTGCTGCAAAAGATATTGGATCAGATCTTCTTGGTGTCTCAGCACAGCACTAACAGTCATTAATTTTATTAAATTCGAGCAACAGATTCCAGATAGTCTGCTGGCTTTTGAGGAAGATGTGCAGCATATTTCTATGCTCATGTTTACAGAGTTAACTTGGCTATTATCAGGAAGGGCAGGTACTTTCTTAGCTGATTTAAGGAAGACTTAAATCAGTAAGGAAGGCAAATTAAAAGCATTGTTCACAGGCACACTCTCTGACCTGCCTAATTTTCTAGTATACCTGTTTGTAAAGTAAGGAAATCTTCCCATGGGGGCCTAATTTTCTATTTGATTAAAAGGGCCAAAAATTCTTAATTTGACAATGTAAATTCTGATCTGTTTTCTGAAACAAAAATAATGGCCAGAGACTGAATTTATTTCAGGAGGCTAAGGAAATTTGACATGTCTGCTACGACTCTCACCAATTTTTACAGATGCAACATAGAAAGAATCCCTTCAGGATGTATCTCAGCTCGATGTGGCTCCTGCTCTGATCAAGACTGCAAGAAACTACAAAGGATTGTGAACATAGGCAAGTGCATCATGCGTCCCATTCACTGACTCCATCTACACTTCCTGCTGCCTCAGAAAAGTAGCCAGAATAATCAAGGATGCCATGTATCCAGGAAATATTCTCTTCCACCTTCTTCCAGCGGGATAAGATATAAAATTCTGAAATCACGCATCAACTGACTCAAGAACAGCTTCTTCCCTGCTGCTATGAGATTCTTGAATGGACCTACTTCATATTAGGTAGATGTTTCTGTATACCCTAGCTATGACAGTAACACTACATTCCGCACCCCTTCCTTTTCTTCTCCTTTATGTACTCTGAACGGCATGTTTTTTCTGTAAAGTGATCAAGAAACAATACTTTTCACTGTATCCAGTACACATGACAATAACAAATCACATTTTAAAACAAAATCAAGCACAAAGCCTTCAAAGCAAACTGGCAGGCAAGAAAGATCTTTATATTTACATGTCAGAAAAATAAAGCTGAGGACTTAGAGATACCAAAAAGAGAACTATAACCTCTTCACTATCTTGGATAAGGAATTCCAGCTTACTAAACAATGCTAAATTACAGTAGTTGGCCATGTTGTTCAGAGCGGATCCAAAAGTATCACCAGAGTGGGGATGCATAAATTTGACAGCCAGTTTCACAAAAAAGATAATGAGGTGCTGTGGTTTAAAAGCCTTATTGAACAGATGGTGGAACGATAAAAGGATATGTATCCCTTTTTTTGTAATCACAGTCACCTTGCGCCTTGGGCCAAACATCCATCATTTTCACTTGTACAACTCTTTAGTGAAAAACTTAGGATCAGACACAATACTATAATTGCTCTAAACTTCACACACTGGGGAGTCAGTCTAATTTGTTTCCTAATTTGGTTCTTCCCAATGGAATTACCAAGCAAGGTCTTTGTAGTCTGCAGAATCCTCATGAAATCTGTTTGTCCCAATATGTTTTTGGGAATGGGCTGTGGGTGGAGTATCACTGCATTTAGTTACATATAAAATTTGCTTTCTGAGATAGATGCATCATAGACATGTTTATTTTTTTTTGTAGACAGGCTTAGATTGTTAAAGGCATAATGACTGTGCTATCATGCCATGAAAAATCTCCTTTACCATGACCAAATCCAGATACTGGTTTAGAAATGTCGATGCAGAGCAGAATTTTGCTTCCTCAGAAATGTACACAGAACCTTTTGCACACTCTCTCTCTTTGGTTCAGGACAGTCTGTACCAGTCAGCTTTGATGCATCAAGTCCAAATGCAGACTTGCTCTGAATGAAGCTCCTAGTTCTGGGATGTCATTTTCAGTTCAGAGTCCAAAGATACAGGGAGAGGTGGGCCCAGTTAAAAATATCAGTGACTAGCAGCGTGACCACACACAGTGTAAGGGATACCTTCTTCAGTATTCTCTCCTCTTTGTCCTTGCTTTCCCGCATTATTGCCTGTTTTGGGGTGGTTTCCTATAGTTCGAAGAACATTTCACACAACAGTTGCTGGTGCAAAACCAATTAACAAGAGCACTCAACTACCCTTTATTTCTGAAGGATATCTCCAACCAGAGACAGCAACTTTAATTTTGACATGCAGCCATGATTGGATGGAAGAGAGAACAAAGCATTGGCTAAAGCACAGAGAAGGAGTTGGAAAGTGGCACCAGGAGAAATAAAACACACAAGGGATGTGATTTAAGTAAAAACCAAGATCAAAAAGAAGAAATGGCTGCCTTTCTGTTCTTGTAAAGAACTGATTGGTTTATAGCCACCATGTGATATACCACAGCCAATCAGCAACTTCACAGGCTTACTAAGTAGTACAGATTTATTTTTACCTATAGAAGATAAGCTGCTTTTCTTTCGAAATACTGAGCAAATAAAAGTGTTACTTTGACAAAGCAGCACTTTTAACTGGGACGTTGGTTGTTTCTGTTTAACTTTTCGCAAAAGGCAAAATTCTTCTGAAGATAGTGAATGAAATGCAAAAATATTTTGGAAAAAGGCTTGTCAGGATCAGGGAAAACTTTCAAAATTCAAATCAATACAATGCAACCCTTGATTAAGAATTAAGTGTTTACCCCGAACAAAATTGTTTGGCCTTTAGAGGGCGACAAATATAGCCCTGCCTACATTAAAGTTTTTTTTAAAAAACGACAAATGTTTGTGTTAGTTCTTTTTAAGAGTCTGTGAAGACCATCTGGCGAAGTCACTAAGAAATAAAACTCTGCTAGGCTTCATACCGGGATTCTGAGAAGATAACAGTTCAGAGCAACTCCGGATTGAAGTGTAAAGAGAATTTGTTGGAGAATATCTCCCCAAACTTACACATCGCTTCATCCTAACTTTCTGACTCTTCCATCTAACGGGAAGTAGAAGGGGGAAAGCTTCGAGTTCGAAACTCTCCGAAGTTTTATGAAGAAATCAGAAACAGCGAGCGAAGGGGAGAAAGTCAGTTTAAAACTCACCCGCTTGGGCTGAGGGAGACACAGGAGGAAGGCAGCAGGCGACCAGGCACATACAGTACAGAGCTCCAGTCCTCCTAACGTCCATGTTTAAAACTCTCACCCCACTGTCTGAAAACAGATGTTAGGAGCCCATAAGCTCTAACCTCGTGAACATTTGAACTTTAAATGCGTCATGTTTGCGTTGCAAAACGAACTGGCAAAAACAGAAGCAGCCGGCCGAGCTCAGACAGCGGCAAGTGGACGCATGACAATGCAAGCTACAGCCAGCACACCTCAATACACATCCACTTATCAAGCTACACAAAACCTGCCTCGATTTTAACATACCACTGTGCTGTCAGATTATCAAGCACCAGAAAAAAATACTGAAACAATCCAAATGTGGTTGCAAATGGGAACGAACCTTATATAAGTATTCCAAAACTAAGGGTTTAACCTAAAAAGAAAAATAAACTTGTGACAAATGTGATGGGCCGAATGGCCTCCTTCTGCAATGTAGTTCTTTATAATGTCTCATGAAGAGGTTTCAAATGTTGTAGGGTTGAAGAATAACTGTATTAATAACTAAGCATATACAGGATAGAATCCTGACCAGGTGCTATCTTCAATCTTACTTCCATCGCACTCACCACGACCTCTACTATTACCATGTGACTCCTCCACATCATAATGTGGGTGGGAGTGTTTCCCCTGTCCCACATTAACCCTTATAGTCCCGAACAGCCTAATACTACACTTGCCCCCAAGCCTTTACCCAAATATATTTACAATCATATTTACTTGCAACCCCTTCTGCTCCAAATTTCTGACTTTACAGATCCAGATCTGGAGCCTTTAGGACTCTTCCAGTCTCATTCTTTTCAACTTTGAAGGAGTGGTAGTCTCAACTGTTTCTGGATGACTTTGTTGGTCTGGAGTTGAAATTGCAGTACTTAATGTTGCAATTATTTGGGTTTCCACCTTCACTTCGCTCAAATGTATGATAAGGATTTGTCATATGGAATGAGGAGCAGACTTTTCCTGTTCCCACTTCTGGGGTATGCATCAAGTGAGGCCTTTGTTGATTTTTATCCCTCAGGACAATGATGCCTCTCTGTCAAGATCCCTGATCCAAACCTTGTTACCCCTGTTTAACCTGGGCATATTTCTTCCACTCTAAGTGGAAGCTTGTTGTCTGTCGGACTGTCCTTGGTACTGAACCTCGTAATTATCTCATGGTTGGTTGTCAGGGACTGACTGATTTCTTTGGCCTCTTTTAGGTCAGATGTTGGCTTCTTTTATGTGATTTCTTTGGCAGCTTGGGTGTGAAGTTTTCTGCCCCGCCAGCAGCTCCGATGGGGCAAATCCACATTGTAGTATGGTAAACCTACATGTCAAAAACACGGTTGGAATGTCATCATGTTTCATCAAGAGTGTTTTAATAACGTGGACACCCCTTTCTGCCTCACTGTTAGATTGTGGATACCTTGGGGAACTGGTGAGATTTTGAAATCAGTAATTCCTGCAAAATGAGTACAATATTCATTAGTGAATTGTGGACCCTTGTCGGACACTACCTGGTCTGCGATGTCATGGATCACCAAGATTTCTTTCAATGACTTAATGACCAACTCTGTGGTCATTATGCTTATCCTTCATTTGGATCCACCAAGAGAAATAGTCAACAATGATGAGGAAAATATGAACATCCATTCCCAGACTTTCTCAAGGTCTGATAGGGAAGTGCGTGAGATAAAGGGCTCCTTCAAAACTGATTTGTGCAATGTGTACACATGACAGTTTTAAATCATCAGTTCAGTTGCCCTTGATATCCCTGGCCAATCACACTGCATACTGGGCTCACACTCTGCACTTTGTGATGCAATGTTGCTTTGACAGATTCATTGTAGGATCTCTGGCCAGAGTGAATGGGAATGATCAAACACTCATCATGCATCAGTAGGTCATCAGTAACAGTGAAGTGTTTCTGCACTTCAATGTAAATTTTCATAATATAGCTACATGAACACGGTAGTGGACAACTTTGTAGGCAGTACTGATAGATGTGGGTGTGCTCTTCGCCTTGTATCTGTTCCTGGCATATATGTTGAAGCTTTTTGGAGCTTGCTGACAGTTGAATTGGCATGAACTGGGAACATAACCCGAGCTCATCAACCAAATTGATATCATGTGTCACATTCTGGGCACTGTGTTCTGGACAACATGTCCGCAGTTGTTTGATGCTTCCTTTGGATGCAAAGCACATGAGACATAAGCAGAATCTTTGACTTCTAGGGGCACCCCTGGTGAGGTCTTTCTCATCCAACAGTGAGACCAATGGTTCATGGTCTTACATGATGATTACTTTCAGCCACCAATTAGGCAGAAAGTTTCTCACAAGCTCACATCACTGCGAGAGCCTCTTTTTCAATAACTGCATTTCTGTGCCTGACAGCTCCTTAGATTGCAATATACTGGTCAGTGGCATTCATTCTGCTGCTCTTGGAACAGAACTGCCCCTAATCCTATAGACGGGGTATCTGTTGTCATTGTACTTGGCAGGGATGGGTCATAGTGAGGCAGGATATCACATGAGAGCAGCATGCCTATAATCTGATGGAATACTTGCACTTGGTGTGCATCTCAACACCACTCTTGAGCCTTTTTCAGGAGGAGAGGATCTGTGATCTGCACCAGGTTGGTCAGAAATGGATTTCAGTGTTGGAAACTCACTAATTGCCCTTGCTTTATGTGGGTCCACCATGATTTCTTTACTGTTCACAGTATGACCCAAAAACAAAACTGAGGTCTTGGAGAGAATTTGACTTGATTTTGATTTGATTTATCATTGTCACATGTATTAGCATACAGTGAAAAGTATTGTTTCTTGCACGCTATCCAGACAAAGCATACTGTTCATAGAGAAGGAAAGCCTTTTCATAGAGAACTTGGACTTTTGATTCAGCATTGATCCTGCTTCCTGCAAACAGTTCAAGACAGCCTTGAACCTACTCTCCTGTTCCTCTATAAGCATACCACGGACAAGGAAATTATCCATTTGCCAGATGACTCCTTTCAGGCCTTGTAAGATGGCCAACATTACGCACTGAAAAATCTCAGGTCCTGTGGAAATGCTGAAGGGTAAATGACTGAAACAGAATCTGGCAAATGGGGTGCTAAAAGTTGTTAGCAATTTATATTTCTTGTCCAACAGAACTGGTTTTCTCTTTTGAAAATACTGCCCTTGGAAGAGCTTGTTCAAACTATCCTCCATGGGGAACATCAGATGGATTCTCTCCCCACTGCTTTATTATCTTGTGTCAAGTTAACACAGATGTGGATGGATCTATCTGGCTTTGTAACTGGGAGCATCCTGGAACATCATTCTGTTAGCTGAGTGATAGATGAGAGCCCGCCCTTCCACTTTGGTCATCTCATCAATTGTTTGCTTCATAAGCGGGTCTGGTATTTTCCATGGTGTAAACAAGCATGCAGAATTGGCATTGTTTCTCAGAGTTTTGTTGTAAGCAGTCACCCCAGCCCTGTAAATAGTTTTGGAAAATCCTTTTTAAAATTGGAACCAGTACCATGGTTAATCTCGTAAATCTTTTGGCATTGTTGAGGTTGATACAGGTTTTCCTATTCAGGAGAGAAATTTCTTGATTGTGGAGCACCTATAACATCTGCTGTATTTTTTTTAACACGAAAGCATTGCTTGCTATATACCTTTGACTTGGAGCTTGAGGTTTCCTTGTCACTGTGTTGTTGGAACATTGCTTCACTTCACCTTATCCAACAGGACTGCCACATTGGAAATTTGTGAGATGACCATTTACAGATATGTCAGCATTCCAGAATGTAAATCTTGGATCCTAAATTTTCCCCAAGAAGTATTGTTAGATTTCTTCTTTATTCCAATATGACATGTAATTGCTAGGCTGACCAAATTCCAAAGGAAAACATGCTCAAGTTATCACAGCAATTTGTATCTTTATTATGAGAATGTATGTGAACTGAAACATAGAAACCAGAAGCAAGAATAGGCCATTCAGCCCTTCGTGCCTACTCCGCCATTCATTTTAATCGCTGCTGATCATCAAATTCAATACCCTGATTCCCCCTTCCTCCAATCCTTTGATTCCTTTAGTCTCTAATTCCTTTTTGAATTCAGACAATGTTCTGTGGTAGTGAATTTCACACATTCACCATCCTCTGGGTGAATAAATTTCTCCTCATCTCAGTTCTTAAAGGTTTACCTTTATCCTCAAACTATGACCCCTAATTCTGGACTCCCCCCATCATCTTGTGTTCTGTTTGAGTATTGTTTTCCTCGCTCTGGACTCTCATTGATCTTTTGTTGCTTTATTAGCTGGAATGTTGGGGTTGTTCTGTGCCATTGTTTTTTGGTTTTGCTAGCAGACCTCCAATTGTCTGACAATTTTGATGGCTTTTTCCAAAGTTAGATCTTCTTTAGATCCCCTGAAAGCATTTCACCAGCCACTGACACTACTATTTGGTCTCTTATGAGTTCTAACTTAAGGTCACTATAGTCAGAGCCTTCAGCCAATTTGTGTATCTCATTTATGAGAGAATTTCCAGGTTCTCCAGGTTTTTGGATTCTTAGGATTTGGTTACTCCAAAATTTTATTGTTTCTGAGGTTACAGGAGTGTCAAAGGACTCATGCTTTCTCAAAGTCATCATAAGATTCATTTATTCCTTGCCTGGCAATTAAGTTGTTGGCAATTGGACCTACTGGATATAATAATGTATTTACTTGTTCAGTCTCTGTTTTCTTATTCAAACCAGGTGTTAAAAATCTTTTCCATAATGGCCCAATTTTGCACCTAGTCTGGCTCTTCCCTCTGCCTTAATTGGTCCAGAACTGTTGATTTATCATCCATGGCTGCTTTCAAGGAAATACAGCTTTAAGTCTTGCTAAATGACAGTGCAGTAATCATCTTTTCTCTTCCTTAATTTGTTAAACTCCCATTATGGTTACTGAACTGTTTTAAATTTAAAGGATTTTCAGAAAATCATTTGAAGGAATTACTTTGGTCAGCAACTTGCTTCTCTAAGCTTGGAAAATCAAATCAAAGCTGATCTTTTGCTCTGGCTTCTCTTTTTGTATACCTACATTTACCATGTATTATGGCACTGGTTCTGTATCTGGGTTATGCCAATCCTTCAAGCTAACATCATTAGAACAATCAGTTTGCAGTGCTGCCTGAATATTGCACCAAATTTTAAAAATTAATTTTAGCTTTTTTTTAGAAAAAGAGTTTGCTCACCCATTTTTCACTCAGGCTAGGTCCTTGGATTCTGTTTTCAATTGGGTCTCACAATGGACCTCTACATATACACTGGTGGAATCTTCTTACACTGCACAGTGGGTCTTTCTTCTGCCATTTTACCATTTTGATTCTAATTGGGGGGCAGACTTGAAACTGGGAATGTTTCAGATCCAACTTTTAGACCTATTCTCAGGCGCCCCCTTATGCACTCTGCCTGAAAAAAAATCAGCAATTCTGAATCGTGCTGCAGAAGCTTGTGGGCTGGGCTTAACACACCTGAAACCTTGCAGCTCCGATTGGTGCCTCTAACTATGGGCCAGATAATGTCCCCCCGCCCCACCCCCCCAACCCCCGCCCCACCCCCCCACCCCCACCCCGGTCCCCACCGCCATTGCCCCACCCCACAACATTACTGACGTCCTTGTCCCCCTATTCCCTCCACCACCCAGACCGATCACAGGCCTCTCCCCCCACTTCACCCGCCCACCAATCTCCGGCAGAGGAGCCTCCCTGCCTCCTCACTGATCTCAGGCAGAGTGGCAGCGGACCACCCCCTCCCCTCACTGATCTCAGGCAGAGTGAGAGCAGACCATCCCTTCCCCCTCACTGATCTCAGGCAGAGTGGCAGCAGACTCCCCTTTCCCCCTCACTGATCTCAGAGTGGCAGAAGACCCCACCTTTCCCCCACCCCACTGATCTCAGACAGAGTGGCAGAAGACCCTACCTTCCCCCCACCCCAGATATTTTAAGCAGAGAGCTGTCTGACTCCTGCCCCTACCGATCTTGGCACTTACCTCCTCACAAACTGGAGCGCTCAAATCAGACTTTTGTGGACCATATCTGTTTTGTGTCGACTCTGGATGGGCAAACATGGTGGTAAAGGGGGAAGTACTGGTAAGGTTGGGTGTGCAGCCCATTAAGTCAATTTAAATGCATGCCTGTTTCGGGCGCGGCCCCTATTGCAGCGATTTTAGGGCTTTGGTAAAGGAGGAATTGCTGCAGAGGTAGGCGCAGATTGTGCTACTCGCCTCACGCCCGACTTTACTTAGTTTTCACACCTGAAAACAGGCGCAACTTGAATAACTTGGCAAAATTGGGCCACATCTGCAGTGGAGCTTCTAAGGTAATCTCCAGCTGCGTATTTGAAGTCTTCAAGTTAGGTGTACTTCTCTCAGGTCAGACTGCAGTTTCTTTACTTACTTCTTAGGGGTTTTGAGGTCCTTCATCTGCTGCCATCATGTTGTATGTTATCTCACTGAAGAGATTTAAAGGCTTGTATGATGAACTTTGTTAAAAGCACATCATTAAACATATAAGAAATAGGAACAGTAGCCCCCTCAGTCCCTCAAACCTGCTCCATCATTCAATAGAACCATGGCTGATCCAACATTCCTCACGTCCACTTTCCTGCACTTTTCTTGTAACCCTTGATTCCCTTACTGACCAAAATCTATCTATATCAGCCTTAGATATTCACAAGGAGTCTGCCCCCACAGCCTCCATAGGGTATGTAGGTCTTTTGTCTGCTCTATATTGTCATAACTGGTAGTTTTATGCAGAAAACTAAAAACTTGAACATGGACATAGCTCCTCGAGAGTCAGATGTACAGAGAAAATACTACCAGGACAACAATCATCCAGGATTCTTCAGCAACTCCTGAAATGAGCAACATCTAGAAATGATAATATATCTGATCAAAATAATATAAAATAGATTAATGAATACTCAGCAAAAATGGAGGGAATTTTCCTTGACCATCTTTATTGAATTTTTGGGGAATTAATAGGTACAGTAAATAATGGTAATGGAGTAGATGTAATTTATCGGGATTTTTCAATGATTTTCAAAAAGGTGCCCCTTAGATTCATGAATAGGGTCAGAGAATGCTGGGAGATAGAATGGATTGCTAGCTAGCTTTGTGACAAAGCAGAGAGTGAGAGTAAATGGTAATTATTTCAAATGGCTTGGATGAGGCAATTGTGGGTGGAAGTGGTGTAACAAATGATCACTGCTGGGACTACTACTGTTCACAATTTATATCAATGTTTTGGGCTTTGGAATTAAAAACACAATTTCAATGTTTGCACATGACACCAAACTGGGGCAGTGGAGGGGCGGGAGAGACGGTGGTGGAGATAATGCTGAGAGAACTGCAACAAATTGCAGAAGAAATTAATAATCCTGCAGAATGGGCAAATAATTGACAAATGAAGTTCAACACAGATACATGGGATGAAGAATATAGCGATTACTTATTACTTGGAAGATGCAGGTAGAGGAACAAAGAGATCTCAAGAGTATAAGTGCACCAAAAGTTGTGTTACAGATTAGCAAAGCCATAAAATAGCAAACCAAGCTCTAGGTTTTATATCTGTATGGATAGAACTGACCAGTAGGGAAGACTGTGTCGAACCTGTTTCTAACCTTGGTTAGACCACACAGAGTACTGGGTACAGTTCCGGCTGCCATATTATAAAAAGGACATACAGAGCCATTGGGGAGGGTGCAGAGAAGATTTAAAAGGGCAATACTAAGAATGTACAGGCTTAAATATCAGAAAAGAATTGACAGGCTGGGTTTCTTGAAAAATGGCCAAGGGGTGATTTAATGGAGGTCCTTAAAACTAGAGAAGATTTTGATAGAATGGATACAGCGAGAATGTTTCTTTTTAAGGAGAGGAGCATAACTAGAGGCTATTGAAAAATAGGGACCAATAAATTCAGGTGGATTTTCAGAAGAAATTCTTTATCCAGTGAATGGTGAGAGTGTGGAACTTTCTGTCATAGGGCCTGGTTGAAGTCAATAATGAAGGTCCACTTAAAGAAAAACAGGACAGGCATATGAAGAAAGGGGGAATAATGGAGAAGTGCAATGGTAGATTTAGATGAGGAAAGATGGGAGAGGCTTGAGTGAAGCATAAGCATCAACATGGACTGGCTGGGCCAAACAGCCCGTTCCTGTGCCTTATTTCCTTAGTAACTTAAATCCTTGAATCATTCTCTTCTATCTTTATCAGCTTTGCCTAACTTTCTGTTCCCTTTCAAATAGTAGATTGAAACTTCAATCTTGTACCCATCTTAGAACATGACATCTAAATCAGGAATCAGCATCAAATAGTGCACCCTTACTTGTATAACTGTACTTTCAATGAATAACAGAATACGACGCAAGTGTGCATTTTCCTTTGCTACAATAAACTCCAAAGTAAATAGAAGCTAGTCTAGTTTTTAAATAAATTAAAATGCTGGAAATAATCTGAAGGTCAGGCAGTATTTGTAGAAACAGAGTTACTGTTTTGGGTTGATGATTACTCTTCATCAGAAGTGAGGAAAGGTAGAAATATAATGCATTTTGAACAAGTGAAAGGAAACAGGATAAGATGAAAGTAAACTGAATGTGGGTGGTTGGGGCAGGGGATGGGGGGGGAGGGAGGGAGGGTGGGTGGAGGTCCCCTGATAGATCATGGATTTGCAGGTTGTCCACTGCAGGGCTCAGAATAGGTCTTTTAAATTGCTTACTCTGGAGTTACAAGTGTTTTTGTCCTCTTTAAACTTTTTCAGAATTACTATCAGAACCATCTGAAGTTAGTGATTTAAACCGCATTATTGGATAGTTCCCAGCATGGCACAAATGTCCCAGGAAGTTCGCAATTCTTGTTGTAAAACAAAATATGACACCAGGTCACATTAGTTGACGTTAGGTCTGATGGCTTGGTCAAAGATATAGATTTTAAGAGTATCTTAAAGGAGGAAAATAATGTCCATGAACACAAACTACTAAAAATTAGTAGAGAAATGCAAAAAGTAATCAAAAGTGCTAATCTCAAGTGGACTGGAATATAAAGGGGAGGAAGTTATGTTTCAATTAGACAGGGCTTTATCCGTAATCCATTTGAGCACTGTATTCAGTTTTGCACGCTGATAGATACAGATGATCTTTACCAGGAGAATCCTGAAGAAAAGAGCAGAAGCTGACATTAACAAGGAAACACCATTTCCCACAAATAGTTGTAAATGTCTGAAATTTTCTCCCGATAAGAATACGAGTACTGGACCTTAAGAATATTGATTTTTGTTAGCTAAGGATATCTATGGAAATGGGCCAAAGTCTTGAAGATGCAATTAGTGTTCAGATCAAATATGATCTAATCGAATGGTGGACAGACTTAGAAACAGGTGTAGGCCATTCAGGTTTTTTTTTAATGTCGTTCACTTTAATGCAGTAAGAAGTCTCACAACACCAGGTTAAAGTCCAACAGGTTTATTTGATTGTAAATGCCACTAGCTTTCAGAACACTGTTCCTTTGTTAGGTGAGTGGAGAGTTCAATTTAATAGACAATTATTATTGGTATTGGAAGAAAATAGCAAATTTAGAAATTGATTTCTTGATAATTACAGAATTGTGAAACCTGCACAACAGGAAACTAGGGAGAGATAGGAATTCTAGAATTATAGCAATAAACCACGGGAGATTTGGAAGGATAAACCACATGCACCATGTTTCTACTGTTCTTAGCTTTCCTTTGTTAACAAGTTCTTTGTTTCTTCCTTGCTTGGGAACTGTAGTTTAAAAACACATTTCCTTTCCCTCATATATTGCTTTTTAGCTACATTCTTACTTCTCATTTTCCTGGACCACAAAGATCATTCGCTAGATGAACTGGTGACAGGTGGCATGCTCCCAGGGATCTGGCAGTGATGATCTGTAACTGTCTGCCAGGATGTGGGAGAAGAGTCTGGGGAAATGAGCATGGGTTACTGCGGTTTATTTCACTTAAAAGCTTTAATGAAGTGTCATGAAAATAATTGCATTGTGCCTTTAGGGTGAACAGTGCTTTTCCAGTTTAATAAACAACCATGGGCATCATTTACATAATTGTCATTCTATATCTTGGCTTTATTTTGAGAAACCATGTAAATCTACTTTTCCAAAAGTAATTATGGTCACAGTTAAAATAGATCTCCTAGGTCTCTTGTTTTTAGCTGCTTATTTTGTAATATGCAAAAACACACAACAAACAAACCTATGCAGTGTTTGTGTAGAGGTGCATTATTCATATTAGGCACCAAAAAAGTCAAAGGTACATCCAGCCCAGTCAACGCTACAAAGTCCTCCTCATCTGGGCTTTGTGCCAAAATTGGGAGAGCCATCTCAGACTCGTTGAGCAACAGCCTGCTGTAATCACATTCACAAATCATACCTTTCAGCCAGTGCCCTGAAATCCTCCATCACCATCCCTGGGAATGACCCGTCCCACCAGAAAAACAGAGTAGGAAATTACATTCAGTGCAGATTATTAATCGAGGTGAGAAAATTACACTAGATTTAGCAATTTTTTAACAATGCCACAGCATAAAAAATAACTAATCATGTTACAACACCACTTATTGTCTGATTGCACAGAAGTTTAATTTGATACCGATAAGACATGTAAATGCAGGAAATTGATGTTCCTTTTGTCAATCTCCTTTGGGTTCTGCTGAAGATTTTCATGTCAGTTCATTGTTAACTACCTCAGATGGCTATGCTGAATGTAGAAGCATTTTTGGCTTGCTGTTTGGTTGTAGGGACCATACATCCACATGCCTAGGCCATGATTTTCCATCCCACTAATTACAGGCATCATTGCAGGTGGGATGTGAAAATTTGGAGACCAGCCTAGACCGCTTTCCAAATTTTCTCTTCCAGTCCATGAGGGTGTCTGCTGTTCACAGGACAAGAAAATCCAGGTCAAGCAGGGATTACAGAACAAATTCTCCTCTGTATTTCTGAGGACAGTTGTAGTGTCAATCGACGGGATCCAGAACAGGTGCCATGGTTACACCCACCCGCATCATAGAACATCTGCCTTGAGCGGGTCTATCATGTCACTGGGATGGGAAGCATGGTGATGCAAAGCTGGGATGTTGACATATGATCTTATTGAATTACATTTTGTTGATGCTTGGTTGATTTCTGGTTTCACTGAATATGTTTAAGGCAGACATAGATACTCTTGCCATAAAACTTTCCCAAGAGCTATTGAAATGGTCACTCACCCCTTTGGAGACAATGGGCTAATTTTCAGCTTTGGCTTACACCTCAAAGTCTGGGCATTGAGTCTTGACCCTGCTACTGAGGTGGGTGCCTTACACAGATGTCCAATTAATGCAGTTGCGTTTAGTCAACAATAGCTGCAGGGCCAATAGGAGGTCCTCTAGCATAGGAGGCCTTCAGAAGAACTTTAAAATATTAAGATATATTGCTACAGTTATCAGACCATCAGTGTGGAGGAAGAACCCCTCCAAAGGGTAGACTATGGCTGCAGCTGTGATCCTATGGTTAGTGACTGCAGGACAGGGATTAGATTTAATTCTGATAATGGAGTGCAGGCCCTTCAACCTACTGCCAAGAGGCAGTCTCCATTTATCTGTTGGGTTACTGCAGGAAAGTGGCCTTTGTAGGCCCCTCAATTGGCTGAAATAGTTACTCGTCACTTGTGGGCAAGTAGCTACCCACAAGTGACAGGTAAATATTTCCTGAATCAGCTTGCTCCAAAATAGCCAGGAAGCTGGAACAGGCCAACAAACCCACCAACATGTCAGCCATTTGGAAGAAATTGTCAGTCCACCCACCCATGGTTCTGCCTTTCTAGCTGAACAAAAAATTGTCTAACATCTTCTTCTAATCTTTTTCCATCCCCTCTTTGACAATTTTCCTTCAATGTTCATGCTGCCACCTTTTATCCACGTCCCTCTGCTGCACCTTTTAAAATTTTTCCTTTTCCCTCTCATACCAAGACTTTGCGCCAAAACTTCCCAACCTCAGATCACAATGATTTATGCCCTGCGCAATTCATGCTGGCATGCTTCAGGCTCTTGCCCTTCTCCTCAGATTCATGCTGGCAATTAATAGCATGCTGCGTTCTGCTCCCACTTCCTTCTCTCCTCTCAAGCTACTCTTCTTCCCTTCACAGTAGAATTGCTGCTGGATTTGGGTATTTTGTGATACGCAATTTTCTTGACTAATACCTCATCCAGAATAGCATTTTGTATCGGTTGGCATGTGGTGCCCATGAGGAATGGCACTGATGAACCACACAAGAGCAGCATTAATTTTTGCCACTTCAGATATTTAAAGAAAGCGCGCATGAATACAATTTGGTCGTCAAAGCTGAAACTCATCTAATCTAAACAACCCAAGTGCAAAGCATAGTAATTTCAACATTTTGCACTATTTTATCATCAATGATGACAATGTATTCTCAGCTACTTAAGTTAATCACAAAAAAAGCAAGACATGATGAATGCTACTAATTAAACATGTGCTGATTTTAATAACTTTGTAGTAACATACATGATAAGTATGTGAAACAGAGCAATTTACACTAAAATAATCTTCACGAATAATGATTATTTTCCTCTCAGTTAATTTCACAGCTTCCAGAAACAGCAAAAGGCACATTTAGAACCCATATATACATACAAACATATTTTACAAGAACACTATTGACAAATAGGTCTGCTTAGCAGAGCAAGGATAAATTTACACCCATCCATATTTTAGGACATATTTTGTTCTTTATTTTCTCTTTGTTCTCTCTTTTCTCCTTGTGCAGTATGTGCACCAATCCACACAAGTAGAATTATTTGTACCACTGATTTCCCCATGATTATCAGTGATGCAGCTCCCCAACCACAAAGCTTATTTGGTGAACCTTGGTGCTCGAGTGTTAATTTTTAATTTTTTTTTCCGCAGGATTTGGATATCACTACCAAGGCCAGCATTTATTGCCCATCCTTAATTGCCTTTTGAACTGAGTGGTTTATCATGCAATTTCAGAGGGTAGTTAGGAATCAAATATGGGTGAGACTGGTTAAGGACAGCAGATTTTCTTCCTGAAAAGGATATTAGCGAACCAGGTTTTTAGAACGATCGATAAAGATTTCATAGTCACTATTATTGAGTTCAGCTTTTAGTTCCAGATTTCATTAATTGAATTTAAATTCCACCAGCTGCCAGGTGGGAATCCTCAACATTGGCGTAGGCCTCCAGATTACTGGTCCAGTGACATTATCACTACCCCACATTCATGTGCAGCACAGGGCGAGTGCATAATAAATTTATCTCAATGCGAATTTCAAAGGAGCAACCACTTGTGTAGTGGATTAACATTTTGTTTGCTTGCTATTGTTGCTGCCTCTGTGAGATTACCAAATGAAATGCATTTTTGTGCTATTCCATCTACTCACTACAGGAATTGGAGTGCCCCAGGGGTCGGTGCTGGGGCCTCAGCTATTTACCATTTATATAGATGATCTGGAGGAGGGAACCGAGTGTATGGTGTCGAAATTTGCTGATGACACCAAGATTGGTGGAACGGCAAATTGCGCGGAGGGTGTGGAGAGTCTGCAGAAGGATCTAGATAGGCTGGGCGAATGGGCCAGGAAATGGCAAATGAAATTTAATGTTGGTAAGTGCGAGGTGGTCCACTTTGGTAGGAATAATGGTAGGAAGGACTATTACTTGCAGTTTTTCACCCTGTAGCAGGCGACGGTGCAGAGGGACCTCGGGGTCCTTGTGCATGAGTCGCAAAAACCCAGCCTGCAGGTGCAGCAGGTGGTCAGGAAGGCGAATGGGATGCTGGCCTTCATAGCGAGGGGGATTGAATATAAAAGTAGGGAGGTCTTGCTGCGGCTGTCTAGAGCATTGGTGAGGCCGCAGCTGGAGTACTGTGCGCAGTTTTGGTCGCCGTACTTACGCAAGGATATTTTGGCCTTGGAGGGAGTGCAGGGGAGGTTTACTAGGCTGATGCCGGAGTTGAGGGGGTTGAGCTATGAGGAGAGGCTGAATAAACTAGGCTTGTACTCGTTAGAGTTTTGAAGAATGAGGGGAGATCTCATTGAGACATATAAGATGATGAATGGGATGGATAGGATAGAGGTGGAGAGACTCTTCCCGCTCAGAAAGGACAGTAGGACTAGGGGGCACAGCCTCAAGATAAAGGGGGGGGGGGGGGGGGCGGTTTAGAACAGAGTTGAGGAAGAAACTTTTTCACTCAAAGGGTGGTGAATCTCTGGAATTCTCTGCCTGTTGAAGTGGTGGAGGCTGCCTCACTAAATATTTTTAAGACGCGGGTTGATGGGTTTTTGATAAGCGAGGGGATTAAGGGTTATGGGGAGAGGGCGGGAATGTGGAACTGAGCCACGACAGATCAGCCATGATCTTATTGAATGGCAGGGCAGGCTCGAAGGGCTAGATGGCCTACTCCTGCTCCTATTTCTTATGTTCTTATGTTATGTTCTAATTGTGATACAATAGCCCAAAGCCATTTTGCATAACAATCTTACCAGGCAGAAGGGACTTTTATTGGAAATGGAATTGGTTGGCAGAGAGGAAACAAAGAGTAGGAATTAATGGGTGCTTTTCAAATGGTCAGGCAATGACTAGTGGGGTGCCACAGGGATCAGTGCTGGGACCCAGCTATTCACAATATATATTAATGATTTGAATGAGGGGACAAAATGTAACATCTCAAAGTTTGCAGATGATACGAGGTTGGCTGAGAGGGTAAACTGTGACGAGCAGGCAGAAGTCCTTCAGAATGATCTGGAGAAGTTGGGCGAGTGGGCAAATCAATGGCAAATGCAGTATGATTTGGAGAAATGTGAGGTTATTCACTTTGGAACCAAAAACAAGGCGGCAGATTACTACCTGAATGGCTGTAAATTGGGAAAGGGGAGTGTACAGTGGGACCTGCTTGTCCTTGTGCACCAGTCACAGAATGTAAGCATGCAGGTGCAGCAGGTGGTAAAGAAGGCAAATGGTATGTTGGCCTTCATTGCGAGAGATTTCAAGTACAGGAGCAGGAATGTGTTGTTGCAAGCTATACAGGGCCTTGATGAGGCCACGCCTAGAGTATTGTGTGCAGTTTTTGTCTCCTTTTCTGAGAAAAGATGTTCTTGCTCTCAAGGCAGTGCAGCAAAGATTTACCAGGCTGAATCTGGGGATGGCGGGACTGATATACGAAAAGAGATTGACTAAGTTAGGATTGGTTTTACTGGGGTGGATCTCAGAGACTTACAAAATTCTAACAAGACTAGACAGGGTAAATGCAGGGAGGATGTTCCCAATGGTGGGAAGTCCAGAAGCAGGGGGTCACAGACTGAGGACTTTGGATGAAGAAATGTCTCCTCACCTCCATTCTATATGGCCTATCCTAAGAGTGGTGAGCCTGTGGAATTCATTACCACAGGAAGTAGTTGTTGCCAAAACATTGAATGTATTCAAGACGTGGCTAGATATAGCAGTTGGGGTAAATGGGGTTAAACGTAATGGAGAAAACCCAGGATTAGGCTATCAAGTCGGATGATCATAATGAATGGCAACGCAGGCTCGAAAAGGCCATATAGCCTCCCCCTGCTCCTATCTTTATGTTTCTATGAAAGATAGTACATCAATCCATTGTATTCACTTTTCTGGACAACAAACTTAAGAAGCAAGGTCACTCAAAATGAAATACACAGAAACAAGTCAATTGTGGCAAAATCAGAATCTGGCAACTTAATGGGAATGAAGCACTTAATGTTGAGCTGCCCCCACCTCTTATACATCACAAAATATTTTTAACTCAAAAGAATGTCAGTAATATTAGCATGTAAAATAAAACCCTGAAAAATAACATTATTTATGTGCAATTGCATAGCTCCAAAGTCGCTATCTAATTCAGCATGGGGTGGCATTGTAGCACGGTGGTTAGCACTGCTGCTTCACAGCTCCAGGGACCTGGGTTTGATTCCTGGCTTGGGTCACTGTGGAGTTTGCACATTTTCCTCGTGTCTGTGTGGGTTTCCTCCGGGTGCTCCGGTTTCCTCCCACAGTCTAAAGATGTGTGGGTTAGGTTAATTGGACATGCTTAATGCGTAAGTTCGAGGGATTAGTGGGTAAAATATGTAGGGATATGGGGGTAGGGCCTGGGTGGGATTGTGGTTGGTACAGACTTGATGGACTGAATGGCCACTTTCTGTACTGTAGGATTTCTATGAAGGTAATTGTTTTGTCCCATTAAAGCTGTAAAATTTGTGCAATTAAAATTAAGTTTAAAAACAAAGACCACTTCATATTACACAAGGAAGGAGAGTACTTTTCATTATTTTTGTCAATTTCTCCAAGTTAATTTGAGAGAGATGAACAGGTAAATTGATCAAATTTAACACACACTCCTCTTCCTAATCCACATTTTAATGTTTGGCTGTTCTGACCTCAGATAATTATCGAGATTTTGTTAGGTAGTTTTTGCAATGAAATGGAAAAAAATTTATATACATTTCAACGAAACATAAAATGGAAAAATTATAGTACTGATTTATCCATTTGAGCACTTTGTTACAGATACTTAATTTTCAATATTACAATTACTAAATTTGGTTCACACGATTTAAAAAAATAATTCAAGATAAGGATATTTAGCAATACAGACCAGTAATGCTATGCCTTTTTGGTCTTTCTACTTCATAAATATGTACATAGCAATGTTATACTCTTCCCATTGTTGTATTCACTAAATTGAACAGTAGTATAGTCATATGCAGACGAATGTTCATCAATTAGAAGTGCTTCTGTCAAATCCCTCAATTAAAAACAGTACAACAATTAATCTCTGCTCCTAAATTTCTAACAGTTCGAGCTCTAAATACACACAAATAGAAGCACAGCAGAACCTCAAGACTAGAGATTACCAAAATATCCATAGAGATTAGATGCCGATTTTCCAAGTTAAAATGAACCTTGCTTTCGAGATGGTTTTACTGTAACCAGCAATTTCAATTTGTTGAACATGCCGTAATAGTTGTGAGTTTCTATTAATTAATAGCCCCAACCCTTAAAAAGAGTAAAGCAGCATATCATGTGTACCTTAATGTGACTTATTAATACTCATTATGGATAACAGATCAATTCACAAATAATTCTTAACTTTGAGGTTCTGCTGTGAGGTTACAAGGCACTGACATTAAAAAAAAGTAAGGAGGATTTCATAGACAATAGCAATTTTCCCCAGTTTACACAAGTCATTTAAAACCCAAACATGTTATGGCTTTTAACACACCTTACACTACACATCTTTAAAATATACACGCACATTTGATTTTTCATTGAAAATTTTATGTTAACAATGGCTTTATGATATACAGAGACATAATTAAATGCCTGTCACATAAGCAACTGCATGATATCGCAACATGATTGGCAACAATTTTTTTTGGAATTAAGATATTGCATATATTATGATTCTTTGCAACATTGGAATGTTTACTTAATATAGTATAAAAATATGTTTTTAAAGCAAATATTTCACAAAAGAACACAACCTCTGTAAACTGCTAGAGTAGTAACTATGTAGCAATGTTCATCAAAAATGTAAGTAGTGCAAGTAAGGAAATATTTAAGTGAAATTATTTAGCAATCTTTCAAATTAAAGACAAGGATCTCAATGTTATGAAAATCCCACTTCAGCATTTTGATAACAGAGATAACAGTAAGCTTCAGTCATGGAATTCCTTAAGTTCTGATATCATCACCGTACTATCTGAATCTGTGGGATCATTATAACTACGCTCATAGTGCACTGCTCCAAAGGGATTAGCCCATCGCCACTTATTCCTTTTGTACAAATACCACACCATTCCACCAAGTAGCAGGAGGATCAAAATCACTGTTATCACTAAAGCTGCAACTTTGCGACTGGATCCTGCAAAACAACAGATTTTAATTAAGTTTGTAGGTTTTTTTCATAAACATGTAAGCAAATCAATGAATAAGTGTTTTTCCAGTAAATGAAAATGCATCGTAATAGAATGATATGAAAATACTTTAAGAGTACAAATTCTATAATTTGGCTATAACTCACCAGTTTGACAAATGGAAAATTTGAACTGCTGGAAATAATTATTTGGCAACAATGAACGTGAACAACTAGACCCTAAGATTCCATGGCTGGTGATTCTCGCAGTTGTATTGGTAGCATAACCTGATTATCCTCAAACATTGTGAAGGCATATACTTTGGATAGCTGACCGTTCTGGACAGATGGTCAGTCTGCCAGCACATTTCCAATGATGTGAAACAGGCAGAACATAAGAACATAAGAACATAAGAAATAGGAGCAGGAGTAGGCCATCTAGCCCTTCGAGCCTGCCCCGCCATTCAATAAGATCATGGCTGATCTGTCGTGGCTCAGTTCCACTTTCCCGCCCTCTCCCCATAACCCTTAATCCCTTCTCTTATCAAAAACCCATCAACCCGCTTCTTAAAAATATTTAGCGAGGCAGCCTCCACCACTTCAACGGGCAGAGAATTCCAGAGATTCACCACCCTTTGAGTGAAGAAGTTCCTCCTCAACTCCGTTCTAAACCGCCTCCCCTTTATCTTGAGGCTGTGCCCCCTAGTTCTACTGTCTTTTTTGAGCGGGAAGAGTCTCTCCACCTCTATCCTATCCATCCCATTCATCATCTTATACGTCTCAATGAGATCTCCCCTCATTCTTCTAAACTCTAACGAGTACAAGCCTAGTTTATTCAGCCTCTCCTCATAGCTCAATCCCCTCAACTCCGGTATCAGCCTAGTAAACCTCCTCTGCACTCCCTCCAGGGCCAAAATATCCTTGCGCAGGTGCGGCGCCCAAAACTGCACACAGTACTCCAGCTGCGGCCTCACCAATGCCCTATACAGCTGCAGCAAGACCTCCCTACTTTTATATTCAATCCCCCTCGCTATGAAGGCCAGCATCCCATTCGCCTTCCTGACCACCTGCTGCACCTGCAAGCTGGGTTTTTGCGACTCATGCACAAGGACCCCGAGGTCCCTCTGCACCGTCGCCTGCTGCAGTTTTTCGCCACGTAAGTAATAGTCCTTCCTACCATTCTTCCTACCAAAGTGGACCACCTCACACTTGCCAACATTAAATTCCATTTGCCATTTCCTGGCCCATTCACCCAGCCTATCTAGATCCTTCTGCAGACTCTCCACACCCTCCGCACAATTTGCCGTTCCCCCAATCTTGGTGTCATCAGCAAATTTCGACACCCTGCACTCGGTTCCCTCCTCCAGATCATCTATATAAATGGTAAATAGCTGAGGCCCCAGCACCGACCCCTGGGGCACCCCACTAGTCACCATCCGCCAATCCGAATTGCACCCATTGACCCCCACTCTCTGCCTCCTATTTGACAACCAATCCTCTATCCACGCTAACACCCTACCCCCAACTCCATGTCCCCTGACCTTTTGCAATAACCTCTTGTGAGGTACCTTGTCAAACGCCTTCTGAAAATCCAGAAAGACCACATCCACCGGCTCTCCTCTATCCACTGCCCTAGACACATCCTCATAGAACTCCAGTAAATTTGTCAGACACGACTTCCCTTTAATGAAACCGTGTTGCGTCCGCCCTATCAAGCAATTCCCTTCAAGATGCCTCGCAATTTCCTGCTTAATGATGGATTCTAACATTTTACCTACCACAGACGTTAAACTAACCGGCCTATAATTCCCCGCCTTTTGCCTGGCACCCTTCTTAAACAACGGCGTAACATTAGCCGTTTTCCAATCTTCCGGCACTTCCCCAGAATCCAGCGACGTCTGGAAAATAACCACCAAGGCATCCACTATCACCTCCGCCATTTCTTTCAGAACCCTCGGATGCATTCCATCCGGTCCTGGGGACTTGTCCACAATCAGCCCCTCCAGTCTGTCGAGCACCACCTCTCTAGTAACAGTAATGTCATTAAGACCCTCCATTCCTACCACCTTTCCATCGCTAACACCCGGCAAATTATTCACGTCCTCCTCCGTGAAGACAGAAACAAAAAAGTTATTCAAGACCTTCGCCATATCCCCATCCCCTACCACTAGCTCCCCTTTCTCATCCTCTAAAGGACCAACGTTCACCCTAGCCAGCCTCTTCCTTTTTATATATTTATAAAAACTCTTGCTATCCTTTTTTATATTAAGTGCTAGCCCAGCCTCATAGCTTCTCCTACCCTCCTTTATCAACTTCTTTGTCAATCTTTGTTGACATTTAAACCTTTCCCAATCCTCTTCTCGCCCACTGCTCTTAGCTACTCTAAATTCCTCCGCTTTTAATTTAACACTTTCCTTCACCTCCTTCGTTATCCACGGCTTATTACCTCTCTTCCTACTGTCCTTTTTAACCATCGGAATAAATTTCTGCTGAGCACCAAGAAAGATCTCCTTAAAGATCCTCCACTGCTCCTCAGCAGACCTACCTTCCAACACATTCCCCCAGTCCACATTCGCCAATTCTTCTCTCATCCTACCATACTCCCCTCTATTCAAACAAAGGACGCGCGTCCGGGAACCCACTTTCTCCTCCTCCATCTGCACCAGAAACTCCACCATACAATGATCACTCTCTCCAAGAGGATCCTTCACCGCAAGGTCCCTAATTCTACCCGCCTCATTACATAGCACCAGATCCAAGATAGCTTGCTCCCTCGTCGGCTCCAACACACACTGTTCAAGGAAATTATCCCGGCAGCATTCCAAGAACTCCTCCTCGAGCCCACCTCGTCCAACATGGGTCGACCAATCAATATGCAGATTGAAATCTCCCATAACTACTGCCGTCCAATTCCTGCACGCCGCACTTATTTGCGTGTTAACAGCCCGCCCCACCTCCAGATCATTATTCGGGGGCCTATAGACGACACCCACCAGCGTCTTCCTCCCTTTGCTGTTCCTAATCTCCACCCACAACGATTCCACAACCAAAGGTGTACTCCAAGTAGTGCCTATGTTGAACTATATACATGCAAAGTTTAGCAAGTATTTATTACTTCAGAAATTCTTTGTGGAGACCAAGAAAATCTTACAACAAAAGATTGAACTCCATGAGGATTTGCATGATCAAATGACAATGCATATTGCAACTTAGTCATGAACTAGGTGATAGCTTGGACCTTCTAAGGCACTGTGTCCAGGAACGTGTGCGATGCCAGCTGCTTGGTGTTAGTTCTTTAGTCTTCCACTGCTCATATTCCAGTACAACCTTCCCATTAAATGTCTATACAGTCAGGTCGTCATTTAGAAAACACCTGTGTATTTCAGATGTGTAATCTCCAAAGAGATTACTATTTGCTCTTAATTTGCTTAATTCCATGACATGAATCTTGACTTGAAGCAAAGGACAGTTGAACTACCTAACTTTAGAATTTGGCATGATTTTTGTTGTCACAAACTGAAATATGTTTCTTTTTCACATGTTCATGAATCTGTTTTTAAGAGTGGTAATATATCACTGCTAAACATGGATTGACAATTAGCACTTCATATCAACATGACACCCCTTTGAATTCACAACACTTTTCCTCCAAAATAAACATGCAGTAAAATTTAGTTTGACATACAAGGCAAGAACGAAAGAATTGTTGAACCATTGGAGGCTATTCATGTGAAACTTACGCATTGGAGCCTTGCAAACAAGTCTGCTATAAGTATTTGAACAGTTGGTCAGAATCCATGTCCCATTTTTGGATGATATAAAGGCACACTTATTATGAGTTGGAACGGAGAGATTTTTATTAATCCAGTTAGCATAGGTAAGATCTGAACCATCCAACCACTGTAAGGATTTATCTGTATGGAAGGACAAAAGTACTCAATAAATTAAAGCAAACAAGTGCAACATGCACATTTATATTTTAACATAGGATTAAAATCACAGTGGTTGTGATTATAAAGACTTGCATTTTATAGCATCATAGAAAGTGTATGTGCATGAGGTGGATGATATGGGAGATTAGCAAGAGGAGCCAGTTCGTGAATTTTTCTTGCTTCAGTTGAACCTCTGCTCTCCAGTGCTGTGCTTTGACTTTGAAGCTCCATTTGTGATGAGATGATTACAACTTTAATGCAATATCATTTATAGTACATTGCAATTGCAGACAGCAACATCTTTGTAATATTATGGGCATCTCTTGCAGCAAATTTCATTCTACCAACCAAGAGTGATAGCTATTCAGAGCTCCATTTCTGGTGTTAGATGTTAGCACAGTTTGTTACAACAGTCATTTTAAAAATATATTACTTAAACATTTTTTAAAACCAGCCTCAACACATTGTGTCAAGCACAGCTGATTTGAAACAGCCAGTGTGAAAGTCTCACACTTCTCTGTTTCGGATTGTGATCAGTCATTGAAGTTAAACTGTCACTTTAATTTTGATGCTGAGCAATTTATATGGCAATGCAAAAAAAGAGAAACACATTATTTGTTTACTGGGTAATCTTAACATTCTTTAAATTAATCATGGAAAATAATTTTGACAAAACTGGAAAAGCAATACTTTGTATGGGGGAAGAAAGAATCAGTAGTCAAAAGAAGTCTGTTAATACTTAGTTCATATTTGAAGTGTGGACGTTTTAATTACTCGGTGATTAAAAGTAAAATTTAACTTTAAGTATGAAAATGTGGATTTCCATTAAATAAGAACGTTGCACTAAAATTGGGAAAGTATAACGTGGATACTATTTCCATGTTGGTGACACAGTGGTTAACAGTGCTGCTTCACAGCGCCAGGGACCCGGATTTGATTCTGGCCTTGGGTCACTGTGCAAACTCCACATGGACATTCTCCTCATGTCTCTGTGGGTTTCCTCTCAGTCCAAAGATGTGTGTGTTAGATTGACTGGCCATGCTAAATTACCCTTTAGCATCAGGGGGATTAGCAGGGTAATGCGTGGGAAGTTATGGAGAGGGGACCTGGGTGGGATTGTTGTCGATGTAGGCTTGATGGGCCAAATGGCCTCCTTCAGCACTGGAGGGATTCTAATGATTCTGTAAATAACTTAAAGGTTCTGGCTCACACTTGACAACTGCTCAGCACATCCAAGATTGGAAAAATACAAGTAAATAAATCACACATTTTCTAAAATTGCACATGGCAAAATTCTCAACGTTCACCATGCTGACAATTATTTTATTTTCTCTCCTCCTACACCTATATATGCCTTATATAAAAATTATAGCATTGCTGAGCTGGTAGAATTCCCAGCATCTCATCAAATGTTTATAGCTTATATCTTACTTCTGAACCCATGCACATAATTGAAACTGACATCCAGTGCTGTAGTCTTCCTATTGTTTGTGTTTTGTGTAAAATGGTCATCAAATTTGCTTACATTAAAATGTAAAAGCTAATTCAAAGTAGAGCACCTTCAGGGAAGTTTCTTGGGGACATGATAATGAACTGCGCAAATGAAAAGTGTTTGTTTTTTTAAATGCACAATTGCATATTGGATCAATAGTTTAAAAATGCCACCTAGTGGGCAGTGGTACTTTGCACCCATTTTCACCTGCACCACTATACAGTTAACTTCAGCTGATTTGCGAATGGGTGTTAAGTAAAGGAGAAAGACAATGGGAGAAGCATCACCTTAATAACTAATCTCAGAACAAAACTGATCACTGATCTATTTATCTTTCACTGAGGTGGTGTTTCAAGCTCCAGTTGAAAAATGGAAGAAAATAACTTGAAGATGCAGAGTTGCATATAAAAAATAAAGTTATTCACACAGTTTATAAATATAAATCTCCATGAAGAAAGGTTCCCTTACTTTTACTATGTTGAACAATTCCCAGCCAGATTCGTCCAGTGATTCCACGCTCTTCTTGTATTTGTCTAGTTACAAAATCATTTTCTTCCCTGTCTTTAATGCTCAAAGTAGTAGCAGAGGGATCTAGATATTAAAAAGTTCATAAGTTGCTATTAACAATGAAAATGAAAGTCATGAACCATACAAGTGCAAAGGGGTCTGAGAGTCATTTGGAAGTTTGCATATAGGTGTAAAAAGCAATCTAAACATTTAATGGAATGTTGACCTTTAGGGAAGGAGGAACAGAAATAAAAAAAACTTGTACTTCCATTTTAAAGTTCAAAACCTTGGCCAAGTCTCATCTGGAGTACTACATTCAGTTTTGTCCACTGTACCTCAAGAGAAACACAAATTGGCTGGCAGAGGGTCCAATGCAGATTCAACAGAATGACGTGGAGATGTCAGTAATGGACTGGGGCACAATAAAAAGTCTCACAACACCAGGTTCACCAGAATGATACCAGGGTTTAGAAGGTTAAAATATGCGGACAGTTGCAGAAACCTGTATTTTCTTCAACACAGAAGACTGAGAAGTGAGCCAATCAAGGTATTCAAAATATTAAAAATGATTTGAGAGAGTTGTTATGAAGTAATTATTCCAGTAATTGGGGGTGGGGTGGTGGAAGGGGAGAATTGAAAACAAATTGAGAACTCAAGGACAGCGTCTTAAAATAAGGACTAGTTTTTGCAGAAGCAAAATGAGGAAGTGTTTTTTCCTCAAAAAGAACAGCAGAAATCTGGACGACTTCTGCTCTCAATAGGCTGCAGATATGGTCAACAATATAGATAGAATTGTGTTAGGAAGAGATATGGAGAAAAAGCAGATAATGGTACTGAGGTACAGATTATCCATAATCTATCTGAATGCCATACTCTTGACCCTTGAAGATTTAAGTGAGATGATAATGTACAGGCAATAAATAAAAGGGTTATACAATACAGAATTCATTTATAGAATGTGGAGATGCCGGCATTGGTCTGGGGTGGGCACAGTAAGAAGTCTCATAACAACAGGTTGAAGTCCAACAGGTCGAAGTCCAACAGGTTTATTTGGTGACCTGAGGAAGGAGCAGTGCTCCAAAAGCTTGATTCCAAGTAAACCTGTTGGACTTTAACCTGGTGTTGAGAGACTTCTTACTGAATTCATTTCTAAACATCTTAACTTATTTTCTTTTACTTTTAGGCTCCATAAACAGACATTTTGGTGATTAAAGAATAGATCTATGTGAAATAGTAATGAATTACATTCCAAATTATACAGCAAAAATAGCACAAGCTCAAAGCAATAGTTTCAAACTAATAGTGAATCCAATATGTGTAGAGTGCCTCATTGCAAATGCTTTCTTCAGCACTTTCAGGTGCTCCAGTAAATTGCACCAATCATAGAAGCAGAACATACCTAGCTTATGACAAACTGATTTGGTCTCATCCATGGTAAATAGAGACCAGTTATATAAACCCATGTCGAATGCATAGCAGTGTTCTCTGAACCTAATCCACGGTGACTTCCCATTTTCCTGAGGGCAGAATCTTGAACTTTCTCCCTGCTGTTTAGGTAATGTTCCTGGAAAAATATGTTTTGTATATTAATTGATTAGAACAAATGCTTTTTGTTGACTCCAGTTAGATTAGTAATAAATAAAGTTTATTAGTCAGAAGTAAGGCTTACAGTAATACTGCAATTAAGTTACTGTGAAATTCTTGTAATCGCCATAGTGTGGCACCTGTTCAGGTCAATGCACTTAATCAGCATGTCTTTCAGACTGTGGGAGGGAACCAGAGCACCTGGAGGAAACCCACACAGACACAGGGAGAATGTGCAAACTCTGCACAGTCATCCAAGTCAGGAATCAAACCTGGGTCCCTGGTGTTGTGAGACAGCAGTGGTAACCACTGTGCCACCATGCCACCCATAGCTTGAAAATGAGCTTTCCTGTAAGGATGTGGGTGTCAAGGCATAGCAATGGTGCTCACTGTTAGTCACACTGAGCTCAACAAGTAAAGCATTTCCCAGCCTGGAAGAAGGAAAAACGTAACAGAACAAAGTCACGCTTTGGAATCTCAGAGATCAACTAGTGAAGGCAATGGTGGCAATGTCACCACTTCAACTCTGAAGACAATTGTGTGAATTTGCTAATTGCAAGTGTACTCCATGTATACTTCCCATTACCAGCACTGAATCTCCATTATCAACATTCTGGGGACTGCTATTGACCAGAAACTGAACTGGATTCGCCATATAAATACTGTGACTGCAGGAGCAGATCAGAGGCTGGGAATCCTGCGGTGAGTAACTCACCTGCTGATCTCCCCCAGAGTCTGTCCACCATCTACAAGGCACAAGTCAGGAGCATGATGGAATATTCTTTACTTGCTGAGAGAAGTCTAGCTCCAACAGTATTGACATCATATAGGGCAAAGTGACCTGCTTGATTGAAACACCTTTCACAAACATTCACTTTCTCCATCACTGAGGTGACAGCAGTGTGTATCATTTACAGGATGCATTGCAGGCTCACCAAGTCTCCTATGGCTACATCTTCAAACCCACAATTGTTACCCTCTAGGACAAGAGTGGCAGACATCTGAGAATATCTGGAGATTCCCCTCCAAATCAATCACCATCTTGACTTGGAAAATTACCACTGTTCCTCCAGTTCACTGGGTCAAAGTCCTGGAACCCCTGCCAGAACAGTATTGTAAGTACACCTAGAATACAGGAACTGCAGCAGCCAAAGCAACAACTTATCATTACTTTCTCAAGAGCAGATAGGAATGGGCAATAAATGCTGGCCTAGCCAGTGATGCCCATATCCTGTAAATTAATAGCAAAAGAAATTGTTGAAAGAAAGCACTACAAAAATCTGCAAAGAATAGTGGTAGTCAGATCATTTCAAGAACCAGCAAAAGACGACAAAAAAAAGGATAATTAGAGTACGAAAAATGCTACCTAGAAATATAGGGGGTGATTCTCCTATCTGGGACTGCTCATGGGGGCTGCAATCAGGCTGTGGGAGTGTCGAGAGGGGCAGCACTGTGAGGGTCCTGGACTGGCCAGCGATTGAGCTGGCTAGCTATCAGGAGGATGATACATAGAGGCTATTGCGCATGCACAGAGGTCCAGAACTGTCAGCCTCTGGCATGAATAGGTACCACCTGGGAGCTTTTAATTACATTCATGATTGTGATCTCTGCATTGCACAGTGTGGGAGATTCAAGTGTGAAGTTGCACTGAAAATACTGGCGTGATTTGCACCAGTTTATCCACGAATTAGAGAAGGAGTTGGTCCACTGAAGGACAAAGGAGGGAAATTATGTGCAGAACCAAAGGAAGTGGTGAGTGTAAACCCTTTAAAACAAGACATCATTGAGGGAAGAAGTGTTGGGGGAATTAAAAAACATTAAGGTAGACAAATCCCCAGTGCCAGATGGCATCTATCCCAATGTTATCCCATTATTTAAGAAGGTTAGCAAGGATAACTCAGGTAGTTATAGGTCAGTGAGCTTGATGTCAGTGATAGGAGAACTGTTGAAGAAGATTCTTAGGAATAGGATCTATACACATTTGGAACCGAATGGTCTTGTCAATGAGAGACAGCATGGTTTTGAACGTGGAAAGTCATGTCTCACTAATTTTTGAGAAGGTAACAAAAATGATTGATGAGGGAAAGACTGTGGATGTTGTCAACATGGACTTCAGTAAGGCATTCAACAAGGTCTGTCATGGCAGACTAGTGCAAAAGATTAAATCTCACTGGATCAGAGGTGAGATAGCTAGACGGATTCAGAACTGGCTTGGTCATAGAAGACAGAGGGTAGGGGTAGAAGGGTGTTTTTCTGAATGGAGGTCTGTAACTAGTGGTGTTCCACAGGGATCAGTGCTGGGACCTCTGCTGTTGGTAATATATATGTATGACTTGGAAGAAAACGTAGCTGATCAGATTAGCAAGTTTGAGGATAATACTAAGATGGGCAGAGTTGCGGATAGCGATGAAGATTGTCAGAGAATACAGCAGGATATGGATAGGCTGGAAAATTGGGCAGAGACGTGGCAGAGAGAATTTAATCCGGACAAATGCAAGGTGATGCATTTTGGTAGGTCCAATTCAGGTGGGAGCTATAAAATAAGTGGCAGAACAATCAGGAGAATAAACACAGAGTGATCTGGGAGTAAAGGTCCACAGATCCTTAAAAGGTGGAAAAGGTATTGAAGAAAACATATGGCATGCTTGCCTTCATTGGACGGGCTGTCAAGTTGGAAAATTACACCACAGTTATATAAAATATTGGTTAGGCCACATTTGGAATACTGTGACCAAATCTGGTCGCCACACTCCCAGAAGGTCATCAAAGCTTCAGAGAGAGTGCAGAAAAGGTTTACCAGGATGTTGCCTGGTATGGAGAATATTAGCTATGAAGAGACAGTGAATTAACTGGGATTGTTCTCCCTGGAAAGATGGGGGCTGAGGCGCGACATGATAGAAGTTTATAAAATTATGAGCGGTATAGATAGGGTGAACAGTTGGAAGCTTTTTCTCAGGGCAGAAATGACAATTACAAGGGGGCACAAGTTCAATATAAGGGGGGAAAGGTTCAGTGGAGATGTGCGGGGGATGGTTTTTACACAGAGGGTGGTGGGAACCTGGAATGCACTGCCAAGTGAGTAGGGTTGAGGCAATTACACTAGCCACATTTAAAACTTATCTTGATAGGCACATGAACAAACGGGGAATAGAGGGACATAAGTGGTTGTTTAGATAGGTAAACGTGATCAGTGCACGCTTGGAGAGCCGAAGGGCCTAATCCTGTGTTTTTTTTGTTCTTTGAATTTGACACTTCAAACTTTTCTTGGGAGAATTGCAACCATAAAAACTGATCATTGGAATTTCTATAAGCATTTACACAGGAAAAGAATAACTAGAGCTAGAATTTGTCCTTTAGAAAGTCTGGTGAATTAATGGAGAACAAGGAAATGGTGGAAGCATTGAACAGATATTTTGCATCTGTTTTAACGTAGAAACTAAGAACAGGAGTAGGCTATTCGGCTCTTCAGGCCTGCTCTGCATTCAATGGCATTTGAAAATCAGTAAGTGAAAGGAAGAAAATTAGAAACAACCACCATCACCAGAGAAAAGGTATTTTTTAAACACGTCCGAGTCTAAAAAAAGTGGTGCTGAGATAGTGGAGGCATTAATTAAAATCTTCCAAAATTCCTTAGATTGGAAAATAGTTAATACAACACTTTTATTCAAGAAAGGAGGGAAACAGAAAACAGGACACCATAGGTCAGTTTAAGTAAAGTTGGGCAGCACAGTGGTTAGCACTGCTGCCTCACAGTGCCAGGGCCCCAGGTTCAATTCTGGCCTTGGGTCACTGTCTGCGGGAATTTGCACATTCTTCCCTTGTCTGTATGGGTTCCCTCTGGGTGATCTGGTTTCCTCCCACAATCTGAAAGATGTGCTGGTTAGGTGCATTGACCCGACCAGGCACTGGAGTGTGGCGACGACGGGAATTTCACAGTAATTTCATTGCAGTGTTAATGTAAGCCTTACTTGTGACTAATAAATAAACTTTTTAACTTTAACGTGGCATACTTGGATTTCCAAAAGGAATTGTTAAGACGCCACAACAAAGGTTACTATACAAAATAACAACTCATGGTGCAGGGGTGACATATTAGAATGGATAAAGGACTGGTTAACCAACAGGAAACAGAGTAGGGACAAAAAGTAAGTTGTCAAAAGGAGGTGAAGAGTCTCAAAGGATATAGACAAGTTAAGTGAATGGACAGAAATTTGGCAGATGTATGTCAGTAAATATGAACTTGTTCACTTTGAAAAGAATAGAAAAGCAGTATACAATTTAAATGAGGAGAGATTGCAGAACTCTGTAGTGCAGAGAGCTGGGTGGCCAAATACATGAATTACAAAAGTTAATGGATTAGTGCAGCAAGTATTGAGGAGGTTAATGGAATGTTGGTGTTTATTGCAAGGGAATAGAATATAAAAGTAGGGGAATAGAAAATAAAAGTAGGGGAATTTTGCTACGGTTGTACAGGGCTTTGATGAGACCACATTTGATTACTTTGGATTCCCTATTTGAAAAAGGGATATAATAGCATTTGGAGTAATAAACCGTAATAAGCCGTGGATAACGAAGGAGGTGAAGGAAAGTGTTAAACTAAAAGCGGAGGAATTTAGAGTAGCTAAGAGTAGTGGGCGAGAAGAGGATTGGGAGAGGTTTAAATATCAACAAAGATTGACAAAGAAGTTGATAAAGAAGGGTAAGAGAAACTATGAAGCTGGGCTAGCGCTTAATATAAAAAGGATAGCAAGAGTTTTTATAAATATATAAAAAGGAAGAGGCTGGCTAGGGTGAATGTTGGTCCTTTAGAGGATGAGAAAGGGGACCTAGTGGTAGGGGATGGGGATATGGCTAAGGTATTGAATAACTTTTTTGTTTCTGTCTTCACGGAGGAGGAGGTGAATAATTTGCCGGGTGTTAGCGATGGAAAGGTGGTAGGACTGGAGGGTCTTAATGACATTACTGTTACTAGAGAGGCGGTGCTCGACAGACTGGAGGGGCTGATTGTGGACAAGTCCCCAGGACCGGATGGAATGCATCCGAGGGTTCTGAAAGAAATGGCGGAGGTGATAGTGGATGCCTTGGTGATTATTTTCCAAATGTCGCTGGATTCCGGGGAAGTGCCGGATGATTGGAAAACGGCTAATGTTACACCATTGTTTAAGAAGGGTGCCAGGCAAAAGGCGGGGAATTTTAGGCCGGTTAGTTTAACGTCTGTGGTAGGTAAAATGTTAGAATCTGTCATTAAGGAGGAAATTGCGAGGCATCTTGAAGGGAATTGCTTGATAGAGCAGACGCAGCACGGTTTCATTAAAGGGAAGTCGTGTCTGACAAATTTACTGGAGTTCTACGAGGATGTGTCTAGGGCGGTGGATAGAGGAGAGCCGGTGGATGTGGTCTTCCTAGATTTTCAGAAGGCGTTTGACAAAGTACCTCACAAGAGGTTATTGCAGAAGGTCAAGGGACATGGAGTTGGGGGTAGGGTGTTAGCGTGGATAGAGGATTGGTTGTCAAATAGGAGGCAGAGAGTGGGGGTCAACGGGTGCTATTCGGATTGGCGGATGGTGACTAGTGGAGTGCCCCAGGGGTCGGTGCTGGGGCCTCAGCTTTTTACCATTTATATAGATGATCTGGAGGAGGGAACCGAGTGTAGAGTGTCGAAATTTGCTGATGACACCAAGATTGGGGGAACGGCAAATTGTGCGGAGGGTGTGGAGAGTCTACAGAAGGATCTAGATAGGCTGGGCGAATGGGCCAGGAAATGGCAAATGGAATTTAATGTTGGCAAGTGTGAGGTGGTCCACTTTGGTAGGAAGAATGGTAGGAAGGACTATTACTTACGGGGCGAAAAACTGCAGCAGGCGACGGTGCAGAGGGACCTCGGGGTCCTTGTGCATGAGTCGCAAAAACCCAGCTTGCAGGTGCAGCAGGTGGTCAGGAAGGCGAATGGGATGCTGGCCTTCATAGCGAGGGGGATTGAATATAAAAGTAGGGAGGTCTTGCTGCAGCTGTATAGGGCATTGGTGAGGCCGCAGCTGGAGTACTGTGTGCAGTTTTGGGCGCCGCACCTGCGCAAAGATATTTTGGCCTTGGAGGGAGTGCAGAGGAGGTTTACTAGGCTGATACCGGAGTTGAGGGGGTTGAGCTATGAGGAGAGGCTGAATAAACTGGGCTTGTACTCGTTGGAGTTTAGAAGAATGAGGGGAGATCTCATTGAGACATATAAGATGATGAATGGGATGGATAGGATAGAGGTGGAAAGACTCTTCCCGCTCAAAAAAGACAGTAGGACTAGGGGGCACAGCCTCAAGATAAAAGGGGGGCGGTTTAGAACGGAGTTGAGGAGGAACTTCTTCACTCAAAGGGTGGTGAATCTCTGGAATTCTCTGCCCGTTGAAGTGGTGGAGGCTGCCTCGCTAAATATTTTTAAGACGCGGGTTGATGGGTTTTTGATAGGAGAGGGGATTAAGGGTTATGGGGAGAGGGCGGGAAAGTGGAACTGAGCAGCGACAGATCAGCCGTGATCTTATTGAATGGCGGGGCAGGCTCGAAGGGCTGGATGGCCTACTCCTGCTCCTATTTCTTATGTTCTTATGAGTAGTTTAATGATTTGCTTGACTTGTTCCTGAACTGACAGGCTTATCGTATGAAGAAAGGTCGGGCCTATGCTCAATGAAGTTGAGAAGAGTGAGAGATGATTTTATCGGAACATAAGATCCTGAGGAGACTTTACAAAAGGCATATTTCCTCTTGTGGCAGAGACTACAACTAGGTGACATCATTTAAAATGAAGTCTCCCTTTCAAGATACCAATGAGGGGTTTTTTTCTCCCTCAGATGAGTCAGTCTGTGGAATTCTCTTCCACAGAAAGCAGCAGAAGCTGGGTCATTGAATTTATTCAAGGCTGAATTAGATAGATTCATGAGTGACGAGCAATTCAAGTGCTATGAGGGCATGCAGGAAAGGTCATCTGGACTTGAAACGTCAGCTGTTTTCTCTCCTTACAGATGCTGTCAGATCTGCTGAGATTTTCCAGCGTTTTCTCTTTTGGTTTCATATTCCAGCATCTGCAGTAATTTGCTTTTATCAGGTCACCCAAGATCTTTTCAAATGGCAGAGGAGGCTCGAAGGGCTGTATGATCTACTCCTGCGACTAAGTCCTATGTACTTAAGCTCCTGTTGAGAATACCATCATAACTGGAATTTCAATCAGCTAAGCACAAGACACCTACTGCCAGCAGTCTGCAAGATGTGCTCCATTTTGTTATAAAACAGCATGAAAATGTGTTCATCGTTAACTGGAAGCTTAGCATTTTGAGTTGCAAATTGCAATGGAACCAGGGAACTATATTGTGAAGTCAGGGTATCAGTGATGTTACTTATGAAATTAATGAGCTGAAGCTGATGAACCCTACATATTTCAGTGAAAATATGATGAATTCAAAGTAATTGAAAATTGTCAACTAGTTTTGACAAATTAAGTTCATTGACGTTTTGCTTGTTTAATGAATTAATCTGGATTGTAAGCAAACATGAAAGAGACTTGCTTTTAGAAATTTTACTTACTTTTCTAATATTTATGTAATATAAATAATGCTATGTTACACTTACTAAAAAGTTGGTCTGACTAAGTTTTTTGCTAGATGAAAACAATTCTGGGAAGGAGTAAATTATTTTGTTGGACTTTGATACGTACTTTTATTCTGCGAAGCATAACATATGGCTCCTTCTCTCATGCTGTAACAACTAGTACGATTCCAGATGCCTTTTGTGTCCATAAACACACAATTGCCAGTTGAAGCAAGATGTCCATACTCCCAAGGTTTGTATTCTGGATTCCTTCCATCTGCCCACTCAAATGTTGACCCTCCCTAAAACAAAAAGGTAAAACAAAATAAAGGGTCAGTTGCAGTGAGCTCACTAAAATTAGATCTTAAACTGATCTTTTAACAAGAAGATGCAAAATATCTCATGGCATTATTTATAGAAGTGCCAGAAATTCTCCTAGGACCTAGCCAAAACCACAAAGTTAAATTGATTGGCCATTCATTAATTTGCTCCTTTTGGACTGGTGAGCTCTGTTGACCTCCTTAACAAGTAGCTGCATTGCCAGTGGGACATCCCACCACATGATAAAATATCTGACAAATATTTTTGTAAAATTCATCAAGGAGTTACAGTAGCAGTGCTAAACAGCCTCTCTAATCATAGAATCCCCACAGTGCAGAAGGAGGCCATTCGGCCATTAAGCCTGCACTGGCCACAATCCCATCCAAACCCTATCCCCTAACCCTATGTATTTACTCTGTTAAACCCCCTGACACGAAGGGGCAATTTAGCATGGCCAATCCGCACATGGAGGGAGGATTGGGAGGAAACTGGAGCACCCAGGGGTAAACCCACCCAGGAGCAGGCCGAACATGCAAACTCCACACACAGTCACCCAAGCCAGGAATGGAACCCAAGTCCCTGACACTGAGGCAGTAGTGCTAACCACTGAGTGAGAGAGAAATGTATTCTCATGTAGTTCTAACTTAGGCTACGCGGCAACTATTTTAAAAATGGAAGACAACTTTTAATTTAATTTTATATTTTTTATTCCTTTATAAAACATTCAGATAGCGAGAAAGCAATCAAATTTTTAAGATCTTGAACAATATAATTGTGTGGTTTTGAGTCACTTGTTGTTTCTACTGCCTGTATTTAATTCAGCAAAAGTTAGGCGCTTCCTGAAATGCAGCCTCCTGAATTGCATGCTAGAAACAAGTGAGTGCGTGTTCTTACCCCCTTATTGATCAGATTATAAAATACATGGATAGGAGATCTTGGGGGCGATTCTCCCATTGTGACTCACTAATTTTTTGGGGGTCAGAATGGGAGAAAGGCACGTGTGCCGATTTGCAGGATTTGCACGTGTTCTACACGCATGCGTTTCTTCCACTGCTGGAAAGCAGGCGCAGTCGGGACCACGCAAGAAACCGGTGGGAAGACGAGATAAGTGATTTTAATTTATTTTAAATTAAGTTTAAGTGTTATTATCGGGCCTGGGACAGAATTCTCCGGGTGCGATAGCATCTCCCACCCCGCCAGTGCAATTTCATTCCAGCAGGATTTAAGAGTAGCTCCCCACTTTTGGGGAATTAACGTGAGACCCTGCTGGAGTGAAGGGGGTGGGGTGGGGGGTAGTCAGGGTACCCCAGATGGCAGTGCCAGCTTGTGCCACCTGGCACTGCCCAAGGGGCAAAGTGCCCAAAGCCAGCAGGGCACCTTGGCACTACCCACCAGGCATTGGGCAGTGCCAACAGGGTGGGACCAAAGGGGTGATCAGTGGGGGCTCCTGCATGGGGATCGAATGGAGTTGGAGAGAGGTCAGCGATCAGGGTGGGCTGGGGGGGGTCTGCCTGCTGTGGAAGATGGGGTGTGGTGGGGGGGGAGGGGGAGGTGAGGTGCGTCTGTCGGTGTGACAGGGGTCATCACTGCTGGTGTGGAGGAGCATTGGAGATTGAGGCACTCCAGGATGGGTGGTCGGGACTAGCCCAGGAATGTTTGTGGGAGTCGTGATCAGGCCATTTTGCAGGGGGGTGGGGGGAGCGGCAGTGAAGAGGTGGAGTGTGGAGGGACAGCACTGTGGGGGTCCCAGGCTGGCCAGTGATCAGGAGGCTGACAGTTCCAGGCCATGGCGCATGTGCAGAGGCCCAGAACTATCAGACACTCTGGTGTGAATAGGCCCCATCTCCCAAACTTTTAATGGTAATTATGATTGTGACCTCTGCATTGCACAGAGTGTGGGAAATTCAAGTCCGAACTCCCACCAAAACAAACAATTGTGAATTACACAATTTTTCCCACCAATTCAGCATTTAGAACATTTTGGGGAGTATACCCCCACTTGGCTTTGAGAGAGAGTGTTAAATGGTGGAATTGAATTAACAGCTAGTTTCTGACATTTTCCCCATTAACTTATTTGTAAACATTTTAACTTGCTGGAAAACAAAACTTCAGCTGGAGTAGAGGAGCGAAAGAATCAGGGCACTGGAAGTAGTGCAACAGACTTAAGTTTCTAGAAGAGCAAAATACTGTAGATGCAGGACCTGTGAAATAGGAACAGAAAATGACAGAAAAACTCAGCATCCCAGGCTGCACATGTGCAGAGGGAAAAAAGCTAATGGGCAGTATTTTCCCAAAATCTGACAGTGTGTCGGGTTCAGACTAAAAACCTGCGAGCATCTCTCCAGATGCACAGCTGAGTTTTCACTCCAGATTTTCTGGTACTCTGTGCTCAGAGAATTTGTAGGTGTGGTTTGCACACTATGGCAAGTAATGCTGATAGAGTTGGCATGCTGATCTGTGCTAAAAAGAATTTTCTTTTTTTAAAAGACTTGCACATTCTGCAGTAAGCGCAAAGCATATTAAGCAGTGGATGGATCACGATGGTAATCTGTTGCAAGTTAAAAGATTACGAATGCAAGGATGGTCAAGTTTTAAGAGAAGATGATGAGTTGAAACCTTATGTGAAGTGAGGGATAGGTGTGCAGGATGGATGCATCCCTTGGGGGGGTTAAGGGTGGTTGTTTTACTCCCTGGTCCTTCACAAGTCATGGATGAAATTCATGAGGCTCATCCAGGTGCATCTAAAATCCAGCCAAGTTGTACGTTTAGGTGCCTAATATGGATCTGGACTTGTATTTATGGTGGAATCATGTTTGCCAAGTCAGATAAACCAGGAGATGGCACCATCAGCATCAATACATCCTTGGGAGTGGACTGATAAGCCGTAGTCCAGATTGTATATGGACTTCGTGGGTCCTTTCAGGAACCACATGTTTATGGTCGTCATAGATGCACGTTCAAAATGATTGAGAGCACATATCATGAGTAATATTACAGCTCCTGTGACAATTGAGAAGCTACATCCAGATTAGTTTGTTTCGGATAATGGCACTATGTTCAAGAGCATGTTGTTTCAAGAATTCACCAACACCAATATGTACTTCTACCATCTGCCTGATTTTACTCCCTTAAATTAGGTCAAGTCCCGCTTCCCTCTTTTGTGGGGCTTTCTACGTGCTGGCTCAGAAAGCTCTCCCAGATGCTTTTCACACTCTGCCTATCCCAATTAATATTGGGGAAGTTGAACAAAGAACAAAGAACAACCCAGCACGGGAAACAGGCCCTTCGGCCCAACAAGCCCGTGCCCTGCATCTTCCTACACCTACTCTGCCCTGTGTGTATGTGAATGGAACCCCTAATGTAGCCAGATTCAGGGGAGAATAGTGTCAATTTGGTACACCAATCAGCCTAAGAGCACATCTTTGGGGCGTGGGAGGAAACCGGAGCACCCGGAGGAAACCCACGCAACCTTTGGGAGAATGCGCAAACTCCCACAGACACAGGCCCAAATCCATGTATCTGCACAGCTAGCAGTGATAGTCACTGAGCTGTTGCGGTGCCCGTCTACCGGTCCAGGATTAAGCATACACAATGACACAAAGTACTAGGCCACTCTCAGAACCTCCAAGAGCAGCCCACGCACGACCCACCGTGTGCATGCCCCTCGTTTGACAACAAGGTGGACAGACACCTGTGGAAAAGACAAAACATTAACATGTAATACTACATCTCCGGTGTCGTCCCGAGGCTCTGACCCTATTTAATACCCTCTATAACCCTTCATCCCTGTTTCACTCATGTGTCTAAGTAAACCTTAAACAAGTCCAACGTGCCTACCTCCACCACCTTACTGGGTAGCACTTTCCATACCCCCACGACCCTCTGCGTGAAAAACCTTCCTCTCGTATCCAAATTATACTTCTCCCCCCTCATCCTTAGATCGTGACCTCTCGTAATTGTCCCCAATCTAGGGAAAAGCCTGCCACTGTTGACTCTATCTATTCCCTTCATTATTTTATACACCTCTATCAGATCCCCCCTTAATCTCCGTCTTTCTACGGAGAAGTCCCCTCTTATTGAGATTTAAGATAATTTGGCCAATTGTTCAGCCAAAAACTGAAGGAAAAAAAAAAAAATCACCATTTAAAACACTCTTCTTCCCACTATGCTTTTCAGTCAGGTGTTCAATCCTCCATTCTGTTTGACCTCAAATCAATTCTCAAGTCCTCAAAATACTCAGTAGGACATCCTTCTTAGTTCTACCCATCACTGATTCCTATATGGACCAAGACAATGGAGTTCACTCTTGCCCACTTCATGTTCATCTCCAGCTGACACAGATCTCCAACCCAGACACTGGCAGACAACACAACTTCTGAAAATCCTACTTGTACATGCAGAGAACAGTATCTATCCTCCTAACCGTGCTCTCCTTTTCAATTTCCCCACATGAATGGCTTCCTGTACGATGGTGCTTTGCAGTCCCTGTTCTCATCCACACAGGTAACAAGTATCTCGCACCTGTTATCAAAGTCCATGGTTACGGCTCCTCTATTACTACATCCCTGATCTCCCATAATGGCCTGACTCAATCACAACTTTCTATCCCTGACCACTGGTTAGCTCTAAAGTTCCACTAAATGAAAAAGTATCAAGGCAACACCCCCCTTCCCTGATGCTCAGCTAAGTTTGCAGTTCAGGCTCCAGCTCAACAACTCTTAAGCTGGAGTTACTCAGCTTGAAGGGGCTTAAGTTACTGCCGATGCGATTGTCTGGGATTGCAATGCTTTCCACAAACTTCCACTTGCTGAAATCATTGAAGACCACCTGCCCCGTCATATCTGTCTACCATTAGTCATTTAGTTGATTGGTTAACCAATTACTAGTTTAGTAAAGAAATAGCAGGTTACACTCCTAAGAGGAACACTCACCAACTGCTAGAGGTAAAGCTAAACAAAAAAGGAAATTAAATGAGTAAAAAGCAACACCACCTTTTCCTTTGCACCAAATTCCACTTTAATGCACAGTTTGCAAAGCATTCTGTTCCCTGACCACACTCTCACTCCACACTCTGGCTAGTAGTGAACACTGTCTACTTACATACTCACACCCATGTTATACCTGCTAAATAACCTTCCTGCTACAGCAATATTTACTCAGGTAAGCACTTTCAGTTGATTGCCAATTAACTATGATGGGGAGATGCCGGCATTGGACTGGGGTGGGCACAGTAAGAAGTCTCATAACATCATTTTAAAGTCCAACAGGTTTATTTGTAATCACAAGCTTTCGGAGCACCGCTCCTTCCTCAGGTGAGTCCAGTTAACCATCACTGATGGTCATCTTTTGTTAACTATGTATTTTAACTGGCTTACAGTTACTTTGGCAGTTTTAAATTTCTAAGCCAAATTCAAAATGTTTATTTGAATTACAGTTTGAAAAATACTTACTAGTATATTTGCACAAAATTCCTGACTTTAGTACTTAGTTTATGATGTTTCCTGATCACTGTGCCGCACAGTCTCTGTGCTGTATTTTCTATGTAAAACAGATTGCTGACTTGCTATTACCCATTTTATACTACTGCCCAAAATGAAGATCTACTTGACTTTCTCCAAATGGGATGTCAAACCAACAGACCACTGAGGGACTTTCCACAAGGGGAAAACAATTAATCAGACTGTTTCCCCAGACTGCTCTCATATAATTTCTACAGGTAAGATGCTTCACTTGGTTTGGGAACTTAGAACCAGGGAACATAATTTCAAAATAAGGGGGATGCCACTTTATGCTGAGACGAGGGGAAATTTCTTTAGGAGGGCTGTGAAACTTTGGAATCCTCTACCCCAGAGGGCTGTGGAAACTCTATTATTGTGCATGTTTAAAGCAGAGTTTGACAGAATTCTGATTAACAATGACGTAAAGGATTACGGGGATAGTAGGTGCAAAAGGCACGGAAGTGTTTCATCAGCCATGATCATGGGTGGCATAGTGGTTAGCATTGCTGCCTCACAGTGCCAGGGACCTGGATTCAATTCCAGCCAAGGGTCACTGTCTGTGTGGAGTTTGCACGTTCTACTCTGTCTGTAGGGGTTTCCTCTGAGTGCTCTGGCTTCCTCCCACATTCCAAAGACGTGCGAGCTAGGTTGATTGACCATGCTAAATTGCCCCTTAGCGCTCCCAAGATGTGTAGGTTAGGGGATTAGCATTTTAAATAGCTGGAGATACAGCCTGGGCAGGATTGTTGTTCGAGAGATGGTGCAGGCTTCCAGTTCAAAATTCAGACTTGACATTTTGCTGGTTTATCATACAAGCAAAGACGTAGAATAAGAGAAACAAAAGCTATTCAACAACTCTATTGGCCTGACAGAATTTTAAGCAGCAATTGGTTTTTGCTTGTGGGCATGTTATTAATAATATTATGATGATGTCATGTGCCTTTAAAAAAAAAACTTACATCTTGACTGAACAAGCCAATCCAAAGAGGAAAACCATCCGACTTCACCAAGCTCTTCAGGAATAAATGCTGAGATTCATTATAGACACTGACGAGTTGGTATCCAGACATTTGACATTGTTGTAGTGCTGAATACCAATTCACTTGGTTCTGAATTACCGTGTACTTGTGGTTTCCGTATTCTGTAGGCGGGGGCTCAAAATGACTTGGGTTTGGGTCTAAACATATAAAAGATGTTAAAATATGTTAAGATTAAAGCAAGAGTCTTTATTCACTATTTAAAGCATATTAATTCTAAAAAAGCTTCACATGACTGGGATAGGACTTATATACAGAAACATTTTAAGGATAACTAGAACCCTTCTCACTTACTGTGTTCAGACTGAGGCAATGTTACAAAATATAGGCAAAAATCACGTTAGATGCCTGGATTTTTTTCCTTTCCATATTGTTGAAGTTCTAGAACAAGCTCCCCAAGGATATATATGATATGATATGGATGAGCACAAAGGAGCTTATTCAAATAAATTTCCTAATGAAAAATTTCCATAAGTTCCTGAGTGACAGAGAAGATACAGGGTTTATGTAGGGCTTAGATTAGGCTAATTCAGGGGCAACCTTGGAGTTTGTTTAATTGCCTTATACAGTTTCTCTTAAGCTGTTCTAAAATTGGCTGCTATTTTTTGAACCTCTCTCCACCCACCCCTCACAAACCTAGAGGTGGCATTATTGGAAGGTAAGTGGCAAGCTCTGCTGCCGAGAACATGGAATGGGTTTTGCTGGGTTCGATTCTTTTGAATGCTCAGAAGCAACAAAATCTCAAATATGAAAAGAAAGAGTCTGAAAGAGAAGATTATATTAGAGCTAGACTATTCCCTTTGGCCCAAGGGACAGACAAAGCGAGCTGCTTTTTGACACTCATTATTTTAGCTTACAATTGAATAAGATACTAAGATTTGGATAACGTTCATTGTTCTGACTTTGGCAATGATAACAATTGTTGGATGGTTCTGCTCATAAGGAATAGGTTCAGGAATAATGGAATTTATCTTCAGGATTTTAAATGCCAGGAGTCATTTTGCACAAACCAAATTTGAGTGCAAGGCCTCACATATTGCCTCAGAAATGAGAGATTAAAAAATATTAGCTCTTAGCTGAAAAGCATTTGAATGATCTCAGGGAACCTGCCATTAAAACGCTGCTAGTAGAGAACCAAATATGTGTATTCCTGCAAGATCTCTAAACACGTATAGCAGGCGGCCAGGCTGACTATACAGTTGAATATTCTTCTACGCAATAACACCAACAATGACAGTTTATGTAACCCTCAAAGCAAATCACTATTTGGGCTTCTAGTGATGACATTAATACCTCAAATGACAAAATATCCATTTTAACAGCAACCAAATTCTGAATACTATCAGTATTTGTAGGAGATTTAAAATAGTACGTCCCAGAAAGACCTTGCGTATTATGTGTTAGCTTTTTTGCCCATTGGGTGCGCACCTGGACCATAGAACATAGAACCCTACAGTGCAGAAACAGGCCCTCCGGCCCATCGTGTCTGCGCCGACCACAATCCCACCCAGGCCCTATCCCCATATCCCTACACATTTACCCGCTAATCCCTCTAACCTACACATCCCAGGACACTAAGGAGTAATTTTAGCATGGCCAATCAACCTAACCCGTGCATCTTTGGACTGTGGGAGGAAACCGGAGCACCCGGAGGAAACTCATGCAGACATGAGGAGAACGTGCAAACTCCACACAGTGACCCGAGCCGGGAATCGAACCCAGGTCCCTGGAGCTGTGAAGCAGCAGTGCTAACCACTGTGCTACCGTGCCGCCCCACTGAGTGGACACAAAACACGTTTAGTGCCACAGATGGTCCTGGAGTGCAATATCACACTGACTGGTCAATTAATAACATGCACTCTGTGAAGGGCTAACCACTGCCAGGGACGGTGGGAGCAGAGAAAATGGAAAGTGCGAGCTGGTGTTTCTAATGTGCCCCCTCAGGGATCAGTCACTGTGGAGCTGTTGACCCATGAAAAATAAATATCAAATTTAAAGGGGGTCATGTGTTTTAAGCATGGGAGTGGCTGTGTTTTCACGAATTCTTCTGCTACACATTAATTTTGAACTTACTTTTGGGTCTAGTCAGAGGGTGGAGCTGAGCATAACTAGCAGCAAGAAACTGGAAGTCAGCCATGGCGAGTTCTGGGGAGGTTTGCAGCTTGCCCTTATAGTGCGGGTCGCAGTAGTTGCTGGTTAAGTGCTTTATTTTTAACCTATAAGTTGGGCAGTTCCTAAACCCGAGACACTACACTTGTAGTGTCCCCCACCCTTCCATCTCCTCTAACCTAAAAGGGGGTGAGTGAAAATCAGGCAAGCTCTTTCTTTCTTTTTCTTGTTTTATTTGCAAGTTATCTAGAGGGGATGGCAGGGAAGGCAATGCAATGTTCCTCCTGCAGAATGTTTGAGGTGAGGGTCCCTGCTGATTTCACCTATGGGAAGTGCACCCATCTCCAGCTCCTCAAAAACCATGTTAGGGAACTGGAGCTGGAGCTGGACGAACTGCGGTTTCTTTGGGAGGCAGAGGTGGTCATAGATAGAAGCTTCAGGGATGTAGTTACTCTGAAGAATGAAGATAGATCGATGACAGTGAGACGGGCTGGGAGGAAGCAGTCAGTACAGGATCCCTTGTGGTCGTTCCCCTCGGCAACAAGTATACCGTGTTGGATATTGTTGAGAGGGACAACCTACCATTAGTAAGCCATGGTGACCAGATCTCCAGCACAGACTGTCCCAGTGGCTCAGGGAAGGGGGGGCGAGCAGGAGAGCAATAGTTATTGGGGACTTGATAGTAGAGGGACAGATAGGAGGTTCTGTGGCAGCGAAAGAGACTCACGGATGGTATGTTGCCTCCTGGGTGCCAAGGTCTGTGATGTCTCAGACTGTGTTTTCAGGATCCTTAAGGGGGGTGGGGGAAGAGTCAAGTCATGGTACACATCGATACCAACGACATAGGTAAGAGAAGGGACGGGGATTTAGGGAGTAGGGTGGAAGCTGAGAGCCAGGACAAACCATGTTGTCATCTCTGATTTGTTGCTGGCACTACGTGCGAGCGAATTGAGGAACAGGAAGAGAGTGCAGTTAAACACGTGGTTGCAGGGATGGTGTAGGAGGGAGGGTTTCAGTTACATGGATAATTGGAGCACATTCTGTACAAACAGGACGGTGTGCAAATGAACCAGAGGAGCACCAATATCGTGGTTGGGACATTTGTTATGGTTCTTCGGGTGGGGGGGTGTAACGAGGGGTGTGTGTGTGTGTGTGTGTGTGTGTGTGTGTGTGTGTGTGTGTGTGTGTGTGTGTGTGTGTGTGTGTGTGTGTGTGTGGAAAACGAGCTGTAGTCCAGAAGCCATGTTGAGTGTAGCGTAGCGAGGTACTGAGGGGGGTATCAAGGTCACAGCAGTGTACCAACAGACAGGAAGGTGGGTTGAAGTGTGTCTACTTCAATGCAAGGAGCATCTGGAATAAGGTAGGTGAACTTGGAATATGGATGGTACTTGGGACTACGATGTTGTGGCCGTTACAGAGACCTGGTTAGAACAGGGACAGGAATGGTTGTTGGAAGTTCTGGGGTATAGATGTTTCAGTAAGAGTAGGGAAGGTGGTAAAGGAGGTGGAGGAGTAGCATTGTTAATCAAGGATAATTTAAATGGCTGTTGGAAGGCAGTTTGAGGGGGATCTGCCTACTGAGGTAATATGGGCTGAAGTTAGAAATAGGAAAGGAGAGATCACGTTGTTAGGAGTTTTCTATAGGGTCCAAAATAGGAAATTGCAAAGCAGATTATGGGTAGCTGTGGAGGTCACAGGGTAGTTATCATTGGGTGACTTTAACTTGCCAAATATTGATGGAAATCTTCATAGGTCAAATACTTCAGATGGGACACTTTTTTAACAGTATGTGCAGGAGGGTTTCCTGATGGTATTTGGATAGGCTGACAAGAAGTGAGGCCACATTGGACTTGGTACTGGGTAATGAATCGGGCCAAGTGTCAGATTTGTTTGTGAGGGGGCACTTTGGAGATAGTGACCACAATTCAGTGTCTTTCATTATTGCAATGGAGAGGGATAGGGCCATACAGCAGGGCAAGGTTTATAATTGGGGGAGGGGTAATGATGATGCGATTAGGCAAGAATTAGGGAACATAAGATGAGAACAGAAACTGTCAGGGAAAGACACAAATGAAAAGTGGAGTTTGTTCAAGGAACAAATACTGCGTGTCCTTGATAGGTATGTCCCTGTCAGGCAGGGAGGAAATGGCCGAGTGAGGGAACCATGGTTCACAAAAGAGGTTGAATGTCTTGTGAAGAGGAAAAAGGAAGCATGTGTAAGGATGAGAAAACAAGGTTCAGTTGGGTTGCTTGAGGGTTACAAGGTAGCAAGGAATGAGCTTAAAAAAAAAAGGGCTTAGGAGAGCTAGGAGGGGACATGAGAAGTCCTTGGCTGGTCAGGTAAAGGAAAACCCCAAGGCTTTTTAACTCTCATATGAGAAATAAAAGAATGACCAGGGTGAGGTTAGGGCCGGTCAAGGATAGTAGTGGGAACTTGTGCGTGGAGTCAGAAGAGAGAGAGGTGACGAATGAATACTTTTTTCAGCGTTCAGCAAGGAGAGGGTTCATGTTTTTGAGGATGAGTGTAATACAGGCTGAGGCAAGATATATTAGCAATTTTGAAAAACCTGAGGGTCGATAAGTCCCTGAGCCAGATGGGATATATCCTAGGATTCTTTGGGAGGCAAGGGATGAGATTGCAAAGCCTTTGGCTTTGATCTTTAGGTCCTCACTGTCCACAGGGATACTGTCAGAGGACTGGGGAATGGCAAATTTTGTTTCTCTGTTCAAGAAAGAAAATAGGAATGACCCTGGTAAGTATAAGCCAGTTAGTCTTATTTCAGTGATCAGGAAATTAATGGAAAGGGGCCTGAGGGATAGGATTTATGACCATTTGGAAAGATACAGCTTAATCCGGGATAGTCAGCATGAATTCATGAAGGGTAAGTCTTGCCTCACAAATTTGATTGAATTCTTTGAGATAACTAAGTGTATAGATGAAAGTAGAGCAGTTGATGTCGTATCCATGGATGTGATAGTGTACGAATGAAGCAGTGGCATGATGGGAAAAATGGCCAAATATTTAGTATGAAATAAGGACAGCAGACCCAGCCATTTCAAAATGCCAGACCCCTGTAAAACTGACTCTGAACAAAGAAATGACTACAACCAGAGAATGCCATATGCTTGGCCTCAGTCTGTTTTGATAAGGTTGACTCCATATACTGTGAGATAACATACGTGACATTAGATAAGGTCGGGGAGGAGGAAGTCAGAGAATTTGTTTATTACAGAAAACAAGGCATAAAGGAATAACAGCACCAAGGTCGGGGATGAAGGAGTCACAGAATTTGTTATGTTCATTGTACCACTGCTTGTATTACTAAAATCATGAATGCTGATAAGAAAAGGTATAATTATTGAATTGATCCTTGTTGTGGGCACGGTCTTGGGATAGAATCAGCAGTTTGTGCAGACTGCTCTCTGTTTCCAAGATTCTGCCATATAGTGCACGCAGTCTTTCAGAAATAAAGATGTTGTTTTGTTAGAGAGACTCAACAAAGTTCGTTCTATCACAGTCAAGCAGGAAAAATTTCCACTTCAACATGGATTTTAGTAAGGCGATTGATAAGGTTCCCCATGGTAGGCTCATGAAGAAAGGGAGGAGGTGTGGGATAGAGGGAAATTTGGCCGATTGGATAAGTAACTGGCTATCTCATAGAAGTGGAGATACCAGCATTGGACTGGGGTAAAAACAGAAAGAAGTCTCACAACACCAGCTTAAAGTCCAACAGGGACTCATAGAAGACAGAGGGTGGGGGTGAATGGAAAATTTTCAGACTGGAGACCAGTTACCAGCGGTGTACCACATTTGTGATTTTTATCAATGACTTGTAATCACTAGTGATTAGTATTGTAGTGATTTGTAATCACTATGTGATTTTTATCAATGACTTGTAATCACTAGTGATTAGTATTGTAGTGATTTGTAATCACTATTTGTGATTTTTATCAATGACTTGTACTCACTAGTGATTAGTATTGTAGTGATTTGTAATCACTATTTGTGATTTTTAATCAATGACGTAGGAGGGGTTGAAGGATGGGTCAGTAAATTTGCTGATGACACCAAGATTGGTGGAGTAGTGGATGAGGTGAGGGCTGTTGTAGGCTGCAAAGAGACATTGATAGGATGCAGAGCAGGGCCGAAAAGCAGCAGATGGAGTTTAACCCTGATACGTGGTAGAACAAATTTGAATGCAGATTACAGGGTCAACGGCAGGATTCTGAGGAATGTGGAAGAACAGAGAGATCTTGGGGTTCATCTCCACAGATCTCTGAAGGTTGCCACTCACGTGGATAGAGCTGTGAAGGCGGCCTATTGTGTGTTAGCGTTTATTAACAGGGGGTCTGAATTCAAGAGCTGTGGGGTTATGCTGTAATAATACAGGACCTTGGTGAGACCACATTTGGAATACTGTGTGCAGTTCCGGTCACCTCACTATAAGGAGAATGTGGAAGCATTGGAGAGAGTGCACAGGAGATTTACCAGGATGCTACCTGGTTTGGAGGGTAGGTTTTATGAAGAAAGGTTGAGGGAGCTAGAGCTTTTCTCTTTAGAATGGAGGGGGATGAGAGGTGACTTAATAGATGTTTACAAGATGATGAGGGGGATAGACTATTTCCTCGGGTGGATGTAGCTGTTACTAGAGAGCATAAGTATAAGGTTCATGGTGGAAGATATAGGAGGACTGGTCGGAGTACGTTCTTTACTCAGAGTGTGGTTGGGCTGTGGATTGGACTGCCTGCTGTGATAGTCGTGTTGGACACTTTAGGAACTTTCAAGTGGTTATCGGGTAGGCCCATGGAGCACACCAGAATGATGGAGTGGGATAACTTGATCTTGGTTTTGGACAAAGCTCAGCACAACATCGAGGGCCGAAGGCCTGTACAGTGCTGTATTATTCTATGTACACATCTTCTGATTTTTTTTCAAAATCCTGATGCACAAACCATAATTATTTGATCCTGATGTATATAATTTGTGCTATGTTCCTGGAAGATTCTGGCCAAACTTTGGCGCAGAGGAGTAGAGTTAAGTCAAAAAACTCCTCATTTGATTGAGGAGCTTGGAGACCATTAGGCTGTTCAAGTCAACGAACTGAAGATGGATTTTCAGAGCCCTGTCTTCAGTTCATGATTCAAAGGGGCATTGCTTTGCTGGGATTACCCGTTGCCACTTGGCTTCCTGGCTCTGTGCATCACCAGATTGAAACTGGAGCCAGAGCCAGAAGATTCAAAAAGGTCCAACATAAATGGTATATACACAGTTAAGTTGCAACTTTTACTGATCAAAAGATCTGGGCCTCTAATATTGTCATACTGTGGCATTCAATAAAATGCCTTTTGCAATCTGGTCGTGTATATTAGCAATAACTACAATTAACTGCGCTCAAAAAAGAGTTTGTTAGTTTCTTACCCATTTCTATTTTACAAGCAAAAAGGCTTTGCCAAATCAAACGTATCCGCTGCATAGGGAAGTCAAAATGATGCCAAGTACCACCCATATCAAGACCAGCTGCTTGAAAACGATATTGTTCATTCCGTAACTTGAGTCTTCCACTGTGCCAGTTTGAATATTGCACATAAGATCCATCATACCACATTGTGTGATTACCTAAAACAAAGAACAAAAAAATTATAGTTTCTAGAATTATAAAAAATGGCAAATTTACAAAAAGTTTTCAATGCAAAATAAAAGAACGTAAGACAGAGGGGGAAGCACTGTGTGACCTCTTGGTTGTTCAACACAATCATGGCTGATCTGCCTCAATTTCATCTTCCCACCCATTTCTGTGTCCCTTAATTCCCTAAGAAACCAAGACTGAGATTTTTTGCTCTCATTCTTCTTGGGTGGATTGGTGAAGGTAGCAAAAAATCTCGCCAGAGGCCCAAATTGCATTTTATGTCACTGCCATCCATTCACTATCCCACCTCCCCCCCACCCCACCCCCTGCCCCACCCCCCCCTGTTGTATCAGGAGAGATGGAGTCAGTTAAGATTATATCCTCTGCTGTTTAGACAAATAGGGGGGAGTGCGGCGAAGGGGTGGAATCTCAGAGACATATACAATTGTAACAGGACTAGGCAGGTTAGATTCAGGAAGTATGTTCCAGGGGCCACAGTCTAAGGATACAGGGAAAATCATTGAGAATGGACATGAGGAGAAGTCCTGCACCCAGAGTGGTGAGCCTGTGGAATTCTCTACCACAGAAAACAGTTGAGGCCAAACATTGCACGTTTTCAAAAATTAAACACAGCACTTGGGGCTAAAGGTACCAAGGATACGGGGGGAAATTCGGGAATAGGTTATTGAGTTGGTTGATCAGACATGATCATAATACATGGCAGAGCAGGCTCGAAGGGCCAAATGGCCTACTCCTATTTTCTACGTTTTGATGTTTCTAAAGATTGACAATATTACATGTCCAAGTTTATCTTGAGGAACATACCATATCATGACTCCAGGCACCAAGAAAGGAAATTAAACTATATAAACTCAAAGTATTGAATTATGCATCACTTACCGTTCTGCCTAATACTTAGCCACACCCATTTATATAGATCACTGCGAATTTTAAGTTGTTCTGTAACAAAGTTGTTCTCTTCTTCATTTCTAATAGTCAAAATATTGGATCGTGGGTCTATTTGGCAAAAGATATAAACATAAATTATACTTTTTGCCTGGTTTAAAGTATATGCACATCACAATTTGACTGAATTATTTAAAAAGGAAACCTAGGGATTAAAGAAACAGCTGGTTATATTATATTTTTCAGCTCTGCAACTGTATACACCAATATATTTTAAAGCATGTTGCATGAAAAAAATTTGAGGATGCTGAACTACTTCAAATGTGTGGTGTGCAGAATTTATTGGCTAGAACTTGTAAATTACAGGATTAAAACTGGCAATAGACATGCAGAATATTTCTCACCCAATTTCTTGCACATGCTGTGGACAGTGCTCTCTTCGAAATTTCTGGGCTTTTCAGAATTAAGTAGAAAAGCATAACAATTATTTCTGAAAGGTATCCATAATGGTCCTTGAAGCTTATGGGGGCACCTCACGGTTTCAACATCAGACTCTTCAGGTGCTAATTCTTCTGGAAAATTGAAATATATATTTTAAAACATGCAATCTAGATCAGACAAGAAGCAGAAACAACATAATCAATCATTGCAGACATACTGCTGTTGCCAAGCACAGAATTCAAAATCCTTGTCTTGTTTTACAAATCTTTCTGCAGCCTCCCCCACCTTTCCACTTCAGCAACCTCCATCAACCCAAGATCCATCATAAGCCTCTGACCTTCTGATTCAGGTTCCTACACATCTCAAACTGTCACAGGAACTCCTTCCCTCAATCCTCCCACTCGGTTACTTTTGTCTACATCTTCAAAATCTTTTTGATGAGGCCTTGTCATCATTCCTAACTTTCTGTTCAATGCGTATTTCCGCATTGTGATGTGTCTTGCGACAGTTAATTGTTCATTGTTGCTAGTCCCACTAAAGTAAAAAATAACATACAACTATATAATATGCTCAGGCTGTTTCAAAGTTCTTTAAACTATTAAGCGCTAATGTGCTCTACTTATTGGTGGAATGTCAGGACAAATGGCAGGCATATCTGCATATCTAAGTTCCCCAAAACAGCCTAGAAGGAAATGATCAGATAATCAGTTTCAGGGATGTTGTTTGGGGATAAATCCTAGCTATGAATGAAAACTCCCCTTCGATTCTTTGACGACAGGGCAGCACGGTGGCACAGTACGTCATAGCACCAGGGACCCGGGTTCGATTCCCAGCTTGGGTCACTGTCTGTGTGGAGTTTGCACACTCTCCCTGTGCCTGCATGGGTTTCCTCCCACCAAAGATATGCAGGTTAGGTGGATTGGCTATGCTACATTGCCCCTTAGTATCAGGGGGACTAGCTTAGATAAACGCATGGGATTACAAGGATAGGGCCTGGGTAGGATTGTGGTTTGTGCAGACACAATGGGCTGAATGGCTTCCTTCTGCATTGGTAGGATTCTATGATTCTACTGTTACAGAATCATTTGCATCCATCCAAGAGGATTATCCAGGCATTAAGTTTTATGTCATACCAAAAAAGTGAGGACTTATAGCAATCCATCAAATACAATTATAGAAAATATTGTGAATCAGATGAGATACTTACTTTGTTGAGAATGGCAAATAGCTCCTCCTAAAACTAAATCACAGTCTGAAGTTCTCCAGAATCCATCAACATCCATGTACACACAATTGTCAGTTGGCGCAGAATCATCGCTGCTCCAGTGACTAAATATTGTGTGTCTTCCATCTGACCAGCGAAAGTGTAACCCATCCTGATTTTGAAAACAGAACAAAATGTTACATTACACACCACAAACTCTCAGATATTAAACGCGTCTACAGTTTACACCTGCACCCAGAGACAGCTGAGGAGATCAGGATTGTAGTCTACACACAATTCACACATCACCAGCATTTTACTGGTCATTTTCCTCAATTCTGGAAACGCAAATCAATATTTGGGCTTCAAAGATTACAGAATAGATTAACCAAATCTTCAGCCTTCAACACGGAACCTGAATTCAACAGAACGTAGATTGGAAAATTGACAGTACGGCATTGTCACCTTAGAACCAAACACACTATCTGTGACGGTAGCTGTTGCAGTTTTAGTAGGAAATGTTTGCCATGTTCAACTGGGAAGACAGTATCGAAGTACTGGGGGTTCACCGGTACTTCAGTTTCATCACAATTTCACCAAGCAGCTTGCCTTTTGGGTATCTGCTCAAACAATCCAGTTGAGGTTTGGGATTTGGGAAGATCTGTTCTAAATAGCGTCAAGTGTTTAAAAAAAAAGTCTCACAACACCAGGTTAAAGTCCACCAAGAAACAAGCCAATTATTTTGAGGTGGGTGGTAGGTTAAATGGATTCAATTAACCTCAATCATTCTGTACATGCCATATAATTGACATGCAGTAAATTTTGCTAGCATCAAAAATTACAAGTGGATTCTCTCTCAAAAAAAATTCTAGACGTCAAAATCATGTGAAAACTGGAGTAAATCCTGCTTTTATTTTCAGTGGGAGTTTCAAAATGAATCTCCCCCACTTTACACTGCAGAGTGCACTAATGTCAGTTATTTTTAACACTGGCTGAAAGATATTAACCTAAAAGAAACATGCGTATTAACTTTTAATCTGTTAGCATAAGTGAAAGCGTGATCAAAACGTAGTGGGTGATTCTCCCAGCCCGCTGTGCTGCAAAAGCAGTCTTGATGTGGAGATGCCGATGTTGTACTGGGGTAAACACAAAGAAGTCTCAACATCAGGTTAAAGTCCAATAAGTTTATTTGGTAGTAAACGCCATTAGCTTTCAGAGCGCTGACCCTTCGTCAGGTGAGTGGGGAGTTCTGATCACAAACAGGGCACATAAAGGCACACACAGTTTACAGAATGCTGATTAGAATGTGAGTCTTCACAACTAATCAAGTCTCAAAGGTGCAAACAATGTGAGTGGAGATAACATTAAGCGTAGGTTAAAGAGATGTGTATTGTTTCCAGACAGGACAGTAAGTGAGATGTTGCAAGCCCAGGCAAGTCATGGGGGGTTACAGATAGTGTGACATGAAGCCAAGATCCTGGTTGAGGCTGCCCTCGTGTGCGGAACTTGGCTATCAGTTTCTGCTCAGCGATTCTGCGCTGTTGTATGTCGTGAAGGTTGCCTTGGAGAACGTTTACCTGAAGACCAGAGGCCAAATAGCCATGACTGCTGTTTATCAACAGGAAGGGAACAGTCTTGCCTGGTGATTGTTCAGAACACCACTCGACAATCACCAGGCAAGACTGTTCCCTTCCTTGTTGGCGAACACTTCAGCGGTCATGGGCATTCAGCCTCTGATCTTCAGGTAAACATTCTCCAAGACAGCTTTCACGACATACGACAACGCAGAAACTGATAGCCAAGTTCACATGAGGACGGCCTCGACCAGGATCTTGGCTTCATGTCACACTATCTGTAACCCCCCATGAGTTGCCTGGGCTTGCAACATCTCACTTACTGTCCTGTCTGGAAACAATACACATCTCTTTAACCTATGCTTCATGTTATCTCCACTCATATTGTTTGCACCTTTAAGACTTGATTAGCTGATTAGCTGTGAAGACTCACATTCTAATCAGTATTCAGTAAACTGAGTGTGTGCCTTTGTATGCTCTGTTTGTGATCAGAACTCCCCACTTACCTGATGAAGGAGCAGTGCTCCGAAAACTAGTGGCGCTTACTACCAAATAAACATGTTGGACTTTAACCTGGGTGTTACGAGACTTCTTACTACAAAAGCAGTGTAGGGGCTGGGAGACTCAAGTAGAAGCCACTTTGTGGACTTTTCGTTGAGTGCCATGGCCTCTGCTCGAGTCTCCCACAAATGGGGAGCTGTGGCCGGGGGATTGGGGGGGGATGCTAGGAGGCCCAGAGATTTCAGTTCCAGGCCTGCTAATGAGATTTAAATTGTATTGAAATTAGAATCTAAATTAATTATGCAGCTCCGCACCAATTTCTGGCAGCAGAACAGTATTGGCATCAGAAATCCAGCTGCTGGGAGACTCGAGCGGAGGCCATGGCACCCAACAAGAAGTCCATAAAGTGGCTTCCACTTGACTCTCCAAGTCTCTGCATTGCTTTTGTAGCACTGCAGGCTGGGAGAATCACCCATTACATTTTGATCATTTTTTCATTTACGCTAACAGATTAAAAGTTAATACGCATGTTTCTTTTAGGTTAATATCTTTCAGCCCGTGTTAAAAACAATTGCACAAGAGTGGATATGTGGAGGCATGAACAATGCTCCTCCCACACTGGATACACTGCAACATGTAACATTGCAATACTTCTTGCATTTTATATACACCTATTAATATCTTCAAAGGGGATTAAAAGACATATTTTATGCTGTATAGAACCACCTGTTACTTACTTAGATTGTACAACATTGCTTGCTGCAAAGGGTTCCAGTAATTAGTGGCAGCGTATACTGCATCGTAGCAAAGGATGTTTTATAAAGATATCTGATGTCAATTATACATACATGCAGAAACAACTGACCAGATGATCCAAGATATAGCAACGTATTCTAATATTGGGAAAGCTAAAAATATCTTTAGAAATGTATTCTATACTATTTTGGGTAACTTTAGGTTTGCAATGTGGTTCTGACTTCACAGCTACAATTACAAATTTTTTGCCGCATTAAGTTTATTTTTCTCTATTGGTTTTGAGCTCCTTGGGTTTTAGCAATACAACAAGAAATAGATTGCAATGAGTGTCACAATCATCCAGTTTCCAGATTTGTGTTAACATTTTTTGAAGTAATTTTTAGTTTTGGGGAAAAGAAAGTCAGAGGAAAACAGAGTAAAAGGGACAGCAATCTCAAAAAAAAAAGAATAGGTGCTTTGCTGGAAAATTGGAAACAGCATGCCTGGCTTGACCTGCACTGTCGTGTCTTTGTGGGATAGGTCAATTATTCATGCAAACCTCAGGGTTAAAAGCTTAGAACAACTTTGTAAATAAGGCATTGCATAGTGGAACCAGCAAGTCTGCAGGAGAGGACAATTATATTCATTAAACAAATAAATTATTCACGTGGGTCACAGAGTCACAAGGGATTGTTTTGAAGGCAAAACACAGTTAATATACATTGCTGTTTGGAACATCTCACGTAGGCCATCTTGCCACAGATATGGGCTGTACAGCTCAAGGAGATCCTTTTTTTTAAAATCTGTATGTTGTGCTAACAAAGAGACCAGCACTTCAGCTTGGAAACAGTGGAAGGGTGGCTACGAACTGTAAAGCAGCTCTTAGTAAAAGGGTTATCAGAAATCAGAGCCAATTTCTGAGGTGGAAGCTCTAAGCCAGAGTGCCGTGGAGCCCATTGTTCAACTCGAGTGTCCAGAACTGAGAGATGCTTAAGGAGGTGAAGGGTTACTTAGCTGCAGGAAGGTGGAAGGACCCCAAGAAAACTTATACTTTAGAGAACAGCAGGAACATGGAGGCAAATCAAAATGAATTCCTGAGAGCTGTGGCACTTTGGTTTGGTTTCAGGAAGTGAAGGAAGAGCTTATCAAGTAGCCAAAGGCTTTCTGGGTAAGGGACGTTATAATGAAAAAGGAAGTCTGGTTAAGAATTCTAATCTAAAGTATACGTGAGTGTTTTATTGTGCATTTTGATGTAAAGTAGTCTGACTATTCACCCACGTCAGTGTTTATTTAGTAGTGCTTGCTTTATTTGTATCTCATATTAAAATAAATTTGTTTTAAACCATGGAATCTTATGGCGTTATTTCTTTTAGGTAATACCCAGAATATTAATGATTTCTTCGGGGATCAGACAGCATTGGCTATACTCATCATTAGTTCTATTAAAACAGGACTTCCTATAAACCACCTTCCCCATTAAAATAAAACATATATACATACATCTTGACTATACAGTCCGATCCAGACTGGATACCCCAGAGTGTTCACGGTAACTGTGAGGAAAGCCTGATGATAGGGTTCAGTGATGCTAACTAACTGGTAACCACTCTTCTGACATTCAGTGAGTGCTTCTTCCCAGGTTAGGTTCTTCCTTATTATTGTATAGGTGTGATTGAGAAAATTCAATGTGTCATTTAGAGGCGGAGTGATCTTATCATGGGTGGAATGTCCTAAGGAAAAAAACATGGAAAAAACAGTTAAGTGAACGCTCAGATAAATACTTAATACACCGATTATAAAACTGCTAATGAACACCATTAGCAGCAGAGCCAACAACATGGTTTTAGCTTTCAGATATTATATCCCAGACGCTGAAGAAATAAATTCCAACACATTGAAGATGGTACACTCTATTTCAACAATCATTTCCACCAATTGGAGGCCTTCCTCATCTATATTGTAGTTTCAAGATATATTGGCCAAATATAAAGATGCAATATTCACATTTTTGTGTCCAACTTTTCTGAAATGAAGAAGGAAAAGTTGGACAATCGCTTCCAATTTATATAGAAACTTCCTCAGTGAATAAAAACTTTTACGTTATCTTTAAGTATTTTCCTTTAAAAACATACAAGATATTTTCTATGGGTTTTTTGGCTTTAAACAGTTTAAAATCTGATCAAGAAAATTAGCCTCTCAACTGCAGAAAAACAGAATAATTGGTTCTTAAAGAGGCTCATCACTTCACATGAATTAGTACTTATGAGCAGAATACACTATTATTTAGGACAATAGAAGAAAATTCTACAGCAGAGGCTGTCTAATATCAACTTTTCTAAAAGGAAACCAAAACTAATTGCAATCCTTTATTCTCTCTCTCCATTGCCTTGTATCACTACTTTTACAAATGCTGATCTGCTCTTCCAGTATTTACATTTTCCTATTTACTTCTCAGGTCTGGAATCTAACTTTTTGAAAAAAAGAAACAATGGTGTTAATTGAAATTTAGCAGTCGGGGGCAGTAATCTGGAGGAGTGGGTTTAAAGCAGACATGATGGATGTTAACAGAGAGCAAGAACAATGAGGGATTTGAACGTGGTGATGGGAAATTAATTTCAGGCAGCTGAGGGGCAGCAGACATTACCAATGTATGTTAGCAAGGAAAGATGTGGGTGAGCATAGAGTTGAATGCAGCCACAGTTTTGGATGATCTGAAGTTAGCAGATAGAAGATGGGTGGGCTGGCTCAGAAAGCAATGGAGGTTACACAGATATGGCTGAAAGTTTCAATAGCAGAAAGACAGAGGTAGGGGCAGACACAGACAATGTGTATGTTGGAGAGGATATGGGGAAACACATTCAGTTTGTGGTCCTAAAGGTCCAAAATTGGAAACAGTGTGGTGCAGCCTGAAGTGGCTAAGGAGAAGGGATAATATCAGTGGTGAACGCATGCTATCTGTAGTGGGGACTAATGATGATGGCTCCAGTCTTCCCAGTACTTTGATGAATAAAACTGCATTTCAAGTAAGTTTGTAAGTTATTTTGTTTTTCACAAGCATAGGATGTCTTAAAGTCTATACAACCAATGAAGTACCTTAAGTGTAGTCACTTTTGTGTGTAGGAAGCATGGCAGCTAAATTTACAGAGCTACAGGGAAAAGGCAGCACAGAAGATCTAGGTGAATTGTACTTGCAGAGAACTGGAGTGGGTATGATGGGCCAAATAGTCTTCTTCTGTGCTATAACCATTCTAGGAGTTACAGATGTACAAATGTAAGCAAGTTTATATCCAATTGTTGTTTGCCCTTTCAGAACTCTACCTAAATGTGCTAATTGAGATCATCTGGAAAGAAATCAATCCCAACTGACCCACAAACTAGGAGGAGTCACAGGAAATTTGAATGTGGATTTTTTTTTCGCGTGAAATGAGGAGCACACTGTTGATTAAGAGTGGGGTCTATAAGGTTTAATATCAATTAATATATAATTAATATAGGAACTAAATTAGAAATAAAAGTTTATAAAATACATGTAAAAATGTATTACCTCGATGCTCCTGGCACACTGCAACATACTGCATATCATCACATGCTGTCATATCCCATTTTCCAACAAATGCTGTGTTTGGGTCATTTAACAGAACAGCACACTGTTTTTCTATATGAAAGAACTAAAAACAGATCACAGGAAAATATTATAAGTCATCATTATTGAGGAAATATACAAATTCCAATCTTTTGCCGCGATCATGTTCTTATCTTTTCAGCCTGTTGGCCGATGGGTAAGACGAGCTGGTAACATTGCGAGAGTGCTGAGAAATCAGGTTTGTGCTTAATTTCTCAGTTCTCGCGAGCTTACCGGCATTAGATATCCAGCAAGACCAGCCTCACACTGAAAAAGGGTGCAAGGCTGTTCTCAAAATTTAGCTTGTATTAAAATTAGAATTTAAGTACTACAAGTGAACCTGGGACAGAATCGTTTGGGCTGACTTGCCTCTGCGGCTTCGCCAGTGAAGGTTCTCTCCGGTGGAGGATCACATGCGGTCCCCCTCAATGGGGACCAAATGTGGTGGGCTCGCTAGTAGGACCGGAGGCCTTTGAAGACCCCTGAAGAGATTGGGTTGCAGGGGCAAGTGCCTCTTGGACACCTGGAACTCTGGCAGCACCAACTAGGTACCGGGAATGCCAAGGGGTGATGCTGCCACTTTGTAGCCGGTGATCACCAGCTGGTCCACGTGCAAAAGTTGTGGGTGAGCCGGAATTGGCCACAGAAGCCTGAGTTTCGGCCCTGCTCCCTTCCCCTGTTGGCACGAAACAGGCTTGACTTCAATTTTTTTGACAGAGAGAGATTTGATTTTTAACTTGCCCCCCAAACAAAAGGCAGGAATTTCTTCCATTTTCACGCTTGTTTGGCACTTTGAATTTTTTGGTAAGATCAGCCCCTTTGACTCCTTGAATTCTCCCACAGGATTCTTTTTACAATCAGTGGTTAGCACTGCTGCCTTATAGTGCCAAGGACCTGGGTTCAATTGCCAGCTTGGGTCACTGTGCAGAATTTGCACATTGTCCCCGTGTCTGTGTGGTCTTCCTCTGGTTGCCTCCCACAGTCCAAAGATGTACAAGTTAGGTGCATTGTCCATGCTAGATTTTCCCTCTATACGCTCGAGCGGACGCCCGAGTGTGGCAACTATGGGATTTTCACAGTGGCTTCATTGCAGTGTTAATATAAGCCTACTGGTGACAAGTAAATACACTGCTTTAAAGCCAGCTTTTTGACAAATTCAGCATAAAAAGGGAATTACAAATGGTAGAAATTGGAGATTTAAGAAAAAAAATGAAGGGTCCACATAAGAACATTAAACTGCCTTTTCTCTTCTCAGCCACTGAATAAAAAGAACAACCGTGTATTTCCAGTGGATTCCTTTTTATTACTGTCTGGTCTATTCAATATTTACAACTCACTTTGAATCCACTCTGAAATTAGGAAAGGTCTGAGGGAAGACCTCTATTAGATCAATCCTCAGCCTTCCGCCCCATCACCACACTCTTCCACACATTCCCCCACCACCGTCCCACCGAGAGAGAAAAGACCTAGACATCAATCCTTTCCCAATATATTTTTGTTGTTACCCTTTTAAATCTCTTCACCCTCTCCAGTGCTTATTATATTATAACTGGGGTACAATGCAGACTGTACCACATTGGACACAGCTCAAGTAGGTCACTACAACTTCATGCCAGATCTATGATATAACTTATAAATAGATTTAAAATGAAAATTGTCAGCTGTCTAATAGTGCCAACATTTATTTTATTGCCAATCATAGGAAAATGGTGTTGTCTGGGAAAAATGAGTACGACGTTAAAAGCCAGATGTTGCTGTGCTATTTGCCTCTTCGACTTTAAACATTAGTTACATAGATATGATCCTTGTACAGCCCTCTACAAAGCAGGCCAGGAGAATCCCAGATTTGAACCTTATCTGTACTGAACTAGCATATTTTAGTTGGAGTAAACTTGGAGCACTATAAGTGATTTCACTGTCTCCAAGCTATATTAAGAAAAGGTAGGTAGTGTTTTCCATTTTTGAGTCATCCAGCAACATCTGCGATAACATACATGTGTTTTTTGGGCGATGACAGGGTTGGTCTTAGAGCTTAGATCCTTATAGTCAGACAGCTGACCATCAACCACTGAGTTCATCCATGACCTGCCAAACTGGATCAGGTACTCAGACTGGAATACTGAGAAAGTCATCATTCTTCAACCAAAATTTACACGTGTTTTCTTCCAAAAACAAGAATCCTCATCAATATTCCCCTCTCTTGAGCCTAGGGATGCTGAGGTCTGTAAGAGTCTATAACTAGGCATCATAGTCTTAAAATAAAGGATCAGCCATTTAAGATTAAGATGAAGAGAAATATTTTCACTGAAAAGGTTGTGAAACTTGGAATTGAACATACTCAATTGATTAATATATTGAAGATAGTGATACTTAGACACTGTGGAATCTTGGCATTAGGAAATGGGTTGGAAAGGTGGAGACTGGTGTAACCATCAGCTTTCCTGAATTGAAGAACAGGCTTAAAAAAAGGGCCAGAGGACCTATTCCTGTTCCAATTTCTACGTTGCTATGATTCAATATTAGAAGTAGAAGGATTTTTGACAAAAGGCTTCTGAGAGGAAAAGATCAATCAACTCAGTACAACTTAAAAGATGGTTCTGGGACCCATCAGACTCAGTTACTCAAGAAAGATAGAATAATAGAGGAAAACCGCTCTCAACTTATAAAGAATTGGCAAACATTTGTGATCCACATGTACTTATGACTGGACGCAAAGCAATCAAACACACAACAGTTTAACTCTACACAATTTAAAAATGAACCAAATGAACATTTAGCTTACATCAAAATCTAAAATACCCATATCCAAGTCAAATGACGGTTGCCAATTTGCGTAATTAACTGGTCTTCCGGTTATCCATTTGTTGGTTCCAATTCTACTCGAGGCCTGCATACCAAGCCAAATTTTGTTTCGAAGCGACGACAAATGGGATAAAATAAAATCTGTTGAACAGAAAGTGCAAACAGATTTAAGAAGTAAAATTCAAATCTATACGAAAATAAGATAATAATGTTCACTGGCAATTTTCTTCCTTCTTTGTCCCACCCATTTCTCATCAAGATAATAATGGGATGAATTTTAATCTTATTTACATGGCATTTGATAGATTGTCCAAGCATTGGGATCATTGATCGACAGCCTGCCAACTAAGAGGTAGTATTGCTTGCTGACATAGGATCAGCACAGGTCTTAAGATGTGATGAGGCACCTTATCAAGAGTTCTGCCTGATACTAATTTACCAGCTATCATAATTTTAGTGGCCTCCAAATTCCATAGGTTTTGGTTTTATTTTTAAAAGGTGAGATTTCTTTTGGTATTAACTTTTTGCTCCATGGTCCCGTAAAGGGCGATTTCAAACGTTTCTTCAATTGTTTGCAGTATGTGCGGAACGTTGTGATGCCATAGGACAGACACAAACAGGAAGATGACATATGATTGTTTGGCATCCTTAACAGCAAATTACGGTAGATGCTGGAATCTGAAACTAGAAGAGAAAATGCTGGAAAATCTCAGCAGGTCTGGCAGCATCTGTAAGAAAGCAGCTGATTTTTTGAGTCCAGGTGACCCTTTTGGGGGTAATCTGGACTCGAAATGTCAGCTCCTTTCACTCCTTACAGATGCTGCCTGACCTGCTGAGATTTTCCAACATTTTCACTTTTGGAATCATGACAGCAGGTCTAGAAGGCTGTCAGCGCTGACAGCATTAACTTAGGTTTAGTTAATGACCCGACTAGAACAGCAAGGATAAATGTCTCGCTGTCTCCATTTGTAAAAGTTGCAACCTTTCCAAAGCAGTTTCTTTTAAAACCTCCCCCATATTCCTCTGCAAGCCTCATTCTTTTCTCCTTCTCCCCATCCCATCCACTGCATATTTCTTCAATACTCACTAGGAGTCAGCGCATGCAGCTCTCCTCCTCGTTACAATTGCAAACTCCCAAGTCAACAAGTTGCATAAGCAGTCTGATTCATTCAGATTGTAACTGGAAGGCCTTTTCACTTCTGTCTTTTCTAATTGCAGCCACTCATCACAGCACTTCCCCATTTGAACACCTGCTGCTTCTCCTCTCAGCATGTTCTCTCCTTGAAGTAGCCCCACAAAGTGCTGCTACTGACTCAAGGCTGACAACACTACTGCTATGCAGAACAAGCATAGTGCATTAACTTCCTATTTTATACTAACTTGAAAATACTGAATGCCAACATCCTACTGGGGATGTTCAGTATTGATTGAAAGAGGGATTTTAATGGCAGGATGTTGAACACTTTTTCACTTTTGATGACTCCAACTGGATGTAGTTGCATTTACTTGATCACTGTGGACCCTACGAGTTCATCATGCCTTTAGTCTGGCTTGATTTGAACACAGATTGCAAAGCTAAAACGGTAGCAACATACCCACCTCACACTCCTCAATCTGCGCAAGCTGAATGGAAATTTAATTGAGTATTAAAATGGTGTTAATATTAGTTACGTCTTAGGAAACCACAGCTGTAGGCCTAGAAATGCAAAATATGCCCAAAAACTGGTATGCAGTTTGCAATCCTCGCACTCAAATGCAGAAACCGAAGGTGCATGTAATGTCAGGCCTTCAGCTTCCTCATCATTATCAAGTTGGTGGGTTTCAGACGCGAGTGGGCATTTCTTACCCTTCCTGGCTCTACATTCGGGCAAGTAGAATTTGCTGCTCGTCCATTAGGCAGCATTTAGAATTGGCTTAGGACATCTCAATCTTGGAGAGGATGTCAAACAGGCACCCAGCTCCCGATCTGAATATGCAAAGGATCTCACACCTGTTTCAGACATATGGCACACAGCAGACTCCTGGCTCATGATCAATGTGTACTTCCTGCCCACAATACTGTAAACACAATGTCTGTTAAGCAGCCAAAAAAAAGGGTAGGTGTCATCCAATCTCGAGGCAATTCTGCCAAAACAATGTCTTTAAATTAAAACAATTAACTTAAATATACAAAACACAGTAGGACATTTGTTCGAGTTCATTGTACACTCTGGTTCAGCCAGCAACATACCTTGTTCTACAGAATTGGCGATAGTCGGCAAGTTCCCACCTAGGCTCTGACAGAGTCGTGCTCCAGCTTCCCATGTAAAAACTCGTGGTTTTACAAAGTTATAGCACTAAAGCAAATGAAATACGATTTGTCACTACATCTTCTACTACCCATGCTTGACATACCAACAATTCCTTTTCACATTTAGAGAATTCTTATTCCAATTTAATGCTGTTTGTGCTTTGGAAAAGGACTTGGCTCACAAAAGAAACATTTATTCTATAGTCCTTTCATACAATAAGCCCTTTAAAATTTATAAAATTATAAATATTTGTGAGCAATTTGATTAAAACAACATTTGTTTCATTGATGTAAAGCAGACATAAACAATAACAAACATCTAATAGAATAATAAAATGCCTTTCAATTGTGAAAGGACACTGATTTCCTGTTGAGAGAGCACAATGGGAAAGATTTTTCACCATCTAGAGGGGAGAACACTGGGCCCCTGAAGATGGCAAGGTATAACCTAACATGTCATTCTGCAAAGAAAGCTCCTGCAAAGTCTTCCTAGACCAATCTTCAGTCTCCTCCACCCTGACCTCCAATGCCCAAGACAGGTAGTGAGAGCCCTGTCTTGTCAGCTTGGATTGGGAATGGCCCAACTTGGTGGGACTCTGAATTAGCTTTAATTTGACTTGATTAGATTGGAATAAAATTTAAGAAAAGTAACTGCAAAGAGCTTGTGGACTTCCATGTCATTAAGATCAAGGCCATTCAATTAGCCCCCACTGCTTCACTCCTTACACTAATCCATCTGGCCAAACCCACTGTAAACTTGAGGCCATATAAATTGCTGAAGCCTGCGTCCCTAATCACAGCACGTTCTATTCATCAATCACCTATCAATTGCTTCAAGTCAAGCAACATTTTGGGGGTGATTCTCTCACACTTTTGCATTAGTTTTCTAGCATGGCGTGGTGGGAAAATCTCGTGTCTGGGCACGTGCGGGATTCACGATGTGTTTCTGCCATGCGTGCATGTCCCAGTGCTGGATTTCTGATGCCATCATATCCACGCTGGAAACAAGCAGGAACACCAGTTAAGTAATTTACATCCATTTTTAATGTAATTTCAATGTGATTAATGAGCCCGGGACTGAATTCCATCCTGCCAGAGTGTTTCACTCTACTGGAGTTTACAGTAAGTCCCCTCTTCCACGGAAGAATCAGTATGACCCCAATGGAGGGAGGACGGGCAATTTGGGCCTGCCAGCAAGTCGGGCAGTTGGGGGTTGCCTCCTTGATATGTGCACCCTGGCAGTGCCAGCCTGTGCCACTTTACTGTCCAAGGGGCAAAGTGCCCATGCCCAGGAACAGTCAGGGAGTGGGGTGGAGAGCACAGTGAGGGTCCTGGGCTGACCAGCTATGAAGCTGCCAGTATACAGGAAGCTGTCAGATCGGGGCCACTGCACATGTGCAGAGGCCCCTCTGGTTTTGGTCTCCCAGATGAGGATAGGCCCTTCTGAGATTTAATGATATTCTCACTGGTGGCCTGCACGTTGTACAGAGTGTGGGAAATTCTAGTGTGAACTCGCACTGCAATAGCCAGCGTGAATTATTCCAGCTTTCTCACAAGTTTGACACTTAGAATATTTTTTGGGAGAATCGCCCTTGATTTTAAAATTCTCGTCATTATTTTCAATGGCTTCTCTAAGGCTTCACCCCTCACTATCTCTGTAATCTCCTCCTGCCCCATTACCCTTTAAGATAGCTGTTCTGGTCTAACTCTGACCTCTTGCGCATCCTTGATTTTGATCTATCATTGGTAACCATGTCTTCAGCTCTGTAGGCCCCAAAGCTCTAGAATGTCCTTCTTAAACCATACCGTGTCTGAGTCTACTTCTCTTTCTGCCTTTAAAGCAGTCACTAGAACTTTATCATTTTGATTCAGGGATTGGTGCTGAGTCCACTGTTATTTGTCATTTATGTTAATGAGTTGGACAAGAATTTAGGAGGCACGGTTCTTAAGTTTGCAGATGACACCAAGATTGGTGGCGTACTGGATAGTGAAGGAAGTTATCTAGGATTGCAATGGGATCTTGATCAATTGGACCAGTGGGCTGACGAATGGCAGATGGAGTTTAATTTAGATGAACATGAAGTGATGCATTTTGGTAGATCGAAACAGGGCAGGGCTTATTCAGTTAGGGTATTGGGGAGAACAAAGAGATCTAGGGGTACAGGTTCGTAGCACCTTGAAAGTGGAGTCACAGGTGGACAGGGTGGTGAAGGTGGCATTCGGCATGCTTAGTTTCATTGGTTAGAACATTGAATACAGTAACTGGGACGTGTTTTTGAATTTGTCCAAGACATTGGTACAACCAGACTTGAAATACTGTGTACAGTCCTATTATAGAAAGGGTATTATTAAATTAGACGGAGTGCAGAAAAGATTACTAGGATGCTATCAGGACTTGATGATTTGAATTGTAAGGAGAGGTTGGATAGACTGGAACTTTTTCCTGAAGCGTAGCAGACTTTGGGGGTGATCTTATAAGGGGTATAAAAAAAAATGAGGGCCACAGATAAGATAGACAGTCAATATCTTTTCCCAAAGGTAGGGGAGTCTGAAATTAAGACCGTGGATTTAAGTTGAGAGGGGAGAGATACAGAAGGATATAGATGGACAGTTTTTTCAAACAGAGGGTGGAGTGTGGCTGGAACAAGCTGCCAGAGGTAGTAATAGAGGCAGGTACAATTTTGTATTTTAAAAAGCATTCAGACAGTTACATGGGTAAGATGGATCTTGAGGGATATGGGCCAAATGCAGGCAATTGGGATGAGCTTAATGGTAAAAACTGGGTGGCAAGGACAAGATGGGATGAAGGGCCTGCTTTCTTGCTATAAACATCAATGACTGAGCTTTTGGCCCTAATATCTCATGTGACTTGTTGTTGTATTTTGCATTATAGCTTTCCTGGGGAGCACCTATGAGTGTTTTATGTTAAAGGTGCTAAATAAACTATAGGATTCTATAAATTCAAGTTGTTATTGTTGTCCCTGTGATGCCATGGCCGACATCATATTCCCAAAACTTATATATGTATTATGCTCTTAAATAAAACAGAAAAATAGAAAGCTTCTTTCTTCTTACATTGTCTCCAAAGGGGATCCAATTCTCAGTGCATGGGGTACTTGACACATTGGTTTCTGGAGACCATATTTCTAATGATGATATATTTAACTTTTGACAAATGAAGGGAAGAAGTTTGGAGCAGTCCACAAAATCATTATACTCTGTGGGGTAAAAATAAAACATTGAAGCACTAGCATCATAAATTGGTGAGCATTATGACTGTTATAAAATTAGACAACCGCCACTTAATTTATGTTTATTCGTAGTCCTGTATATGATGCTGCTGTCTTCGGTGGCACAGTGGTTAGCACTGTTGCCTCACAGTCCTAGGGACCCGGGCTGGATTCCCAGCTGGGGTCACTGTCTGTGCGGAGTTTGCATGTTCTCCCCATCTCTGCTGGTTGGATGCACTGGCCATGCTAAGTTCTCCCTCAGTGCACCTGAACACCTGAACAGATGCCGGAGTGTGGCAACTAGAGGATTTTCACAGTAACTTCATTGCAATGTTAATGTAAGCCTACTTGTCATACTAATAAACAAACTTTACTTTAACTTTTATCAAAAAGGAACTTCATCTCTTTTCCCCACATTAAGGTTAAGCAATCAGAGTTTCTCAGTTTTGAGGCTCACAATCATCACACCCAAGTGCAGCATTCCACACTAACATACACATTACGGAAACTGCAATAAAACATGGCATGACCACACACAAATTACTTTGTCAACAGATTACTTATCAGTGGTAGAACTCTTGCGGGAGTCAGAAGCACCACTCCAGACACAAGAACAACATTTTCTGTGCACTGCTCTGTTGTTGGAGGTGCTGTCGTTTACATAAGATGTTACGAAGGTTCCTTTTGCTCTCGCCAGTAGATGACAATTCAAAGAAGGACAGAGGGATTTTCCTAAGACCTTGCCAAAAATTTCACACTTATTGGGTGAGATTCTCCGGCCTCCCAGCCATGTGCTTCCTGGTGATGGAAGGCAGTATGCTGTTCACTAGCAGTGGAATTCTCTGGCTCCACCACTGTCAATAGGATTTCCCACTGATGTCACCCCATGCTGCTGCAAAACACACGGGTGAGGGTGCACTGCTGGCAGGACTGGAGAATCCCACTGGTGTGAGCAGCCGGAGAATTCCAGCCATTGCGATTAGTGGGATCCTGCAGTGTTCAATTTATTGTTGTAGTTCCATAGTGATTAAACTTATAATGTATTAGATTGGTTGTGAAGTGCTTTGTCATATCCTGAAAGTCAAATGAGAACCATTTTTTATTTGCCCTGGAAAAGGCTACATATCATTGTATTATAAAATGTCATTCCTTTCATAAATTATGCTATTCACAAATGTAACCATTAGACCCTCCCATCATCTGCAGGATCGCAAATTCTAGATCCTAGGAAATAATACGTGCTGGAACTCAATCAAATACATTGATTAGATAGGTGTCTGTACATTTTTAAAATTACAACTGCCAAGAACAAGAATCCAGAAGGCTATTTTACCAGAGGGTGGGAGGAGGAGGAAGATCCAGTTGTTTTGGTCCAAGTAGATAGGCAGGACTAAGAAAGATGTTCTGCTGAAGGAGTATTAGCAGCTAGGAATTTAAAATGGAACAACAAAGGTAATAATCTCTGGCAAGCAAATCAGCATAGTGAAAACCTGATTATACTGAAATGCTTGGCTCAGGACACTAAGCTGAGGAATTGGTGCAAAAGGAATGGGTTTTGATTCCTGCAGCATTAGCACCAGCGCTGGGGAAGTGGGAGCTGGAACATTGGGATAGTCTTCACCAGAACCATGTGGACCTATTACAGGCAGAAGTGAGTGGATTTATACTGGGAAATAAGGAAATGGCAGGGAAAACACACAAATACTTCACCCAGATTTTCATAACGATGGAGAGCTTCCCTGTCACGTCAACACTCACCACTTTTTCGGCTAACATCTTATCCACATGGTATTAAAGCAAATGTAACAATCTGACGTTTATATAGCAGTTTTAATCATCGGAAATTATGTTCCTCGTTGTTTATTACGTTCCCGAATTTCATATCATCGGCAAGCTTTGAAATTATGCCTGGTATATCCAAGTCTGGGACATTAATATATCAAAGACAGCAGTGGTCCAAATACTCACTCCTGGGGAACAGTACCATATTACTCCGTCCAGTCTGAAAATCAACTCTTAACTGTTATTCTCTATTTCACTGTCCCATAGCCAAATTTGTGTACATGCTGCCACTGTTTTATTAATTTTAGAGCTATTAGATTAATGAATCTACAATACAAATACAAAATAAATATACAAATACTCAAGTTACTTACCTCTCCATGCCACATAAGGAGTTATAAATGAACAATCCCTATATCGGTTATTGAAGAAGTGAAATCGAGGATAAAAATAAGAGGAACCGAAACTAAAAAAAAGGAAAAATAAACACAAGTCATAGTCCAATCAAATATATAACTGCTTAATTAAGCAGGTTAAACTTTTCCCTCGGCTTCGTGTCCTGTGCTCAAGAATATTCCCATCATCATAAAGACAGAAGTGGGGATAGTTGCTCATCATTACCCAAACGTTAAGTACAATTTGCGATTCTTTGAATACTGGGTGGAATGTCATACCCTTTGCAGCCCCATAGGCAGAGATTGCAGGGAAGTTGGTGTGTGATTGGGTACAGGGTGGGGATCTTCACCTCCATCCTCCTCTCCCCTCTCTCTCCCCCCCCCCCCCCCGCCTCCTTACCATTAAGTTCTCAGAGGGAAGGCCACCAGCAAGCCTTCTGGCCCAGAGGCCAAATGCCACTTTTGCTATCCAACTTGCTATTTGGTGAGACTGTTCAGTTGACTGGCAGCTCTCAGGGGTAGGACTTTCAACTAACTGTGAATGCCTTGTATTGACCAGCTGAGTGCCTGATGACCTCAGAATAGCATCAGGCTTCCTCACAAAAAGCAACAGAGGGCTCCCACTGGTTCTCCATCTAACAGGCAAGTATCCCCTCAGCCACGTTGGATGCCAGCTGTTAAAACAGTCAGTGAAGACGTGCAGCAATACCTTGGCAACATTCAGACTTGAGCTGATAAATGGCAAGTAACATTCATGCCACACAAGTACCAGGCAATAACCATCTGCAACAAGAGATAAGTTAATCACCTCCCCATAATGTTTATGGCATTACCATTGGTGAATTCCCCGCTATCAACATCCTAGGGTAATGTATTGTCCAGTAATTGAACTGGTGTGGCCAATTAATATTGTGGCTACAAGAACAGGTCAGAGGCTGGGAAGGACAGGAATGCACAAGCAAAGAAGTTGCGAATAAAGATGGTGTGGTCAATCGTGTCAATGACTGGGAGAGAGGTTGTGGAGGTTAAGAAAAGACAATGCGTCACAAGATTCCAAACATTTTAGTTTGTAACTGGTTGGAGTAATTTAAGTGCTGCAGTAGGGTTAGAAACACAACTGGAGAGATTTGAATAGGACATTGTCCGAAAGTTGGTTACACACAGATCTGTTCAAAATTTTGTAGAACATAGTATTACTACAATTAATCCAAATACAAAATCAAATAAATATAACTTGCATTGCTTCTGGATTGAATATACACAGAGATGGGCTACATTTATAGAAAAATAAGTTTTCACTAAACGCTTGGAAAAGACTGCACTACAAAGGCAAGTGTTGTTGAATTTCTATTACATTGCGAAAGCAGACCAAGAAAATGAATGAAGGGAAATTAATCAGAAAACCTGAAAAATACATTTTCTACGTGATTATATTTTATACTCACAATGGAATGCTCAGCATATTGTAATTGATTGCCTTTACCCACCACTTACGAAATGAAGGAAATTGCTGTGAGGAAGAAAAGTCAATTTATAGTTTTTATTAAATGCGGTTTCAAATTAGGCTCAAATGTAATTAGTGAACTGTTCAAATATCTTCCAATTTTAGTTCTCTCTGCCAAATAGAACTTCTGACACTCAGGCTTCCTCTGATTCCAGATTAGATGATCAGGCCTATCTCAGGTCATCATCGTTACTGTCTCTGACTTGGTTGCTGGGGTACTTGTTCAGTAATGGAAAAGTTCCCCTTCTTTAATAAGAACATAAGAACATAAGAAATAGGAGCAGGAGTAGGCCATCTGGCCCTTCGAGCCTGCCCCGCCATTCAATAAGATCATGGCTGATCTGTCGTGGCTCAGTTCCACTTTCCCGCCCTCTCCCCATAACCCTTAATCCCCTCTCTTATCAAAAACCCATCAACCCGCTTCTTAAAAATATTTAGCGAGGCAGCCTCCACCACTTCAACGGGCAGAGAATTCCAGAGATTCACCACCCTTTGAGTGAAGAAGTTCCTCCTCAACTCCGTTCTGAACCGCCCCCCCTTTATCTTGAGGCTGTGCCCCCTAGTCCTACTGTCTTTTTTGAGCGGGAAGAGTCTTTCCACCTCTATCCTATCCATCCCATTCATCATCTTATACGTCTCAATGAGATCTCCCCTCATTCTTCTAAACTCTAACGAGTACAAGCCTAGTTTATTCAGCCTCTCCTCATAGCTCAACCCCCTCAACTCCGGTATCAGCCTAGTAAACCTCCTCTGCACTCCCTCCAAGGCCAAAATATCCTTGCGCAGGTGCGGCGCCCAAAACTGCACACAGTACTCCAGCTGCGGCCTCACCAATGCCCTATACAGCTGCAGCAAGACCTCCCTACTTTTATATTCAATCCCCCTCGCTATGAAGGCCAGCATCCCATTCGCCTTCCTGACCACCTGCTGCACCTGCAGGCTGGGTTTTTGCGACTCATGCACAAGGACCCCGAGGTCCCTCTGCACCGTCGCCTGCTGCAGTTTTTCGCCACGTAAGTAATAGTCCTTCCTACCATTCTTCCTACCAAAGTGGACCACCTCACACTTGCCAACATTAAATTCCATTTGCCATTTCCTAGCCCATTCGCCCAGCCTATCTAGATCCTTCTGCAGACTCTCCACACCCTCCGCACAATTTGCCTTTCCCCCAATCTTGGTGTCATCAGCAAATTTCGACACCCTACACTCGGTTCCCTCCTCCAGATCATCTATATAAATGGTAAATAGCTGAGGCCCCAGCACCGACCCCTGGGGCACCCCACTAGTCACCAACCGCCAATCCGAATAGCACCCATTGACCCCCACTCTCTGCCTCCTATTTGACAACCAATCCTCTATCCACGCTAACACCCTACCCCCAACTCCATGTCCTCTGACCTTCTGCAGTAACCTCTTGTGAGGTACCTTATCAAACGCCTTCTGAAAATCCAGAAAGACCACATCCACCGGCTCTCCTCTATCCACCGCCCTAGACACATCCTCATAGAACTCCAGTAAATTTGTCAGACACGACTTCCCTTTAATGAAACCGTGTTGCGTCTGCCCTATCAAGCAATTCCCTTCAAGATGCCTCGCAATTTCCTCCTTAATGACGGATTCTAACATTTTACCTACCACAGACGTTAAACTAACCGGCCTGTAATTCCCCGCCTTTTGCCTGGCACCCTTCTTAAACAACGGCGTAACATTAGCCGTTTTCCAATCCTCCGGCACTTCCCCGGAATCCAGCGACGTCTGGAAAATAACCACCAAGGCATCCACTATCACCTCCGCCATTTCTTTCAGAACCCTCGGATGCATTCCATCCGGTCCTGGGGACTTGTCCACAATCAGCCCCTCCAGTCTGTCGCGCACCACCTCTCTAGTAACAGTAATGTCATTAAGACCCTCCAGTCCTACCACCTTTCCATCGCTAACACCCGGCAAATTATTCACCTCCTCCTCCGTGAAGACAGAAACAAAAAAGTTATTCAAGACCTTAGCCATATCCCCATCCCCTACCACTAGGTCCCCTTTCTCATCCGCTAAGGGACCAACGTTCACCCTAGCCAGCCTCTTCCTTTTTATATATTTATAAAAACTCTTGCTATCCTTTTTTATATTAAGCGCTAGCCCAGCTTCATAGCTTCTTCTACCCTCCTTTATCAACTTTTTTGTCAATCTTGTTATTCATTATAACCTGGCGACCTCAAGGGTGTTAATGACTGGAGAGGGTGGTTTTCCCAGGTTTGACAGGCGATACAGTTATGCTACCTATTTAGAAACATAGAAAAACTACAGCACAAACAGGCCCTTCGACCCACAAGTTGTGCCAAAAATGTCCCTCCCTACTAGGTGTACCTCTAACCCTCCATCTTACTAAGTTCCATGTACTTATCCAAAAGTCTCTTAAAAGACTGTATCGAATCCACCTCTACCACCACTGCCAGCAGTCGATTCCACACACCCACCACCCTCTGAGTGTAAAACTTACCCCTGACATCTCCTCTGTACCTACTCCTCAGCACCCTAAACCTGTGCCCTCTTGTGGCAACCATTTCAGCCCTGGGAAAAAGCCTCTGAGAATCCACTCGATCAATACCTCTCATCATCTTATCCACTTCTATCAGATCACCCCTCATCCTTTGTCTCTCCAAGGAGAAAAGACCAAGCTCTCCCAACCCACCCTCATAAGGCATGCCACCTAATCCAGTTAACATCCTTGTAAATCTCCTCTGCAGCCTTTCTATGGCTTCTACATCCTTTCTGTAATGAGGCAACCAGAACTGAGCACAGAACAAAGAACAGTACAGCACAGGAAACAGGCCCTTCGGCCCTCCAAGCCTCTCATTGGTCCAACTAGACCATTCGTTTGTATCCCTCCATTCCTAGTCTGCTTATGTGACTATCCAGGTAAGTCTTAAACGATCCCAGCGTGTCGCCTCCACCACCCTACTTGGCAGTGCATTCCAGGCCCCCACCACCCTCTGTGTACAAAACATCCCTCTGATATCCGAGTTAAACCTCGCCCCTCTCACCTTGAGCTGTGACCCCTTGTGATCGTCACCTCCAACCTGGGAAAAAGCTTCCCAGTGTTCACCTTATCTATACCCTTCATAATTTTGTGCACTTCTATTAGGTCTCCCCTCATTCTCCATCTTCACCCAATCTCTCCTCACAGCTAAGACCCTCCATACCAGGCAACATCATGGTAAACCTCTTCTGCACTCTCTCCAAAGCCTTCTTGTCCTTCTGGTAGTGTGGTGACCAGAACTGGACTCAGTATTCCAAATGTGGCCTAACCAACATTCTATACAGCTGCAACATCAGACTCCAGTTTTTATACTCTATACCCCATCCTACAAAGGCAAGTACTCTTAGTGGGTCTGAGCAGGGTCTCATACAGCTGCAGCGTTATCTCCCAACTCCTAAACTCAATTCCTTGATTGATGAGTGCCAGTACACCATACGCCTTCTTAACCACAGCCTCTACCTGCGAAGCTGCTTTGAGTGTTCTATGAACCCGGACCCCAAGATCCTTCTGATCTTCCACACTGCCAACAGTCTTACCCTTAATATGATAATGTCATCCTATTTGACCTGCCAAAATGAATCACCACACACTTATCTGGGTTGACGTCCATCTGCTACTTCTCTGCTCAGTCTTGCATCCTATCAATATCTTGCTACAACTTCTGACATCCCTCCACACTATCCACAATACCTCCAACCTTTGTCATCAGCAAACTTACCAAACCATCCCTCCACTTCCTCATCCAGGTCATTTATAAAAATCGCAAAGAGCAAGGGTCCCAGAACAGATTCCTGGGGCACTCCATTGGTGAGCGACCTCCATGCAGAAAAAGACCCATCTACAACCACTCTTTGCCTTCTGTGGGTAAGCCAGTTCTGAATCCACAGAGCAATGTCCCCTTGGATCCCATGCACCCTCACTTTCTCAATAAGCCTTGCATGGGGCACTTCAAATGCCTTGCTGAAGTCCACATAAACCACATCTACTGCTCTTCCTTCGTCAATGTGTTTGGACACATTCTCAAAAAATTCAATCAGGCTCGTAACGCATGATCTGCCTTTGACAAAGCCATGCTGACTATTCTTGATCATACCATACCTCTCCAAATGAACATAAATCCTGCCTCTCAGCATCTTCTCCATCAACTTACCAACCAATAAGGCTAGAATCACTGGTCTATAATTTCCTGGGCTATCTCTTCTCCCTTTCTTGAGCAAAGGAACCACATCCTCAATCCTCCAATTCTCCGGAACCCGTTTTCATTGATGATGCAAAGATCATCACCAGAGGCTCAGGAATCTCTTCCCTCGCCTCCCACAGTAACCTGGGGGACATCCCATCCGGTCCCGACGACTTATCTAACTTGATGCTTTTCAAAAGCTCCAACACATCCTCTTTCTTAATGTCTACATGCTCAAGCTTTTCAGTCTGCTGCAAGTCTGCACTATAACAACCAAGATCCTTTTCCACTGTGAATACTTAAGTAAAGTATTCATTGAGTACCTCTGCTATTTCTACCGGTTCTATACAAACTTTCCCTCCGTCACACTTGATAGGTCCTATTCCTTCACATCTTACCCTCTTGCTCTTCACATACTTGTAAAATGCCTTGGGGTTTTCCTTAATCCTACCTGCCAAGGCCTTCTCATGACCCCTTCTGGCTCTTCTAATTTCCTTGAGTTCCTTCCTAATAGCTGTATACTCTTCTAGATCTCTAGCATCACCTAGCTCCCTGAATCTTTTGTAAGCCTTTCTTGTTCACTAAATTCATTACAGCTTTCGTGCACCACGGTTCCTTTAACTTTCCATAACTTCCCTGTCTTACTGGAATGTTGCTGTACAGAACTTCAGACAAATATTCCTCGAAAATTTGCCACATTTCTTCTGTACATTTCCCAGAGAAAACCTCTTTCTAATTTATGCCTTTAACTTCCTGCCTGATAGCCTCATAATTCCCCTTACTGCAATTAAACACTTTCCTAGCTTGTTTGATCCTATCTCTCTCCAATGCCAATGTAAAGGAGATATAGAGTTATGATCACTATCCCCAAAATGCTCTCCCACTGAGATCAGACACCTGTCCAGGTTCATTTCCCAATACCAAATCAAATATAGCCTCTCTTCTTGTAGGCTTATCCACATTATTGTGTCAGGAAACCTTCCTGAACACACCTAACAAACTCCTCCCCATCTAAACCCCTTGCCTTAGGGAGATTCCAATTGATATTTGGGAAATTAAAGTCTCCCATCACGACAACTCTGTTATTACTAAATCTTTCCAGGATCTGTTTCCCTATCTGCTCCTCAACATCCCTGTTACTATTGGGCAGCCTATAGAAAACACCCAGTAAAGTTAGTGACCCCTTCCTGTTCCGAACCTCCACCCACAGAGACTCCGTAGACAATCCCTCCATGGTGTCCACCTTTTCTGCAGCCATGACATTATCTCTGTTCATCAGTGCACTCCCCCACCTCTTTTTTCCTCCCTCCCTGTCCCTTCTGAAACATTTGAAATTTTTTGAACATTAACTATTATATCAGCAGCGTACAAGCTATAGCTCCCAAGATCTGGAAAACACAATCTTTTTAGTGCTTATTAGTTTGAACTGTTTGAATGGTTTCTTTTTCAGAGGCTTAAAAACAGATGTTCTTAAAGCACTGTGTCATTGGTAGGCAGATTCTGAATCAGAAACAAAGGACTGCTGGTATCAATGTGAGTTTCAAGACACACAAGATATAGAATTTATGTCATCTCCAAGGATAAGTATTGCACGTGCAAGATCGAAGACTTTGGCTACCTGTTTTACAGCCAATATTTTAATAGAGCTTAAAAGTTCCTGCAAGCAGGTCTTTCACAAACACGTTAGCCTAATTATACCTCTTAAAGCAGACAGGAAAGACATTTCCTTTCTCCTTTATGCTCAGAAATCTTGGATTGTTGTGCTCTTGGTTGTGAGGCATAGGCAACAGCCTGGAACATGCAGGCCTAGTGTGTTGGATATCTACGTTTACATGGCAGCACAAACATTTGAAGGTGCTATGCATTGTTAAAAAAACTGTCTGACTTAGAATCAAATTTGAAAGGGAACATTATGTCGCTGATGGAATGCGCCCAAAGTCACTAAATTATCTGCATATGCTCGATGTTATCTCAAAGCATCCACTGAAAACATACTTCAGTCATTAACACTGCAAATACACAGACAAACACTTGACATCAACCTGATACACAAGACTCACCTTTTGAAGATGAGTTCTGATCATTTTTATTGCAGGCCTGGAGGTTATAGAAGCTAATTTGCTCTCATTCCTTGTACAATATAGTTCAGCTTCTTGGTATGTTAAAGTATTGTTCACAAACCAATACTCACTGCCATCAATAACAACAGTGGGCCCATGAATACTCTCTCCATCTAAAGAAATATACACAGGAAAATGCTGACAGTTAAGACAATAAAAGTGTTAATTTATGCATAATGTTATTAGAGTTAACGGTTTCTAAGATGTGAAAAAAGAGCATTTTTCAACTAATAGTACTTTTCTGGTAACTTTGATCCATCTATCATGAGCTTAGTCTTGGGTACTTTCCCATTGGCATTCTCAATTGCCTGTAGGGATGCAAATAAAGCAAGTTGCGAATAATGTATTGATTTGTCTCCTCTCCATCCAAGACTGTTTAGCTTTGGTGCATCTTGGTTTCGACTGGAAGCTCAGAGGAGAAATATGTATGAGAATATATTTAGATTCCATCAGTTTGTGCCATGGTCCATTTGGCTGTACACAACTTGAAAAATTACAACTACATGTGAGGAGAGACAGTGAGCTAGATTTTGCATGACCTGGCCACATTGTTTTGAGTGATATTCGGTGAGGGAAGAGATATCAGCCAGGGGATGGTTCTGTTTATCACCAACCACCCCAAAACTCGGAGCTTTTCTTCTGGAGTAGATAATTGATGCTGGGGCTGGCATGATAATGAAGGAAGTAATCAATTGTACTTTTCTTCGTCAATGTATTAACAATTTTGGAATCTAGATATATTCCTGGCTGGGGGGAGTGGGGTGGTGACTTCTCTTCAGAACGTTTGTCCACCTTCCTCTTTCCAAACATTCACACTTCAACACCAAATATGTCCATACTAATTTGCCTGTGGAATGTGCAGAATAGTCACTGGGAGGAGCACCTTGGTTGTGTTTGATCGCTCAATGCATCGTGTTGGGTACATTGGAATGGACTTCAAAACCCGTGGCTTAGTGTTGAATTTTGCCCCATTAGACACAAATACTCAAATTCACCCTCACTGAGGTCACAAAACAGGTATTAGGGGATCAGCTGTCCATTGTACCCAATTTTCCCCTCAACTAAAGACAACAATAAAGGAGGGAAGACGTGTGTTTAGAGGATAACTGAGGTACAACTACAGTTCTGTTTTCCCATTCTACTTGAGTTTCACCCCATAATTTCTGTTCAATGTAGATTGCCTGAGTGTCATTGTGAGCATAAGATGGTGTCTAAGTCTTTGTGTTCAGAATTCAATTGGTTGCTGCAGATGCTGTATCTAGGTAGTAACATTCAATTCCAACTTAATCAAATCAGAGATACTTGGAAGAGCAAAGATATTTCACATACCGATTCTGTTTCAAGCTTTCAGACAAAGTTGGTTTGAAGAGTATGAACACCTAATTTTATTAAAGAAGAATATCCGAAGCTTTGGAGAAAAGCAACTTTTAAAATTGGAGTGCACTTTGTTCCTCGCTTGATACATCCCAAATTGAAAATACATTTTCGTTTACTGAAAAGACCATAGATACATCTTTCAACTGGTCCGGGCTGTCATTTCCTCAAATCTGCTTTACAAGTTAATTAAATTTTCATATTCTGGAACAGGCTATTGGAAACATTAGTGGATAAATGCTTTACATGTTCACAGATTCCACTCTCAACTAACTTATTCAAAGAGGGACACAGCATTCATTCACCATAACAAAACTAGAACTTTAAATTAATTGCTTAATTCTACATTTATGTGCATTCATAAGCAGTACTAGTGAGATTCTGCTGGTTGTTGACACTAAGTTTCCTATTTTGCACCCTGGCACCATGTTCAAATTTCATGCAGACAGCCACCTTATAGCAAGCAGCAAAAGCAATATAACTTCTTTGCCAGCAAGTACGTCCATACTAATTTGCCCGTGGAATGTGCAGAATAGCCACTGGGAGGAGCACCTTGGTTGCCGTTTGATCGCTCAATGCACTATGTTGGTTAAATTGAAATGAACTTCAAAACCCGTGGCTTAGAGTTTTGCTGTTCACCTGAAATTGGCCAAACTGGTATAAAAAAAATCAAACATTTCGAGCACAAATTAAAGTCCCATGATTTTTTGCACTAGTATTAAAAGCTTTCAAAGGGCTTAAAAAAAAAATCGAATGAATCACCCTGAAGAATTTCCACGTTATATCTGTTTGCAAGCCTTTGAAGATGATTCTTAAAATAAAACTTCTTTTAATGCCACAAGTACACTAACAGGTATCTCTAAAGGCTTTAAAAATGTCATTTGCTCAACAGGTTACCATACAAAAATGGAACAATAGTCCTGTATATTTTTATAACGTCATTTTCAATTATTTAAAACTCGGTCACTTGCAGGTGGCGGACTAAGCACTGACCAGTATTGTTTTGCTCACAAAGTTATTTTCAATTACAGTAATAAAACTGTACCAAAGTTAGTCAGAAATAGTTTACACAAATTAACTTTCTAAAATGCTGCCTGATTGTGCTGACCTGGGGATGATTTTATCTTCAAATATTTGCAAATGATCCTGAGCAGAAAGCTAAGCAAAAGCTCCAATACAGAAAATTACCATAATTTATGCCCGGCTTACCAATTGTACCTCAACAGAAATGCCTGGCCCTTCTGTTAGCATCAATAAGCTGTGTTCTTCCACGTCTGCAATATTTCACATTTCCACTCCACCTGAGCTACTCTTATTATCTCTAGACTGGATTTCTTCAAAATCTTCAAGGCTTTCCAAATTCAACTATATACAGAGACAACTCATTAAAAGCTTCATGGCCAGAATTGACCTATTTGGTTTTCTTTCCCTGCCCCAGCTTTCCGAGGGCTCTGACCGTGCTGTCACTGCCAATGGCTCCTGAGAGCTGATAAAGCATCAGCACTGAAGAACACTGAAGTCTTCTTGGGTGATGCTGCATTGGAGTCATCTGAAGCAGACAAAGCTCCTGCATGAATTCAAACTGATAAGCTCTTGGCAGCGTGTGGTGCCTGTGTTTCATGAACACGGATTAACAATGTGCTCTTAGGATCTCAGGTGGCTATAGTTCAATTTTGTAGATTCACTGCACTTATCTGTCCTATTCTGAGTAATGTGGGAAACAAAATACTATGCAGCACTTTTTAAAATAATGTTTGATACTTGAATTCAGGTGGAGGCTAGTCTCTGTGCATTGACTTACCAGGAACGTACCAGGCAGGTCTCTTCAATTTAGCTCCTGCCAAATCCAAAGGGTGAAATTATTATTTTCAGGCAAACGATAAAATAACAAAGTAACATCTGATGAACTGTCAACTGGAATTTTCATGGAACCTCTCCTGCTCTCCATTTGTAACATCGATTACAATCCCACAGAAATAGTGTAAATGGCTGTAAGTGCATACTTATGCAGTTTTTACAGGGATTCCACCCATCTTCCTTGAAGATACAGCAAGAAACAGGGTACCGGTGAAAATTCTGCCCATAGCTTTTCTAAAATGAGCTTGTTTTATTAGTCACAAATCAAACATGCTGTGATTCACTTCCCCCCACTTAGGCTCTTATAAAATATATATAAACAAACAAATGAAAAGTTCAAAGCATCATTGCACAATAAATCTTAAAGTTGCTCCGTGTTAACTTTCTGCTACTAGCTGAGTCCATTTCCTAGCATCATCATCACAGATAACGTAATGAATTGAGCAATGCCAAGGCACTACATGAAATATTTAATTAAACTAATGATAATTGCAGCAACAAAGTTGACTAACCTGCCACAAACAATTGGAGTTAATTTGAATAAACAACGACTGACCTTTAGGTATTTGACACACCCACTCCAGTTTAATATCACAGTGGAAGGGCATTAAGTGATAGTCAAATTTCTTTCTGATGTCAATCATCATAAAATGCCGCCAAAGAGGTCTCTGGGTCTGTGAAAGTGCAAAACAAAATTGGTAACCTATTGCTTAATATCAAAATACTTACATTATATACTTAATGCTTTCAATGGATGCCATTAATAGCTGAACATTTCAGCTACAAAAAGGAGCTATAAAATTGGAGCGGTTAACTGCTGACTAAACAATCGCAGGTCTGTACTTGTACACCTACTCGAGTAAGGAGTTAAATTTGCTATTGCTTAACTGCAGCTTATTCTCGCAATAGCCCTTCAAAGCAAATATTCTTGTTATTTAATTTACAAAATCTCTCACCACTTCCATTATAATGAACTTTTTAAACAAATATTTTCAAACATTTACATGTTTTTAAAACTGATTCCCACCTGTTTCTCACCTGCAGATGAAGCTGCTGGTATGGGGGCGGGCTGAGGGTGACACTGCATATCCAAGGCTTAGCTGACATATGACAGAATTTAGCAGTGGTGACACAGATCCACCTCACCAGTTGAAAAAGCCCAGCACCTCCTTTCCACAGGTGACCCAATACTATTCTGAGGCAACCAAACACACTATGGACAGTGTCTAGCCTCCCACTGGAAAGGCTCATAGAACCCCTACAGTACAGAAGGAGGCCATTCAACCCATCGAATCTGTACCAACCACAATCCCACCCAGTCCCCATTTCTGTAGCCTCACATATTTACTCTGCTAGTCCCCCTGACATTAAGTGGCAATTTAGCATGGCCAACCTAACTTGCACATCTTTGGACTGTGGGAGGAAACTGGAACACCCAGAGGAAACCCATGCAGACATGAGGAGAATGCGCAAATTCCACACAGAAAGGTGACGCAAGATGGGAATTGGACTCAGGTCCCTGGCACGGTGAGGCAGCAGTGCTAACCACTGTGCTGTCCCCCAATGTGCTGCCGTGCTCCATTGAGGTGTGAATCCAGCTGTAAGGTGTGCCCAGAGGCTGGCAGCTCTGGGGTGCCAGCAGCACAACTGAGTGTGCTGGCCACTGCCTTTTTGCACTGGGGTTAATGCATGAATCCCCAGATAGAGATGAGCAGGATAGAGATTGCAAGGATTGCAAGGGCAGCTTCCAATGGGATCACCTACTTCCAAATGCTAGATTCCTTGCTCTGGAAGACTGAGAATGAGAGACGTCCTCATCCCTCAAAAAGTCTGAGGACAATTGGGTCTCCCTGGATAACTTAAGTACCCTGCCTGTCTGCCACAGGAATGGTGACTGAAGGATTTCAATTGGCCTCTGAGATGAAAGGCTGCCTTCCTGCCCGAGATAGGAGGCAGAAAGATGACAGGAGCTCCACCCTTCACCTTCCTGCCTGATCTCAGCCCCAAGGCATTAGATTCCACCTAGTATAGTTTTCAATTGGCATATAAAAATGTTAATAGCGTATCAGTTTCAAATGAAAACCCATTTAGATGTGCAAATTGTCCTACATTTGTTGTCGAGTTCAGATTGCAATCTAGAAGTACAACTATAAGGCATAGCTGCTTCACAAACGTAGAAGTAGAAAAATACTGTAATGTGCTGCTGACATCCCCATATATTTTCCACGTTCCAAGCTAATGACCAGATCAGAGTCAAAACCGAGCCATGTTTGGAACTCACCATAAGCTGCACCACAGCATGGGTGCCAATAGATCCCTGGTTGCATTAAATGGACCCAAATCTGAAAACAGCCTCAAAATGCTCTCTTCTGACAGGCAGCAAGGCCAATCCACCAAATTCACACAGGGGAAATTTTTGACTTGCACCCATTTTCTCACTCAAAACATCAAGGGCAAATTTTGCAATCCTGGCAAATGTCTCAGTTGCTATCACAAAGTTAACAAAAAGCCCAAAGCGTTGAACTGCACACCGTCTTCCAGCATCAAATATTTAAACAATTTGCATGAAGTGCTAGCTCAGCATTTTACTTTTGACCTTGAGCTGAAAGATGACATTGTGAGAATATGGAAAATGCAGCTCGTATCTCAAATTTAAAAGTTTGTGGTCACTTCAAGTCAAATAGCTGGCTTAGGAAACAAATAATGTTTCAGTCTATATAAAGGTTCAAATGCATTCTCAGTATTTATCAGTCTTTGTTAACAAGGATATTGGTGTGTGTGTGAAAAACTGATGTGAAAAAAGCTTCACAAGGATGCATGAAATGCTGTCACTGGCAAGTAACATGGCATCAAACTCCTGTTTGATAGCTCACAAAGCAAATGTGAAGCTACACATTGTGGGTATTCATTGTGAGTGGCACAATGGTTGGCACTGCTGCCTCACAGCGCCAGGGACTTGGGTTTGATTCCTGGCTTGGGTCACTGTCTGTGTGGAGTCTGCACTTTCTGCCCGTGTCTGATTGGGTTTTCTCCAAAAGCTCCGGTTTCCTCCCACAGTCTGAAAGACATGCAGGTTAAGTTGATTGGCTGTGCTGAATTCTCCCTGAGTGTACCCGAACAGCTGCCAGAGTGTGGCAACGGGGGGGATTTTCACAGTAACTTCATTGCAGTGTTAACGTAAGCCTAATTGTGACATTAATAAATAAACTTTAAATTAAACAAAGTCTCACAAGTGCTTGGATCTCCAAGGCACTTACCTAGAGGATGTCTTGCCTATATGCTTTAATACTAACCAACTTGGATGTCATTTCTTTGCTCGCTGAGCTCCACACAACAATACAGGACCACTATAACATTAAAAGGCAGCATGTTGCCATTTCAAGAAAATGAATACAGTTTTTCCACACAGGCCATACAGCACAGAAGCAGGCCATTTGGCCCAACTAGTCCAGTTTGACATTTATGCTCAGCTTAAGCCCCCTTTCATCTTTCCTCATCTAAATCTATCATAGCTCTCCATTCCCTTCTCATCCATATTTCTTGCAGCCAGCATTCTATCACGTTCAGTGCCTCGGGGGAAGGCAACAACATACAGCATTCTCCTTCATGCTTACATTCACTGAAGTTTGCAAATACTAATGCAGCAAGCTATACTCTGGAGAGTTTAACCCTCGAGTGCGGAGCACTGTTTGACACAGTACACAGGTGAAGAGTGGTAATTGTTAATGGAAAACATGGACAGGAAGTTGTTGTTTGGATAACTGGCATTAATGACTTCCTGCACTTTGGAAAATGCAGCAGTATCATCACATTAAGATGCTATCTGTGCTCCTCCAATTCTGATCTCATGTGCATCCAATTTAAATCACGCCATTGTTGGACCGGTTCCTTTCGCTGCCAAAGCCCCAAAGCTCTGCAATCCCTCCATCAACCTCTGTCTCTCTACCTCCCTCATTCGCTTTATGTTGCTCCTTAAAAATCAACCTATCTGACTAAGTTTTTGGGAACATGTCCTAATATCTCCTTCAGTAGCTCTTTGTTTCATTGTTAGGCAACATGCCTATGTAGAACCAAAAGGGGAAATTTTGCAAAATCTCAGCAGGTCTGGCAGCATCTATAAGGAGAGAAAAGAACTGACATTGAGTCCAGATGACCCTTTGTCAAAGCTAAAAGGCAAAGAAAGTGGGGGATATTTTCACTGTAGGGTGAGGGAATGAAAGATGAGTCATAGTCACAGAAACCAGGGGAAAGGCTGTTAATGGCTGTCTAGAGAGAGAATAAAGGGCGTGAACAGCCAAATGGCAGAGAAGCTAAAATGAGAGGGTAAACTGTGACAGAAGAAGATGTTGGTGGTGGTGGTGGTGGTGGTGGTGGTGGGGGGTGGTGTGTGGAAGAGAAGAAAATGGATGAGACAGGAGGTTAAAAGGGAAGAAAAGGTAAGGGGAGTGGGGGGGGGGAGGAAGAACAATGAAGACAGACAATAAAGAAATAAAAAAGGTAGAGAACAGTAAAAAAAATTGAACAAAAAAAAGGTTGATATGGGGTAGAGCAAATCATCTGAAGTTGTTGAATTCGATGTTGAGGCTAGGAGATGAGATGCTGTTCCTCCAGTTTGCATCGAACTTCACTGAAACATTGCAGCAGTCATGATGTGGAGGTGCCAGTGTTGGACTGTGGTAAGTACAGTAAGAAGTCTCACAACATCAGGTTAAAGTCCAACAGGTTTATTTGGTAGCAAAAGCCACGAGCTTTTGGAGTGCTGCCCCTTTGAAGAAGCAACCTGACGAAGGGACAGCGCTCTGAAAGCTGGTGGCATTTGCTACCAAATAAACCTGTTGGACTTTAACCTGGTGTTGAGACTTCTTACATTGCAGCAGGCCAAGGACAGACACGTGGGTACGGGAGCAGGATTGTATGTTAAAATGGCAAGCAACCAGAAGGTCGGGGTCCTGATTGCCTACAGACCAAAGGTGCTCAGCAAAGTGATCATCCAGTCTACGCATAGTCTCTTCAATATAGAGAACACATTGGGAGCAGTGAATGCAATACACCAAATTAAAAGAGGTGCAAGTGAAATGCTGCTTAACCTGAAATGAATGTTTTGGACCTTGGATGGGAAGCATAGAAGTAGTAAAGGGACAGACGTTACGCCTTGTGTGATTGCATTGGAAGCTGCCAAGAGTGACGGGAGAGGTGTTGACTATAGTGGAGGAGTGGACTAGGTTACCCCAGAGGGAATGGCCTCTGTGGAATGTTGGCCAACGGAGTGAAGGAAAGATGTGTTTGGTGGTGGCATCATGGCAGAGTTGGCGAAAATGGCAGACGATTATGCTTTGCATACAGAGGCTGGTGGGGTGAAATGAGAGAACAAGGGGATCTCTATCCTTGCTCTGGGAGGGAGGAGATGAGGGTTGTGGTGTGGGAGATGGACTGCATGCTGTTGAGGCCCCTGTCAACAACTGTATATCTATGTAGAACCTTGCTTTACTGTGCTAAAGGTGTTACATAATTCTAAATGTGCATTAATGAGTATGATATTGTTGTTAGAAAAAATGATTGAAGTGCTGGTCATGACGACTAATTTATCAGTCACCGGTTCAAAACATGTCTGGATGGCACATTAACTGATGTTGCAGTATTGGCCAGGAATAAGCTGGGGGTGTAACAATTAACAAGCAGGCAAAACATCATACCACAATGGCTAAACATCAACAAGGAAAATAAAATTGGACATTCTTCTTGCTGTGATGGTTCCCTTGCAGCCATATACAAAATTAAATCAAACGTGACAATGGAGACATTGATAATTATTGGGACACTATACCACGCACATTTGTATAGAACTACTGGGAAAAGGCTTGGGTTGGCAACTTCTGTAAATGTGTTGTTAGAGAGACCAACATGCTAATCATTCTGGCTGAGATTCTGTTTTTTTTTCCACACATTTATTTCTCCCTCTGATTCAGTGTGTCAGTAAAACCCTCAAAGGACTTCAGCCTGCATTTGTTGTTGCGCACATTGCACTGTAGCCGTCAGCAAGATTGTTGTGTGAAGAGTGGAGAAAAAATGTAATAGTGCAAAGATTCGGCAGGAAATAATAGAACATTCAAATTGCAACTAAAAGAAATCAAAAAAGGCATAAACAAGAGACATTAAAGTCAACATTTAATTGGGTAGGATGTAACAGAGCCCTAGCAAAACTGAGGTCATCTGTGGTCAACAGGAATAATTTGTGGGGCTGGAGTAATATGCAGCACAGGAAGGCGGTCACATTATCAGAACCCATGACATCTCTACAGCAGTCTCCTTTGCAGTGTTCTTGGCTGAATTATCTCCAGTAGCTTCAGTGACTTTCTTTTGTCTTAAGGTCAGAAATAGGGCTATTTGTCAACTGCTCTACAACATTCAACACATTTTCAACTCCTCTAAACTGTTTTACCAGCAAATTCTGGTTAACAACCATGCTTGGGCTGAAAACAGTCAGTAATTGTTGCATTGCACAGAGGCAGACAATAATCTTCTCCAACAAGCAAAAGCTTAGCCCCATTTTTTGACAGCCAAAAGACACAGTCATTGCTGAAACATGGCTCAGAAATATCCAGGAGGTCACTGCTGACCAGATGTTGAGTTAGACCAGTCATTGTGGGATGATCAGCATATTGAATGTGAACTTTCTGACTCCTCAAATAATCAAGTCAGGAGTGTAACGGAATATTCATCACTCAAACGGATGGATGAGCTGTAACAACGCTTAAAAACAAAACACCATTAAGGACAAAGCGGTGTGCTTGATTGGTGCTTGTCACTGAAACCAGGGTTCCTGTCCTAACTACAGAATGTACTGTAGCAACCCACCAAGCTTAAAGAACACCTTCAGAACAGTAGCAAGTGTACAAGAATGCCAACATATCTAAATTTACTTGCAAATCACATCATCCTAAAGTGAATGGATATGCTGTCCTTACATTGTTGCTTGGTCAAAACTTTGGAATTGCCTGCCTAACATAATCATGGGGTCAGCAGCAGTATAAAGATATAACAGTTGAAGCATGCAAACATGAGAATCAGGGGGAGTGGCCCCCTTATCCTTCAAGCCTGCTGCACCATTTCATTAGATCATGGCTGATCTGATTGTGGGCACAACTCCACTTCCCTGCCTGCCCAGCATAACCCTCAACTCTGTAGTTTATCAAAACCTGTCTAACTCGACTCTGAATATACTCAATGCCCCAGTCTCCACTGCTTTCTGGGGAAGAGAAATTTGTAGAATCATAGAATCCTTCCAGTGCAAAACAATGCCATTTGGCCTATCGAACCTACGCCAACAACAAACCTGCCCGGGCCCGATCCTCTTACCCCATGTACTTATCCTGCTAGTTTCCCTGACACTTAAGAGGGAATTTAGCGTGGCCAATTCACCTAGTCAGACCCGGAAGAAACCCAGACACAAACAGAACAAATAAGCTTCACACAGACTGTGACCTGAGGCCAGAACTGAACTCGGGTCCCTGGCTCTGTGAGACCACAATGCTAACTACTGTGCCATATACTGCCCATTTCATAGACGCAAATGGTTCACCATCATTTTCTGAGTGCAAACAGGGATGAGCAATGAATGTAACTTTGCCAGCATACAACACATCTTCAACAAATAAACTAAACAATTTAGTTCTAAAAAGTATCAGAATCTCACCAGAAATGCACCGCAGTCTCTGACAGCATAATCATCTTCTTTAAAGTCAAAGGGTAACGTCACCAAGGAAACCTACCAAAAATAAAAGATTAGAACATGTCTGGCAATAAATATTTGAGATAATATGCTCTTAGTGGGCATCAACAATCATACACAGGCCACAGCAGTCATAGGTGTCTGTTATCCATGCTCACCATGGGAGTGTCTTGCTGTTGGATTTGCAAATGACTTCTGGTAAGTATAGTTAATAATTGCTGCAAAATGCAATATGCTGTTGAAGTTTTTTTATTGCACACTAGCCAGAACAGGTTCATAAGGATGCAAATTATAAAGGAAAAGGCTATCTATACTGCATGAAGAGGGAATGCTGATTGGTTGGCAAGTGGACTCTGATTGGTAATCTTGAGTTTTGTCAGTAATACAAGTTCTATAATATCAAACCACAATTTAGTGAACCTTTACTGTGCTGCCTCCAATCTCCCCTCTGAAATGTGGGGACCAAAACTGCACACAGTACTCCAGATGCAGTCTCACTAAAACCCTGCACAATGACAGCAATTTATTATTTTTCTCCAATCCTCTTGCAATGATGGCCAACATACCATGTTTTCCTAATTGCTTGCTGCACCTGCGTACTAACTTTGTGCTCCTTACATGAGCATACCCAAGACTCTGAACATCAACATTTAGGTTTCACACCTTTTAAAAAAAATTCTGTTCTTTTATTCTTATGATCAAAGTGAAGAACTTCACACTTCCTTATATCATACCCCATCTGATATCTTGTTGCCCATTTACCCAACCTGTCTATGGTTGGAATTCTCCAACTTTGCCCACAGCTGGGATTCTCCAGTCCCACTGCAGTGAATGGAGTTTTGTTTTAGCACCAAATTCTCCATTCTCAGGGCACACAACATTGGAGAATCCTGGCCCTATCTCTTTACAGCTTGAGTTCTCTCCACAGCTTAACTTTCTACCTATCTTGATGTCATCAGCAAACTTAGATGATCTAAGTCATTAATATAGATGCTGCATACCAATGTACAGACACAGCAGTGGTATATTTTACATTTCAAGTTGTGCACTATTGGAACAAATTGACATTTGCATCAAATGGTGAATTAATGAAAAATCTTTAAAAGAAATGAACAAGATGTCCATTCAACGAAGAACAGAAGTGTTCAAATTCAATATAAACTGTTTGAGTCCAGAAAATAACACCGGACAACAAAAACAATTTAGAAGGGCTGAAGACTTAATCCAGTGGTGGCACAGTGGTTAGCACTGCTGCCTCATAACACCAGGGACACAGGTTCAATTCCTAGCTTGGGTCACTGTCTAGTGTGGAGTTTGCACATTCTCCCTGTGTCAGTGTGGGTTTCCTCCCATAGTCCATGGATGTGGGGGTTAGGTGGAATAGCCATGCTAAATTGCCCTTTAGTGTCAGTGGGACTAGCTAGGGTAAATGCATGGGGTTGTGGGGAGAAGGCCCGGGTGGGATTGTGGTCAGTGCAGATCTGATGGGCCAAATGGCCTCCTTCTGCACCTCAGGGATTCTATCGTTTAATAACCTTATACCCCAAGGCATATGAACATAAGAAATAGGAGCAGGAGTAGGCCATCTAGCCCCTCGTGCCTGCCCCGCCATTCAATAAGATCATGGCTGATCTGTCGTGGCTCAGTTCCACCTTCCCGCCCTCTCCCCATAACCCTTAATCCCCTTGCCTATTAAAAACCTATCTACCCGCGTCTTAAATATATTTAGCGAGGCAGCCTCCACCACTTCAACGGGCAGAGGATTCCAGAGATTCACCACCCTTTGAGTGAAGAAGTTCCTCCTCAACTCTGTTCTAACCCCCCCCCCCCCCCTTTATCATGAGGCTGTGCCCTCTAGTCCTACTGTCTTTTCTGAGCGGGAAGAGCCTCTCCACCTCTATCCTATCCATCCCATTCATCATCTTATATGTCTCAATGAGATCTCCCCTCATTCTTCTAAACTCTAACAAGTACAAGCCTAGTTTATTCAGCTTCTCCTCATAGCTCAACCCCCTCAACTCCAGTATCAGCCTAGTAAACCTCCTCTGCACTCCCTCCAAGGCCAAAATATCCTTGCGTAAGTGTGGCGACCAAAACGGCACACAGTACTCCAGCTGCGGCCTCACCAGTGCCCTGTACAGTTGCAGCAAGACCTCCCTACATTTATATTCTATCCCCCTCACTATGAAGGCCAGCATCCCATTCGCCTTCCTGACCACCTGCTGCACCTGCAGGCTGGGTTTTTGCGACTCATGCACAAGGACCCCGAGGTCCCTCTGCACCGTTGCATGCTGCAGTTTTTCGCTATGTAAATAATAGTCCTTCCTACCATTATTCCTCCCAAAGTGGACAACTTCACACTTGCCAACATTAAATTCCATTTGCCAGTTCCTGGCCCATTCACCCAGCCTATCTAGATCCTTCTGCAGACTTCCCACACCCTCCGCACAATTTGCCGTTCCACCAATCTTGGTGTCATCAGCAAATTTCGACACCATATACGCAGTTCCCTCCTCCAGATCATCTACATAAATGATAAATAGCTGAGGCCCCAGCACCAACCCCTGGGGCACTCCACTAGTCACCAACTGCCAATCCAAATAGCACCCACTGACCCCCACTCTCTGCCTCCTATTTGACAGCCAATCCCCTATCCACACTGACACCCTACCCCCAACTCCATGCCCCCGACCTTCTGTAATAACCTCTTGTGCGGCACCTTATCAAACGCCTTCTGAAAATCAAGAAAGACCACATCCACCGGCTCTCCTCTATCCACCGCCCTAGACACATCATCCTCATACCCTGCATTTAAAAAAAAAATCAGCTTTGGGATGATCAACCTCACTATTATTTGTATTAATTTTACAACAAAAGAACAGAAGTTATTTTGTTACAATGTGGGCACCAGTCTGTAATATTGTGGATATATACGGTGCATTTGTGGTCTCTATTGCGAGATTAACTTCATCCAGTTTGGTGTCTGAATGTAACAACACTGAAAAATACTTCTGAATTTGAGAGAGATGGATGCAAAGACAAATTTAACAAATCACAATGGGAATAAAACACAAGAACATATTTGCAAAGGGAAATCCCTGAAGCTGGAAATTTGGTGCAACACTGGACTTCTAATTAGCTTTTATTAACATAAACAAAATCTGTTAAACAGCAAGAAAAATAAAAAATTACCGGCCTGCTGTCACTCCATTCCCAAGAGCCTTTGGAATCTGGATTTCTTTTGTTCAATCCAATCCAAAACCATCGTTCATCACTGTAAAAAGGAAAAATTAACCAAAAACAGGTTTAGGAAACAGGGTTAGACCACTCAGCCCCTCAAGTGCAGATCACGGTTGATGTGTATCTCAATTACATTTACATCCTTGTGTTCCAAAAGCCTCAAAATTGTTATTTAACAAAAATCTCTCAGCTTCCATCTTTAAAATTTCAATTAATCCAGCATCTATCACAACCTTATGTGGACCAAGTGACAGGCTACCCCTTGTGTGAAATGATGTTTCCTGATTTGATTCTCAAATGTCTAGTTTTAAAGTCAAGATGCAGGGATATAGTTCTTTGTATCTACCTCATTGAGTTGCATAATCATTTTAAACCCAAATTCAGGAAAATACAAATCAGGTTTCCGCAACCTGTCCTTGTATTTGAATCCTTCATGCCTGGGTATTCTCTTGGATAATTTGCATTTCTGGTTACCATTCGTAACTATCTACTATACAAATGTGTACATGGATACCTGAACTGCTTTGAGCTTCCAAAGATCCTAGTCTCTCATCATTTGTCATTCTCAGATCCAAAGCTGATGATGTCACACTTCACATTGTACCAGATAGCGTTCAGTTACATTGCTTTCATTTAAATACTGTACAATCAACCATTCACATTACAAACCAGTTATGCTACTGCAACAAGCACAGAGAAAGCAGCAAGAGCAGCCCAACATCATGTGCACCCGGTCCGTTTACACAATGCAGTTGTGCTCTCCCTCCCAACCACAAGCAAAAACCCTGAAAGAATGTCTGCAGGCTTTATTTTTCTTAAACTGCAGTACAATAGGAATCATGAATCATATTAGACATGGTATTTACTTGTGTTAACCTGATCTGCCAAAGAAATTTAGGAGAACATGTGCGCAGAGAACCCACACAGAACACAACAGAGCTCCATTGTAACGCTCCCACTTGGCAAAACAATGTTCAATCTGATTTTTAAAAATCCTTCTTTGTATAATAGATAAGCCACTCAGCAGAACAAAAGGCATAATCATTAAAACAGCTGGGTATGTACCATTGCAGAAATAAGGAATATACATCAACAAGATGCTTCAATGCATCATTTTACATAAAGACACCATTGCCTGATATGCTGTTATACCATCTAGGACAGCACTTCACACCTACTGCAGCGTACTGATGCTCTAATTTCCCTTGATGTCCAGGTTTCTAGTAATTAAAGTACGTTTGCCCCCTCAAAGTTACTCCAATACTAGCTTGAAAGTACACCAATATTATGCTGTATAATCAGCTGATAATGAACCCAATAAAGGTAACTATTCTAAATCTAATATACTTTTACAATAAAGTTTTAGGAGGGTCCTATCTCAACACTATACATACACATAGGTGGTAGGATAGTGCTTTTGAAACTGAGAGAAAGAATCTTCAGTATCATCCCTCCTTTGCTCACTAATTGATTAGCAGTCTTGTGTGAACATATGCCCTGGTGGACCCAATTCCCATTTTTTGTGCTGTAGGTAAAAGTAATTCTATACAATTCATTAATGGGACTCTTATCACAAGATATGGGATGCAGAATTAGGCCATTCGGCCTATCGAGTCTGCTCCATCATTCGGTCATTGCTGATATGATCATAGATCATAGAACCCTACAGTGCAGAAAGAGGCCCTTCGGCCCATCGAGTCTGCAGCAAACAATTCCACCCAGGCCCGACCCCCATATCCCTACACATTGTACCCACTAATCCCTCTAACCTACGCATCCCTGGATTTTAAGGGGCAATTTCTTTAGCTTGGCCAATCAACCTAACCCGCACATCTTTGGTCTGTTGGAGGAAGCTGGAGTACCCAGAGGAAACCCACACAGACATGAGGAGAATGTGCAAACTCCACACAAACAGTGACTCAAGCTGGGAATCAAACCCAGGACCCTGGAGCTATGAAGCAGCAATGCTAACCACTGTGCTACCATGCTGCCCATATGTTTCTCAATCCCATCCTCCTGCCTTTTCCCTATAACCTTTCCCCCTTACCAGTCAAGAATCTACCTTGGTCTTAAATACGCTGACTTGGTCTCCACAGCCTTCTGTTACAATGAATTTTACAGATTCACCATCCTTTGGCTGAAGAAATTCCTCATCTAGGTCATCCTTTTACTCTGACGCTGTGCCCTCAGATCCTAATCTCTTCTACTAACAGAAACATCTTTCCCATGTCCACTCTACCCAGACCTTTCAATATCCTGCAAGTTTGTGACGATAAATCATGTGCATATGTAAAGTTAGCTACTTTGGTTACATGGCTGTAAAGAATAAATAATGGTTGGGAAGAAATGCGGGTGGTGTCACATAAGCTACCAAGGAGAGATTTTGAATCAACTACTCTCGAAATATTTGGCAACCTTGGCTTTGAGTGAACGATGCAGAAGTAGAAGGTTTTTCCACAAAATAACAGACAATGCTTCACATTTTCTTACCAAATTAATTTATATGCTGGCTCTCTCAGCATTTGGCATCAAAGTTTGCAATTAAGCTCAATAAGATGGATTGTCAAGCTGGCTAAAATTGAAAAGCTATCGTGATCCACTTGAAAAAATTAGTCCCTTATTTTCTAATGAAATATGTTTTTTTGAAAGAAAAATTATCTTTGAACACAGAATATTGATGCCACACATTCAAGACATTGTTAATCTGGTTACACAGATGTAGGCAAGTATGAAGGAGTACATAATCAGATTCACTTCCTAGAATAATTAATAATGGCATCACAATGAAGAAATTTGGGAACCCCGGGATAATACACAGCGGTGCTCTCTCACGGACTCTCAGAGGCAGGCTAGACACGCCATCTCTTTTGCATGCATGTATAGCTACTATAGAAACCAGGTATGGTTCTCGCAGCCTTACTATTATCAGGGTTGTCAGATTGTGTCGATACCTTTTTGTCTTCTTTCCTAGATGATTGCCCTCTTTTTATATATACTTATGCCTATTATTATTCTATCTTATTATTGCATGGAAAACAGCATTCAGCAGATTGATGATCATCTTGGCACTTTTGAATGAACTGAACAGTACATTGTCGCCAGATGGGTCAAAATTCTGAAACACTGTTCCAAATGATCACTAGCATGGTCAAAACCAATTCCCCTCGCTGTACAGACTTCATCTTGCCTATGCTCAACAACATTTCAAAGCTTTCACACAGCTATCATGACCCAAGGTCAAAAAGAGTAGCCTTGATTTCTGAGGAGCCAGCTTCATGCTCCACGTTACACATTAAATAATGATGGGAGGAAAGAGGGCCTTAAAATAATGATGTTGCTGCTCATTGGGAAACAGGCACTGACCTGCATAATCCTGTGCTGGTCATCACCAACATGCTCATAGTGCAGTTTGTATTAGGCAGATTTGTGTGGCCCTTAACCAATGATTTCCAGCAATTTCAAAAGGAGCAATAACATCTTATGCAGTGGCCTGATGTCCATGAGAAATTGAGTTGCTTGCTCTGACAAATAAAGCACTAAGCATCTCTCGAATGACTGCAGGTTAACTGAAATCAACTTTGCCCTGCAACAACTTGAAAAGAATCTCATGCAGAAAAATGCTGTGGTAACCTTGATGACCACTGATTATGCCATTCCTACATTTAGTTCAACTGTCTAATCTGTCTTCAGCAACAGGAATTCTTGAAAAATCCAAGTTAAGTACACTTCATCTTAGAACTCAGCTTCACAGGCAAATAGTGACTGGAAGGTATCCACCTTTGGTACTACACCTCACCTGTCTGTTACTGTTCCTTTGCATCTCTGCTTTCTCTGAAGAACAACCTATTCCTGATAATTTGACATAATTTTTTACACCACAAAATGTTTGAGGCATGGAATAATTTTGCTTCAGAGTTGAAATTTCAACATCTAAAAATTAAAGCAAATAATGTTAATTGAGCTGATCTGAATTCAGGAACAGATTGTATGTTCTTATTGGAAATCTGTGGATGAAACAATACCTAAAAATAGCAATGTTAAATCAGGCCAAAATAAATACGACAAAAACATAATATTCCTCTCCATCCAAAAATTCAAGATAATACATTTTTTGTGCACTTTGAATATTTGACGTGCATTATGATATTGAAATAAAATTCTTGCCCATTTTCACTAAGACTTTGCCACCCCAAGTTATGTGCAAGCAAAAATTATGAGGTACCACCTTGTAGATGAAGATCTGTTGAATGTTTTCAGCTGACATCCAACCTTCTGTACAACCCAAAACAGCTTCTGATGTACACACATCTAACTACAAACTAGGTATTTGGCATTCAAGGAATTACAGTTTACAAACTATACAAAGCCAAGCATGGAAGCAATAAAGTTAAATCATGCATTTCTTTCTGCATCTTTACTTACCTAATTGTACTTCTCAGCAAGTTATGAAGATATAATATCTCATCACTGTGACTGAAACTTGGCAAGTGTGCTCCAAGTGCCTCACAGAATCGTTCAGCCTCTTCCCAAGTTCTCTTTCGTACCACTCTCTCATGATGAAAAACCTACAAGGGTAAATTTGTTAACAATGGTACTTTTGGTGCTTTGTTATGAGTTGATATATAGTTCAATATGGAAGAAAACATTTAACTTGGTTCACCACACCATTCCTCCTCCAACACCTCTCCGTTGTCTCCCAGCTCACTGGGGCTGCTCTCACATGGTTCCATTCTTATCCATTTAATCAAAGCCAATGAATCAATTGCAATGGCTTGTGAAATAATGGAATCTGGAACTCGCTGTCTGAAAGGGTGGTGGACGCAGAAATCCTCATAACATTTAAGTAGTATTTAGATCTTTACTTGCATTGCCAAGGCATACAAGGTTTGGACCAAGCGCTGGAAAATGGGATTAGAATAGTCAGGTTGTTTGTCTTTGAATGCCACAGACAATATGGGCTGAAGGGTTTTTTCCTGTACTGTATAACTCGATGACTGCCTGCCCTCAAATTTTAACCTCAAGAATCTAATCCAGCTCCACCTGCTCCTCCTCAGCAGCATCATCTGAAGGTGGGCATTTAGTTTTCACACGTATGCTTATGACGCCCACCTTTTCCTCACGCCGCCACCACCACCACCACCTCACTCAACCTTTCTACTTTTGCCAAATTGTGAAACTGCTGTTCTGGCACTCAGTCTTGATTGAGCAGAAATTCTCCAATTAAATATTGACAAGACTGAAACCATTGTTTTCAGCCCTCACTCCAAATTTGTTTCCCAGCTACCAACTCCATCTGTCTCCCAGTCAACAGGTCAATATTGAGCCTGTTTGTTAATAACCTTGGTGTCAAATCTGATCTCAAGAGGAACTTCCGAGCTTGTATTTGTGCCATCAATAAAAGTTCCTTAATGTTGTTAAACTTTACCCATCCCAGCTCATTTGCTGCTGTAAGCCTCATTCATGCCTTCAGTATCTCTAGATTCAACTATTCCAACACACTTATACCCAACGTACACCTCAAGGTTTGAATTTTACATTTCCCCTTGCTGGGTTCTGAGGTGGGTGCTACATGAAATTGTGTGGATGGGAATTCCTCTGAGTTCCTGCCCAACCCAATCACAGAGTGATTTTACACTGGGATGGGGAGGTACTCAGATAGGTAACACTTATCCCAATCAAGGATCTTAAATGACCACTTAAGAGCCATTTCCTGCCTGGAGAATGGAATACAGCCTGGGGGGGGGGGGGGGGGGGGGTGTGTGTGTGTGTGTGTGTGTGTGTGTGTGTGTGTGTGTGTGTATGTGTGTGTGTGTATGTGTGTGTGTGTATGTGTGTGTGTGTGTGTGTGTTGGGGGGGGGGGGGAGCACGGTGCGCGCGCCACCTCCACCAGAAGCCCCTTTTGTCCAGGGGCACCCTCCCCTTAAGGCCCAGTGACTCCTGGACATCCCTCCCCACCTAGCCTATTTCCCCACCCATCCACCTCCAAAATGCCAATCACTTCCCTGGTAACCGCCCCCAGACCTTTCCTCCCTCTCCATCCTGGGACCCCTGACACTTGCTTTTTCCCTTTGGTTCCCTGGACTCCGGCTCAGGAAGCTTCTAGCAGTGTTTGTTCCAGCCACTGCAGCACTATTCTAGGAGGACTGGAGAACTACCAGCCAGATTGGCTGGCAGCTCTCCAAGGTGGGACTTCCTCCTGAATGAGGGGCGGAGTCCTGCCTTACAGCCAAATCGACTCATTAGCAGTGGGGGGAGCCGATGGGGACTCTTGGATGGTGAGGGCTAATCCTAAAAATTCTGGCCTGAATCATCAAAAACTCTGCTCCCTTGTCTTAATTTACAAGAAAGCTGGTTCCCTTATTACCCTGAACTGTGTTAGAAACTCCCACTACCATATCCTCCAACCCTCACTCATTTTCAATTGCTGTTCATTATATTACATGGCCAACAGTCTGGGTTGGATTTGAACACCAAGCATGGAAATAAATCAGAATATTATGACACAGAGACAGATTATCACATTTATAAAATTGAGGCCAGTGAAAAATCAACGTCAGATCAGCAGTACCATCAGGCCCCTGTGCATTGACTTTGATGGATTCAGAACTGAAGGCAGCATACACTGAAGATGGCCAGAAATGATATCCTGCAAACAACACAGCCTGGACCTCTAAACATGCCATCTCAAACATTTCCCAACTTGTAGCCACACTGTACTTCAGAGGCTGGATGTCAGAGACAACCTGCACAGAGCACAAACAAGTCTCTGTTCAAATCCCAAACATGTTGCCGCTATTGATGTACTAAACAAAGTGTCATACAAACTGTTTTGAAAGAACCTAAATTAACATGGTGTTCCAGACAACTATTCATGTCATCTATTCATAGGTCTTCTGCTAATGGCACTCAAGTCACGATTGGGAGTGGAAGCAATGGCTGCCTTTGGGAGTTGGCATTCCTGGGTGACATAAGAACATAAGAAATAGGAGCAGGAGTAGGCCATCTAGCCCTTCGAGCCTGCCCCGCCATTCAATAAGATCATGGTTGATCTGTCGCTGCTCAGTTCCACTTTCCCGCTTTCTCCCCATAACCCTTAATCACAGCCAGGTTAAATATTAGAATCTTAAACTATGGGGTGGCACAGCAGCTGGCACTGCTGTCTCACAGCACCAGGAATCAGGTTTGATTCCCGGTTTGGGTTGCTGTTTGTGCGGAGTTTGCGCGTTCTCCCCATGTTGGCGTGGGTTTCCTCTGGGTGCTCTGGTTTCCTCCCACAGTCCAGATTAGGTGCATTGGCCATGCTAAATTCTCCCTCAGTGTACCCGAACAGGTGCTGGAGAATGGCAACCAGGGGATTTTCATAGTAACTTCATTGCAGTGTTAAGGTAAGCCTACGTGTGGCAAATAAATAAGTAAACTTTATTAGTTCTAAGACATGGCAACAAGGTATCACTACAATAAATCATGTTATGGACAGCAATGATACTACCAGTCATCTCAATGCCCAAGAGGGGAAAAATGTGTCCTCCCAATTGCCATGGCCTCAGCCAACTTTATATCCCAAAATGCTCCCTTAGTTTTCTTCCTCTTTTCAGCACTATTTTCCCTTTCTTTCCTTTACAGAAAAATACTATTCTATAGACAATACTATTCTTGAATGTCTAAGTGTCAGACAGCAAATATTGGCAAACTATTTGACCGTGGGTGCTATCACAACTGGACCTTATCCTGCCTGCTTCTCATGTTCACATGAGATATTTCTAGTAGTAATCAAGAATGTGGATGTTATCCAATTATTTTGATATGTTAGCCAACTTTCACTTTCCTGCTCTATTTTGTGTCTTCAAATATAGTAAAATGGTCAATGCTAAGTGCAGAGCTCAGTTCCTGAGAATTTTTGCTGTGGGAATGGTTTCCCCAAAGGAACATGCTGCCAGATCTCTTAGAAGAATGGTGGTAAATATGCCTATTTCACTAATCAACAAACCAAAAATATTGCCTTATTCTGCTCAAATGTGGGAAAAACAACTGAAGATGAAATTAAGAACATAAGAACATAAGAAATAGGAGCAGGAGTAGGCCATCTAGCCCTTCGAGCCTGCCCCGCCATTCAATAAGATCATGGCTGATCTGTTGTGGCTCAGTTCCACTTTCCCGCCCTCTCCCCATAACCCTTAATCCCCTCTCTTATCAAGAACCCATCAACCCGCTTCTTAAAAATATTTAGCGAGGCAGCCTCCACCACTTCAACGGGCAGAGAATTCCAGAGATTCACCACCCTTTGAGTGAAGAAGTTCCTCCTCAACTCCGTTCTAAACCGCCTCCCCTTTATCTTGAGGCTGTGCCCCCTAGTCCTACTGTCTTTTTTGAGCGGGAAGAGTCTCTCCACCTCTATCCTATCCATCCCATTCATCATCTTATACGTCTCAAATGAGATCTCCCCTCATTCTTCTAAACTCTAACGAGTACAAGCCTAGTTTATTCAGCCTCTCCTCATAGCTCAATCCCCTCAACTCCGGTATCAGCCTAGTAAACCTCCTCTGCACTCCTTCCAGGGCCAAAATATCCTTGCGCAGGTGCGGCGCCCAAAACTGCACACAGTACTCCTGTACACATCACATAAAATGGATGCTACTCTCACCTTGTAGCATTGATCAAGGTCTGCATTAGTCTGCCATCCAGTAGGACAAGGACCTGTTGGGTGAGTTTCCTCAGTTTCTGTGATATTGCCAATACTCTTCTTACAAATGGACATTGCTTTGAAGCTTTTACAGTTTTTGACCTCCCACCGTCCGAGAGCTTTTCCTGTCGCCATAACAACACATTCACCTGGAGATGCTGGAACAAGCAAGGAAATTCAGTCATTTGTTTTGACACAGAAATTTTCTGTTTTACAGAAATTGCCACTTTTGAAAGCTCCATCTAAAAACAAAGCCTTTATACATTCCCAATTACCCAGTAATTGCAGAAAGGGGGTATTACCTTTTTCCTAGAATGGATTAAATCATACTCTCACTGCTATTGCTCTCAAAGGTGTAGTCATCTTTGAGGTGAAGGTGACCATGTCCATTGTCTGGGGTGTTTGCTAGGGTTTGATGGGTACATAAGTGACTGCTATGGCTGATCTGTTGCCAAAAGGGTCTGCTAAAACTAGGACTGGATACCAGAGAGGATAGAGTTCTGAGCAAGTTTCTCTTTTGGGATTTCCTCTGCCTGCGTTTTCTCTCTATCCCTGATATGTAATTGTTTTTGAAGGAAGCCATATCCCATTTTATTCTGGTTGTACCAAAGTTGTCACATACAAGGGGTGTATGTGAGGTGGGCTTGCTGTACTCTTTAGTGATTTTGTCCTATATTGGTCCTCATCACGACCCAGATCTCACTTGTGGTCCCAAGTAGCTGTGACGATGCAACAGTGGCCATCCTCTGCCCACTTTGACTCTGCAGCTTTGGGATTTGTCTACATTGGCATGTGAAGACTGATTCTGGCAGAGTAAGAAATTGAGATCAATTTGTGGTCTAACAGTTTTGAAGACAGTTTAGCAATATATGTTGTGGGTCACATTGAGCTTGGCAAGATAGAGAAGATCCTGGTCAACCAAGGCACCCAGACCATCTTGTCTTGACTTGCCTTGCTACTGAACCAAAACAGGTCAGGTCAAGAGAGTGAAGTGTGCAAATCTCCTTCCCCATAAATCGAATTCATAGATCAAGTTCATCATACTTCTATCACAATGGTTTGTGGCAGTAACTGCTGTCAAGCTCTTTGACTCCACTGGCATCGTAAATAAATCCAATTGTATATTTGTCTGATAACCATTTGCCAGCACATTCCATTATCTGGAAAGTTAAACAGTGGAGGTAGAAAGCTGGTTTTAACCTATTATAGCCTAAAAGGTGCCGAGGCTAAATGCAGCCCAATGCATTCCCACCACTCCTCTCCCCACACTCCCCAACTGCCAGTTAAGATGATCTAACTCACTGCTTACAGGAAATCAGTCCTGGGATCACCTTGATCTACATGGTTCAGTTCTAACTTAGATACGGCATTCACTAACTGAGCTAATGGGAATGAGCTGAAATTTTAGTTTTAATAACAAAAGATTATTTACTCTTAAGTACCTACCTGGCTGATATGCATTCCAGTTTGTATACATTACAGGCTCTTTCTCCTTGTGCGTAGTAAACCATGTATACTCTCCAGTACCATTCTTATCCTGAAAGCTAGTCCAGAAGTATTTGCCATTTTCTGTGGTCTGTTTTGCAATCAGGCTATTAATAAATTCTTGCTCAAACCTACAATTGAGAAAATATTAATTTACTTTTCAGAAACGAAACCAAAAGTTCTTTTCTATTGAGTAGAAGCCACAAAATGGATACTTCAAATTCATTCATCAGAGGATGCAGGTGTTGTGGACAAGGCCAACATTTATTGCTTATCCATAATTGCCTTTGAGAAGGTGGTGGTGAGTCACCTTCTTGAATACAATTAAGTGGCTTAGCTGCACTTTGAAATGCTTCGGTAAGAGTCTGGAGTTTGTTAGGATCTGATTAAGGACTATTAACATTTAAAATCTGAACATTCAGCAATTGACTGACAGAACTGTGCCGCAGGATTTCCCATTTCACAACCGAACTTTACCGTGCGCAGGAATTAAAAAAGCAAGCACTATTAAAAAGACTACAGTTTAGAATTACTTATGCAAGGCTCAATTCTACTTTTTAACTACCCCCCCCCACAATTCCTTTATACCTTAAAACAACCTTGAAGATTCATACCCTTCATTGGCAGTTAACCTAAAAAATGCCACAGCCCTCCCAATACACTTCATTTTTCCTCAAACGTTCCAGCTATTTTCAGAGGTGGTAATTTATGGGGATTCTTCCATAAGAACATAAGAAATAGGAGCAGGAGTAGGCCATCTAGCCCTTCAAGCCTGCCCCACCATTCAATAAGATCATGGCTGATCTGAGGTGAATCAGTTCCACTTTCCCGCTTTCTCTCCATATCCCTTAATTCCCTTCTCTATCAGAAATCTATCTACCCGTGACTTAAATATATTCAACGAGGTAGCCTCCACCACTTTAATGGGCAGAGATTCACCACCCTTTGGGTGAAGAAGTTCCTCCTCAACTCCATTCTAAACTGCACCCCCTCCCCCACTTATTTTGAGGCTGTGCTCTCTAGTTCTGCTATCCTTTCTAAGCGGGAAGAATCTCTCTACCTCTACCCTATCTAGCCCCTTCATTATCTTGCCTTTTGACGAGGCAACACTCAAACTTTTAGTCAATACCCGAGGGTGATGGATGAACTACTTGCTTCTGTCAGAAAACACACATGGATGGATAAACTAAATAGAGATCAACAGCCCAACTCGATCACAATATGCCATGCTTTGGGATGATCTCAAATGTAAACAAAATATTTTACCTTCAACATAATTCTTTAATTCTGTAACCCAATTGAATAATTAATATTTCTGATGAACGTAAGTTAAGTTCATTTATTAGTCATAAGTAACATCATTGTGATGTTAATGTAACAGTAACATCTGAATGAAGATTTGGCTGGCTGTCATTATCAAATCCCCCTAGTCACCACAGTCCGGTGCCTGTCCCGGCCAATTCACCTAACCAGCATGTCTTTCAGAATGGGTGGTGGTGGTGGTGGTGGTGGAGAAGAGAGAGAAGCCTGGTGGAAACCCAAGCAGATATGGAGAGAACATGGAAACTCCACCCATGCGGGGAATCAAACCCAGGTCCCTGCGCTGTGAAGCTGCAGTGCTAACCACTGTGCTACCGTGCCACCTCGATAATGACAGGTCTCTCTCCAGACTTCCTGATTCCACTAAGAGGTCCAGAGATGGGTCACCCATTGTTTGAAATTTTTCACCCCCATCTCCAGCTTAGACCTTGCATCATATGAGCAGTTTAGGTGGAATTCTCTCAAAACAGTTCTAAATGCCAAATTCACATAAAAACTGGAGCAAATTGCACTGGTTTTTTCAGCAGGATTTTCAAAATGAATCGCCCACACTCTGCATGGTAGAGTGCACTAATGCGAATCTCATTAAAAATCAGGGGTGGAACCAATTCCTGCTGGAGAGGCAGCTAAACAGAATGAAAAAAATCAATGCCGCACTTTACATTTCTACAAATTTTTTTGTTTGCTCTAAAGCTGCGTCTGAAAGCAACCCAAAGTATGTTGCAGCTAGTGCACCAAGGTGAAGTGCGGAACTAGAACGACTGCATGCTGTTTGAAAGAAAAAAAACATGATTTTTATATAAAATCACGGGAGAGATGTCACAATGCAACTGAATCATGACAAAGTGCATTCCTTGATATTTAGCAACTGAAAAACAATTTCATGCCGTTGTTATAAGAGTCACACTTTTCGCACATACAAATATTGGGCAGGATCCTCCACACCCACATCCACCACCACCACCACCCCAAAAACACAAATGTCTTTTGCAATGCCAAGGGCTGCCTGCCATAGACCAGCAAGAGAACCAGAAGTTCGCTCCCTACGATGCAGGAGAACTTACACTAGGGGCTCTCTGTCAGCAGGGGCAGATAATCTTTTTGGCAGGAGTAACCAGGATGTCAGGGGTAGGTTCTTTACCCAGAGGGTGGTGAGGGATTGGAATGCCCTGCCGGACGAAAAGGGATTGGTTTAGGTTAGAGGGTCATTGTTTTTTAACTGGTCGGCGCAACATCGTGGGCCAAAGGGCCTGTTCTGCGCTGTAATGTTCTATGTTCTATGTAAAACCCTATCCACTGGGTGGGATTCCATGGCCTTGCTTGAGCGAGACTGGAAATTCCTGCCTGAGGTCAACGGACAGCTCTGTTGTCCGCTCCTCGCCTCCTCCGATTTTGTGGCAGCCAAGTCAGCAGAATTCCAACAATTGTGTTGGAACAAGAATGGTTTTAAATTGTCACCATCTCCTAAAGTAGAAATTAAATCACAAGATTTTACACACCTGCTTTGTATTGTAAGATGACATTTTGCTTCAAACCCCACCATTGCTGATTCAACCTTGTAGCAGTAATTTCCATGCCTTTCCCAGGGCTTAAAAGGGAGAACATAAGATTTAGAGTTGTGTTAAAACTTCAAGAACAAAGGATGTAATAATTTTTTTATCTTATTGGTTTATATTTATGATCAATAATGTAGGAACATGCCATATATTAGCAAACATTAATTTATTATAAATGTAAGGGTTCATAATAAGAGTAATCTAAAAAATTCCAACTTTTGTAAACTCTTTCCCACCACCCCGCTGCCCCCCCCACCCATCTTCATCTACTTGGCTATTCTCATGCCAGTGTTCCACTGCAACCATCTGCCAGGCCCCATGTAACAGTAAATTAATGTAACTCATTTCCCTCGATGGGGAGTTCTAAGACTTCACACAATACATCTCAAATTAGATCAAACATTTGACAAGAATGGAGTTACAAGCACAAATTAATGTATTTCCAGCCCATAACATAGGTACATAAATACATGGAATTAAATAGCGTGAGAAACATCAACCGCTTAAAACTCAAATCAAGACAAGTCAATATTTAAATGAACTGATAATACCTGGGTGAAATGTTACTAAATTCAGATAACAATTACAATGAGCAAACTTTATAATACTTACAGTTGTGTTTCAAAATAATACTTCACTTCAATTTAGCCTGTGTATATTTAAAGCCACCAGAAACCTGTAAATTTCAAGGCTAACCTAAAAGAATCAACTTGATGCAGTGCACAAGTTACCATACAATATAAAGATTACCTCATTCTGAGGGCATCCTATATCAGACAGACCTGTTTCATTCCTAATTCTTCCTGGTTTCTTACATACATATGGTAGCTTGTGGTCACAGTCTGTCAAGCTCCACCGACCCCACTGTGGGATAAGAAAAATTTCAAGTTTTACCACCAATAAGTTCACATTCTCCTAGCACAATAATCTATATAAAAGGAAGAACTTACAATTACATATTTATGACTTCAGGACATCACTTTTTACAGCCAATGAAACATTTCATAGTTGCTATTGTAACGTAGGAGCCACAGCAACGTCCCACAATCATGTGATCATGATTGCTGTTAGTGATATTTGATGAAGAATGAATATTGGCCAGGACACCAGGGAGAATTTCTGTGGTCATCTTCAAATGGTGTCATGGGAAATTTTGTATCCACCTGAAACGTTAATGATTCATCCAAGGGACTGCACCTCCTAACATGCAGCACTCCCCTTAATACTGCACTCGAGTGTTAGCATAGACCTTGGATGGGACTTTCCGGCCATGCTCACTCCAAAACTGGAAAATCCCACCCGAGGACCTTTGCATGATCCGCATATTCCCCCTCCCCACCTGCTACAATTACCAAGGTGGGCAGGACGGGAAAACTCCCCTCACTTGTGTTCAAATCTCTGGAGTCTGACTTGAAACTAAATGTGCCATGGCCAGTACTGGAAATTCCAACTGATGTCACATTCAACAGGCAGACTTAAAAGCCAGTACATTACCAACAAAAAATAGAGTAATTCGTATTAAAAACTTAAATTAGTAAAATGATGCAATATGTTCAGGAAGAAGAAACATGTCAGAATTCAGAATTTACAGATCTATGATATTATGGATTAAGTCTGACGCTCAAAGGAATTGCTCTTAAATTGTTTTTGTTATTTTTCTTTGAAGGTTTTCATTGTTCTATTAACACTTTGGGGAGGTCAAATAGAGAAGATGATGGTCCTAAAACAGTCAGTACGTCAGTCAGCCACCGGTTAAGCTTTCATTATTATTTACAAGTAATCCAACCTGGATAGCCGATAAACAGTCTGACTCAGTTTGACATTGGATGTTTTCAACCAACAACAACTTCCAAAACTGTTCCTTTTTGTGTCCATTTTACACTCAGCTTACTAAAACATTAGTTACAGAGGGCTTTTCAGAGTGACTGGAATTTTTCTGGGTATCTTAAATCTGGCATTAACACCTATGTCATAAGCATAGTTTTTGCAATAGGAGGTCAAATAACTAACAACTTGATCAACCAGTTGTAACCATCATTATCATAATTAAAACTTTTTAGCCACACCTTAATTATTAGGTTGAATTTCCAGGCTGACCACCCAGCAGAATTGGACAATGGTGCCTCAACAATACTGGGCAAAGGATTAACCACCAACCTCTCAATCACTCTAATGCAGCAACATTTCTTGAAGTTTCTCCTGGCTGGCTTTGATGGCCCCTTGAGTCACAGTAGGCCCAATTAAAATATTGAATGTGGTCCTATGACATTTGACTGAACTAGTTGGACTGTGCAGTGTGAATATTCTGACCAATGTTAGTTGGCAGCCTGGCTGAAGAGGATCCCAAAGGCAAGTTCCTTTCGTAGGGCCAGGAGGAGCTGGAATTCTTCACCAAGCACCAGAAACCAGATTGCCACTTAGTATCTTTCACTTCCCTGACATTGGGGCCCTTCTCAGTGTCATGGAGAATATTCTCTTTGCTTGCTAAAGGGGGCAGTTGAGAGCTGTTGGAATGCCTCAACATACTTGGACTTCAGCCTATTGTTATGCTAATAGCACAATGGCAGTGGTTAGCACTGCTGCCTCACAGCGCCAGGTACCCAGGTTTGTTTCCTGGCTTGGGTCACTGTCTGTGTGGAGTTTGCACGTTCTCCGCGTGTTTGTGTGGGTTTCCTCTGGGTGCTCCAGTTTCCTGCCACAATCTGAAAGACACGCTGGTTAGGTGCATTAAACCAAATAGGCACCGGACTGTGGCGACTAGGAGAATTTCACAGTAACTTCATTGCAGTGTTAATGTGAGCCTTACTTGTGACTAGTAAATAAACTTTAATAAGTCCCAGCCCTAAAAATGGAGCAGCAACTGGTTGGTATTGTCCATACCAAACTCCACCACAAGGGATTAGATACAGTTGGAAAAGAAAGAGAAACATTACATCCACACACAACCAACCATGTTGCCACCTGCAAGCACAACTCCTGAGAAGGCAGTGCACCAAAAAAAATACAATTGTTCTCTCCAGCTTATTAGACTGCTGAATTGACATTGAGTCGAAGAAACTATTAAACACAGATTCGGATAAGCACCCAATAAGAGGATGGCTGCAACAGCCAAGGTTTCCTCTATTATTGGTGTGGGCTACTCCCCTCGATGTTGGGGATGAGCTGTTGCCACAATGGCCTACAAGTTGGTCACATCCATTGCACTCACGTGGGAATGTGCAAAGGGAAGGAAAGCAAATGTTTGGGGGATGTTGGGACAGAATAGAAGTGTGAGCTATTCTATTATCGTAGACTGATGAAGGGGCATTGGGTTGCTCCAATGTAAATGCCTCTCTTTTTTTAAAGAAGGAGGAGCAGAAATAGACTCAAATCATACAAAAGAAACTTGAACTAAATAACATTTACACTATCCATTATACCCATTGAAGGTCTCAAACTGAGTCGATGCTAGGTTGTCATGGAGAGAATAATGCCTTTGGAATGCAGCAGGGGAGGAAAGAAGGGAAACTGTTTTTGATGGCTTAGGCAAGAAGCCATCCTTGGACATGCAGCATCCATACAGGCAGTAAAAATCTCTCAGGTTTCATGCAGCCAATATTAGGACAGTTGTCACTTTTCTGATTTTCAACCAAAAGTTTTAAAAATAAGTCTATTAATGAATTAAAGAAATATACTCCTAGAAGAGAGAATGTAGAAATAATGGATTAGTCATGACTTGCCTTGCCTGCATAGGATACACAGTGTTTTGTTGTGTTATAGAGAACAGAAGGTTGAGCCAGATCCCAGTAAGTGAAGGTCATGGAAGATCCATCTGACCACTTGAACCAGGCTGGGAACTGATTACTTCTTAATCCTGTCCAGATAGCATATGTGTAATCTGAAAAAAAAAATTAAGTAACAATAGCTAAGGAAAATCGGAAAACAGATCAACAGAAATTTACCACATTAAATCCTGGGATAATTTATAGGACAGTTCAACAAATAGCATAATTGAATTTTGATTTTGCAGATGGCAGATGAAGTTACAAGGATTTAAAACTGGAAATAACACCATTTAGGGGCTGGGGATTATAACAGTTCTACAATATACACCAAGGCATTGATAATTCCTTTTCTTATTCCTGAACTTAACCCATATTTCTTCATTCAATGACTCTTCTAGCATTTCATCCTCCAATTACTGACAATGTTTGGCCTTATTCACTGGGCTGATTGCATTTAACCATATCCCACTGATCACTAAACAACTCCTTTGTTGTCTATTTTCTACCCTTCTATCTGCTTTCTATGCTCACTTAGTAGTTTCCTGCCTTTCCTTTTTAGCATTGTTTCCCTCTCTCCTAATCTATGCCACATTCTTAACCCTCAACACCTGCATTGGGGTCTCCCTTTCCAAGTTCTCTGATCAGAAAATAAATGCATTTTGATTTGATTTGAAAGGGGAAAGGGCAGTGGGTGGAATTTTACCAGCCCTCCCGCCACAGGAATCGGAGCTGGCAAGGGGTGGAGCATGGGAAGGTCTGTTGACTTCGGGCAGGACTTTATGGCCTTACTCATCCCAAAACTGTAAAATCCTGCCTGAGATCAAAGGACCTGCCTGTACCTTTGGAAACTGAATAATTTTGCTAAATAAGATTTGTGTTGCAATTTCCACCTCAGTAATTGTCTTCACAAAACTTGGCTTGTAAATCCGATAAATTTCATTGGGGTCGGCTCCTTGAGGACTGTCAGCTTTGGTGATGCTGTTGGCCAGCTTTTGATAGTTTCCCAGGGTAATACCTGTTAGTTTAGATTTAACCAGGGCTCTTGCACTACTTGTACTGCTCAGAAAGAAATTAGAGTTTACATGGGCTCTTACCTTCATGAAGCTTGCTGACAATGAGCTCCACATCTGCTAACGAATGTATGCTGATGAGCTGGCTTTCATTGGATTTACAGGAATTGTTTGCATCATCCCATTTCAACTCTTTGGTGTTCATATAAAAGCAGAAGCCATTGAATTCCAGCCAGCCAGTTTCACATTCTGTACTGAAGTACTTCCAAGGATCTGGTAATAAAGCAGCCATAAATCAGCTTGTAAATTTCGTACAACCTCCACATTCTTTTCGCAATTTCCTTCTCTTATATTACCTTCCCACAGCATTAGTAGACCATACAGTTGTTGTTTTTGAAGAGCTCTTGCTACAGATATAAATTCTGGGATGCAGAAAATATCCTACCTTAAACTGGTTCAGGCATATCCTGGATGACCACTGTGTGTGTCTGGCTTCATGCAAATGCTAATTTGGGACCTAGGGCAGCATTTAATACCCTCCATCGTGGTCTGCTAGATGGTGGGGCATTGGCAGGTGGGGACCCCACCACTTTCCTCCTCTATTCCAATTAAATCCATGGTGCAAAGGCCTGCGGATGACTTTTCCGATTCTGCCAACATTTGAAGAAGGGATCAGGCATCAGGAAGGGGGAAAACCATGCCTGCCCTTACTGCTAATCCCCCATGACCCCAATGGCATGATCCTCCTACCACCATTTCTCACCTGTGGCTTTGGGGAGGTGGTTGGGGGGGGGATTTGTTTCACAAGTTTCCAGTGGTCACAACTGAAAAGGAGTGAGCAAATATACATCTTCAGAGCCAGCAGGAGTTGAACTAATTTCACTGGCTTCTGCAGCTGTGATCAGCCCCTCTCCTGTAGTCCTTTCCCTCCCTTAGGATTTACTTGAAACTGTCACCATGAATTTTACCAATTTTTTGTGATCCTTAGGTCTCCATGTAATGATGACCATGGTAAATACCATTAATATTGTAAAAACTCATCTAGTTTATGAATGCCCTTTGAGGAAGAAAATCTGCCTTGCCCACCTGGTCTGGCTTACATGCGACTCCAGAGCATTGTGGTTGGTTCTTAACTGCCCTCTGAAATGGTCTAGCAACCCACTCATTTCAAGGGCAATTGAAGATGGGCAACAAATGTTGGCCTTGCCAGGTGACATCCATATCCCATGAAAGAATGCATTTTTAAAAGCCAACTGTCTTTTTATTTTGTTCTTAAATAATTCTGTAACTGGTGGTTCATGGTTTGACATAATCCTTAAACAAAGGATCATTAAGAATCGATATTACCACGAGACAAAGTGGGCCAGTCATGCAGCTGGTCGAAACATCACAGAACATCCGAGCTGATTTTGCAACTTGAGATGTGTCACAAGGCAGATTACCAACACTGGAGCATTTGGGGAAGCAGCAAGTCAAAGTAAAGCATTTGCAAAGATAGCAAAACAATTTACCGTGGCAACAATTGTGCACAATTAACTGGATGACTGGAAAACATAAGAGATCATTTCCTGGCCACTGACCCACGAAGTTTTAACATGTACATTTGTCAGGATAACTGATAAAATTAAAATAACTTATCCACGCATAGGTACAATGAGCAAGTCATTCGAAATTAGAATTCTGGATTTGTGACAAGATATTCTCGAGTGGCTTCAAACTTACATTTTTCCAGAGAGTACATTTTCACAGTTTATTTGATTTGATTTATTATTGTTACAAGTATTGGCATAAGTAAAAAGTATTGTTTCTTGCGCACTATACAAAGCAAACTGATCATAGAGAAGGAAACGAGAGAGAGTGCAGAATGTAGTGTTACAGTCATAGCTAGGATGTAGAGAAAGATCAACTTAATACAAAGCAAGTCCATCAAAATTCTGACAGCAGCAGGGAAGAAGCTGTTCAAGTTGGCTGGTAAGTGACCTCAGACTTTTCACGATAGAAGAAGGTAGAAGAGAATGTCGAGGGTGTGTGGAGTCCTTAATCATGCTGGCTGCTTTGCCAAGGCAGCAGGAAGTGTAGACAGAGTCAATGGATGGGAGGCTAGTTTGCTGATGGATTGAGCTATATTCATGACTTTTTGTAGTTCCTTACAGTCTTGGGCAGGGCGGGAACCATGCCAAAGTTGTGATACAACCAGAAAGAATACTTTCCATGGTGCATCTATAAAAGTTGGTGAGAGTCGTAGCCGACATGCCAAATTTCCTTAGTCTTCTAAGAAAGTAGAGGTGTTGGTGGATTTTCTTAACTATAGTGTTGGCATGGGGGAGGGGGGGGGGGGGGGGGGAGACCAGGACAGGTTGATGGTGATCTAAAAAACTTGAAGCTGTCCACCCTTTCTACTTTGTTCCCATTGATGTAGACAGGGGCATGTTCTCCTTTACGCTTCCTGAAGTCGATGACAATTTCCTTCGTTTTGTTGACATTGAGGGAGAGATTATTGTTGCTGAACCAGTTCACCACATTCTCTATCTCACTCCTGAATCCTGTCTCATCATTGAATTCTGACCCACTACGGTGGTGTGGTCAGCAAACTTGAAAATCGAATTGGAAGGGAATTTGGCCACAAAGTCATAGGTGTATAGGAAGCTATAGATGTAGGGGGCTGAGAACACAGTCTTGTGGGGCACCAGTATTGAGGAGGTGTTGTTGCCTATCTTTACTGATTATGGTTTGTGAGTTAGGAAGTTCAGGATCCAGATGCCGAGGGGGCTGCCAAGGCCCAGGCCACAGAGTCTGGAGATGAGGTTCATGGGAATAATGGTGTTGAAGGCTGTGCTGTAGTGAATAAATAGGAGTCTGACATAGGTGTCTTTGTTATCTAGATGTTTAAACCAGGCAGTTGGGATGTTCAGGCCCATCCCAGTAGCAGGATCTTCCAGTCGTCTGATGTTGAGCCCCACCGCAGGTTCCCCAGCGGCAGGACAGACGAGGCTTGCAAATTGCCATTGGCTTCAGTGGAACTGGAAAATCCTACTGGCAGCCAATGGCAAGTCAGCTCTGCTGTTGAAAATCCACCATTGTAGCCTGGAAAATTCCAGCTAAAGCGGGCAATTAATTCCCAATTAAGGGTCTCATCCCACCACCATTTTAACAGGCAGCAGTGGAGGCCTGTGCCCGAGGTGTAGCCCAGCAGGTTCAGCCCTACAGGCTGCTGGTCTGTGAATGGGGAGGGGGATGGAGTTTGCTTCCATTCTGAGCCTCCTCCGTCACCTAGAACCCACCCACACTCTCAGTTTTGCCTCCCTAAATCAGCCCTCCTTCTCCCTGCCTGTCCCTCCCTGTAGGACAAATTATACAAGAAGAAATATTGTGTGCTTGTGATAAAGAAATGGCAATGATCATGAATGATTTTAATTTACATTTAAACTGGAAAATCAGACTGCAGTTGTAGCTTGGTTGAGGAGTTCATAGAATGCTTCTGAGACAGTTTCTTACAGCAGCATGTTCTGGAACCAAGCAGAGTGCAGGTTGGTATTGTGTCATCTGTTATGAGCAGGAGAGGGTTTTATTTTAAAAATGCTAATTTCTACTCTCATGATCCATTTGTAAGCTTTGTTTCTAAAAAAATTGATATCCCTCTTTTATAAAACGGTGGTGTGTTTTCCAATCCTCTGAATAACTTGTGACACTGGTTTCAAGTTGACTAAATGAGGGTCTTTGTTGAAACCCATTGTATCTTGGAGCAGGTAATGTTTAGGCTATTAACACTATCTTGGGATAGTAAGAGTTGGGCTGGGACACGTACACTGTCTCTGGGGCTGGAATTCTGCCTTCGAAATGTAAAAACATTTGGTGTATTTCTCTGGAATTCGAACATCAGCAGTCACAGAGGGCAATTAGCATCCCTAATTAAGTCTATGACGGTTTTAAATTTCTCTGCTATGATTCATGGCTAATCCTGTATAGCCTTCTCCACTGAAGAAAAGAAATGATAACTTTTACAGGACCATCTGTGTGACTTAGCTATGTGTTTATTTTCCTTCCTGTTCTAACTGGGACAAATGTGACATAATTAATGATCTCAGAGTGAAGGCACCCCTACGTAGCAGCAACCACAACATGACTGAATTTTACACCTAGTTTGAAAGGGTAAATAATGGTCCAAGACAAGTTAATATTTTAAACTTAAATAAGGGAAACTATGTGGGCATGAAAGTTGAGCTAGTTGACATGAACTGGGACACTAGGCTAGGGGACACATCAACTGAGAAGCAATGGCAGGCACTTAAGGGGATATTTCAGAATAAGTATGTTCCTATTGAAAAGGAAAGTTTTAAGGGGAGGGCCCACCACCCATGGTTAACTAAAAGGGTTAAGGAAACTATCAAATTAAGGAAAAAACATTCAACTGCGCAAAAGGTGAGAGGCACAGATGATTCAGAACAGCAAAGAATAAATAAAAGGTTAAGTGTATGAGAGGAAGCTAGCTAGAACTGTAAAAACAGATGGCAAGAGTTCTACAGGTATTTAAAAAAAATAGTGAGTGTTAGTCCTCCAGAGAGAGAGAATGGGATGTTAATAGTACGTAATAAAAGAAATTGCAGATGAAATGAACAAATATTTTGTTTCTATCTTTATTATGAAGGATACAAAAATATTCCAGTAATAACTGTAAATCTGGAGAGGGAAGGATAATGGAACTTGCTGTAATCACAATCACTAGGGAAGGAGCAGTGGACTGACAAGTCTCTGCATCCTGTTGGACTTCACCCCAGTCAGTGGCTAATGAGGTGGTAGATATATTGGTGTTAATTTCCCAGAATTTGCTGGATTCTGGAAAGGTTCTATCAGAGTGTAAAGTAGCAAATACACCCTTCTATTCAAGGAAGGAGGGAGGCAGAAAACAGGAAACCAAAGGTCAGTTAGCAATATGTCAGTCATGGGGAAGATATTGGAATCGATCATTAAGGACGCTATAGCTGGGCACCTGTAAATTCTGATGTGGAGATGCTGGCGTTGGACTGGGGTAGGTACTGTAAGAAGTCTCAACACCAGGTTAAAGTCCAACAGGTTTATTTGGTAGCACAGCCACGAGTTTGAGCACTGGCCCTTCATCAGGTGAGTGGGAGTTGTGTTCACAAATAGGGCATATATAGACACAAACTCAATTTACAAGATAATGGTTGGAATGCGAGTCTTTACAAGTAATCAAGTCTTAAAAGGTACAGACAATGTGAGTGGAGAGAGGGTTAAGCACAGGTTGAAGAGATGTTATTGTCTCCAGCCAGGACAGTTAGTAAGATTTTGCAGCAAAAACTGACAGCCAAGTTCCACACACGAGGACGGCCTCAACTGGGATCTTGGGTTTACGTCGCACTACCTGTAACCCCCACGACTTGTCTGGGCTTGCGAAATCTCATCTAGTAAGTCCATCTAGTGAGCTTGGTCTGAACTCTCTCCAATGCATTTACATCCTTCCTTAAATAAGGAGACCTAAACTGAACACAACATCCAAGATGTGGTCTCACCAATGCCATGTTTAACATTCATAATTTTAATGTTCAATTTGTCTTGGAATAAAGGATAGCATTCCATTAGTCTTCTTAATTACTTGCTATACCTGCATACTAAGCTTTTGTGACTGATGCACCAGAATACCTAGATCCCTCTGCACCTCAAAATTCTGCAGTGGTTCTCCATGTAAGCAATACTCTCTTGTTTTATACTTCCTGCCAAAGTGAACAACTTCACATTTTCCCAAATTATACTCTTTGTGCCAGATTTTTGCCCTCTTACTCTATCTATCTCTATCCATCCGCAACTTCCTCATGTCCTCTTCACAACGTACTTTCCCACCTATTATGACAACTGCAAATTTAGCTACCATGACTCATGCTCACATCGAAGTCATTGATACTAAATTGTAAAAAGTTGAGATCCAAACTTGTCATCAGAAAAGACTCATTTATGCAGATTCTCCTGTTTTCTGCCAGCTAGCCAATCCTCTATTCATGCTAATATCCACCCCCACACCATGAATTTCACTTTCATAATCTTTGATGTGACATTTTATCAAATGTCTTCTAGAAATCCAAATGCAGTATGTTTACAGGTTCCCTTTCATCCAACATACCTGTTACTCTTTCAAATAAATCAAATAGATTAGTTAAGCTGTCTCTTCCTGATTATTATGGAATTTCCAAGTGCAGTAAGAAGTTTCAACACCAGGTTAAAATCCAACAGGTTTATTTGGTAGCACAAGCCAGTTGTGAGCAGGTTGTCTTATGAAAATAGGTTAGACAGACTGCGTTTGTTTCCACTGGGGTTTAGAAGAATGAGAGGTGACTTGATTAACATATATAAAATCCTGAACAGTTTTGATGAGGTGGATGTGGAAAAGATATTTCCTCTCATTGGCAAGTCCAGAACTAGGGAGTACTGTTTTAAAATTAAGGATCACATTTTTTTTAAAGACAGATGAAGAGAAGGTTGGAACTTTGCATCAGAAGGCAGTGGAGGTGGGGATCACTGAAATATTGTAAAGGTAGGTAGATTCTGATTAGGCAAGGGAATCAAAGGTTATCAGGAGAGATGGGAACATAGAACTTAAAACACAAACAGACAGATCAGCCATAATCTTATCAAATAGCAGAGCAGCCTTGAGGGGCCAAATGGCCAACTTCTCCTCTGATTTCATGTTTGTATGTTTGTAATATGATGCCTCCCCCTGCCCACCAATCCAGATGACAGTTTGGCTTTTTAGGGCATCCATGGTTCCATGTTCTCTCATGCCTCCTGCAATACCGTCAAAGGCCATTGATCCTGGTGGGCTGCAGAGTTGCTGGCCTCTGGTCAGCTTCTCGAGGCTGGATTTCCCCTGGAAATAAATGGAAATCTCGCCTCGTACTAATTAAAGAGTAGTCAGCCAAAAAATAAAGCAGGTCGAGCCTGCAAAATGGAGGTGGACTTGCCCTGACATTTCAGCTAGAGTCTAGGGATTCTGCTCCCAGTGTACATTCAGCACATTATCACAGGGAGATTGCTACAATAAGTGCGTTCTATGTTTTCTGAAACTGAACCACGCTGCTCAACTGCATAATTTTCCTTCAGTGAATGCTAGCTTTTTCTGCCACCGTCACTACTCCCCCACACAGCTGATCAGTGTGCATACTATTTGAAGGTGTCACATTTCTTCCTGGGCCCTGATCAGCATGCTGTCTGCGATGTTCCTTTGCTCAATGCAGTTGAATAATGCAGTCAAAAGATCAATCAGAAATGAGCTTAGGGGCCACAGTGTCTTAAACAGATTGTGGAGTCTCAAATTTCTCCTTGTGGATTTTTCCCCTTCCCTGCTCCAATAGATTTCCTAATTATTCGTTACTAAATAGGATGCAAGTTGTCATTTGCCACATTTTATTGAGGAGGAGGAGGACAGTTTAATTTATATTGTATAATTGGCAGCTGGAGCCACTGAGCTGCTTGCATTTTGGTGTACATTACAGCAGTTTATAATGGTGACTGTGCATCAAAATTGCCTCACTGCCTGCAAGTACCTGGGGACATCTTGAGGCAGCAAGTAAATGGTGCTATATAAATTCAATATAAAGTACTGAATTTATATAGCACCATTTACAGTCTAGACAACCTGTCTTCATTTTGACGGTAGTAGTGTGATTAAAATAGTCCAAACAAATATATTCTAGCCACAGAAGTAACAACTGATAAAGAACAAGAGTTGAATCAGTGAGATTGGTTGTGATTGAGTGTGGATTGGTTATAATTGAATGTAGGATCCAGCATGAGATTAGGTGCAATGACCTTTCTTGTCAGCTTGGATCTAGAATGGCCCTTTCGCAGGGTTCATAAATTGGACTCAATTTGAATTTGAATTGGTTTTTGCAGCAAGCAAGGAAATGGATTAAGGATGTGCCCTGTCCAATCTATGCATTAGTTTTGTAACTCTCAAGAAAGAAATACCATTTTTTAAAACAAAAAATCAGTGAGAGAGCAGGAAGAGTTGACTTCATGAGGGGAGAAAAAAATGAAATCAAAATTACACTCACCACTTGACTCTATCCTTGTCCGATTGAATGGTTTCTTGCATACATATGGTAGGGCAGCTTCACAAGGGCTAGTTTGCCAGCGACCATCAGAATCAGAGCTCAGCGTGGCACAGCTAGATTCCTCAAGATGATATGAACCAAATCCACCTAAATGGAATAAAGTGCAAAGTTTCAGCTGAGTAGTTGGTTTAACTTCAGGGGGCTCTCGAGGCAAGTTAAAGTGTGTATTACATTCTGCGAGATTCCACCAGCTTTGTGCGCTGACTGAAGAGTTTGGACAGTTTGGAAGAGAAATAAAACGATGATGGGAAGAAAACAAAACAATAGCAGTTCAGAGGAATGGTGGAGATAGAGTAAGACCCCAGTTACTGAGAAAAGCACAATCAAGAAAAGCAATAAACAGAAGGAAGAATCAGAAACAGAATGATCTGAATAAATGGAGGGATAGAGCAAAGAAGGAGCAGAAAAGAAAGAATATAGACAAGAGACAAAAAGAGAAGAGCCAAAAAAAGAGAAATGGCCCTTCCCCTAATGCTTTGGTTGACTTTACATGATCACTACCAAAACCATTTTTACACCTAAACCAAGAAAAACCCAACTGCATAATTTAGTTGCAAGTTATCACAATCTGCATTGAAATCTCATCTCCCGTAGCTTTCAGTTATTAACCACACAGTTTGAAAATAAAATAACAGAGCCTTGGAAATGAAAAGTTTTTACTTACCATCATCCCAATAAACAAACGCTAAAGGTGTTCCATCTGACCACTGCCAGCCAGCAGCCATGTTCAGCTGATTCAGACCAATCCACATTTTCTTCGGAACATTTGATTGCTCTATTAAAATAACATATTAGTTCTAAATGAAACATGTAGAAATATTTGATGCAGGTAATATTTAAAAGAGCTTTGGAACTACTATTCAGGCCAATCACATTGATTTGGTTAATGTTGGAAGAACAGCTACAGCATCTCCTAAAGTTGGAGTTTAAAACAGACAGACCAGAGTTGCAAGGTGAAGATAGTAAGTTACAAACCTGTCAAGGCTGAGAATATGAGGTCCTGCCCAAATTCAACAGCAAGATCTCAATAATAATCTTTACTGGCTGATTGCCAGTTGAGAGTTCCAGTGGCAGGAGGTGGCAGCCAAGGCCCTTGGGATTTGTAAATTGGAAGGATGGAGTTGGGGTAGCCATGATATCTGGGCAGGCTGATGGGGTAAAGCGAGAAACCAAAGGTTTTCACGAGGTAGGGAAGCTCTTGCTTTCTGGAGCCGTCATCCCTCAACTCCTTTTCATATGCCAGGTTTCCCCAAGTCCTGATAAATACAACTAGCCACAGTTAAATTTAAATTCAGCTTCCAAATTGCAGGGTAAACTAGCAATACATCATAGGACAACTGCAGAACTGGCCTGATCCTATAGTTAGATAATGCTTGTTGACCAATTAACATTCATGGCTGTAACCTGAACTATAGTGGAAGAGCTAAAAAAATGAGAAAGATAAATACCATCCACTATACTATGTATGGAAAATCCATTTGCCGTTGTCTGGATGCCATCTAGTGTTACAAATCAATTATATATGATATTTCAATACAAAAGTGAAAGATTTTAAAAGACCCTGCTGAGTCAGAGTTCCTGCTGCAGTGTAATCATTTCACAGGAGGCAATTATCTTTATTCATTCAAAGGATGTGGGCATTGCTGCCCAGGCCACCATTTATTGCCCATCCCTAGTTGCCCTTAAGAAGCAGGTGGTGAGCTGCCTTGAACTACTGCAGTCCACGTGGTGTAGGTACACTCAGTGCTGCTTGCAAGGGTGTTCAAGGATTCTGAACAGCAATGGTGAAGTAGTGGCTATGTATTTACAGGTCAATATGGTGACTAACTTGGATGGGAACTTCCAAGTGGTGGTGTTCCTCGGTATCTGCTGCACTTATCTTTCTCTAGATTGTAGTGTTTGTGGATTTGGAAGGTGTTGCCTGAGGAACCTTGGTGAGTTCCTGAAATGCATCTTGTAGATGATACACATTGTTGCTACTGTGTGTCAGTGGTAGTGGGAATGAATGTTTGTGGATGGAATGCCAATCAACATTGACACAAAGATAAGTGGAAAAGCAAATTGTGCGGAGGGTGTAGAAAGTCTGCAGAGGGATCTAGATAGGCTAAGCGAGTGGGCGAGGACCTGGCAGATGGAATACAATGTTGGCAAGTGTGAGGTTATCCACTTTGGCAGGAATAATAGTAGGAGGGACTACTATTTAAAGGGCGAAAAGCTGCAGCATGCTATGGTGCAGAGGGACCTGGGGATCCTTGTGCGTGAGTCGCAAAAACCCAGCCTGCAGGTGCAGCAGGTGATCAGGAAGGCAAATGGGATGCTGGCCTTCATAGCGAGGGGGATTGAATATAAAAGTAGGGAGGACTTGCTACAACTGTACAGGGCACTGGTGAGGCCGCAGCTGAAGTACTGTGTGCAGTTTTGGTCACCGCACTTGCGCAAGGATATTTTGGCCTTGGAGGGAGTGCAGAGGAGGTTCACTAGGCTGATACCAGAGTTGAGGGGGATGAACTATGAAGAGAGGCTGAATAGACTGGGCTTGTACTCGGAGTTTAGAAGGATGAGGGGGGATCTTATTGAGACGTATAAGATGATGAAGGGGATGGATAGGGTAGAGATTGAGAGGTTCTTCCTGCTCAGAAAGGACAGCAGGACTGGGGACACAGCCTCAAGATTGGCGGGGGGGGGGGGGGGGGGGGGGGGGGGGGGCAGTTTAGAACGGAGTTGAGGAGGAACTTCTTCACTCAAAGGGTGGTGAATCTCTGGAATTCTCTGCCCGTTGAAGTGGTGGAGGCTACCTCGCTAAATATATTTAAGACCCGGGTAGATAGGTTTTTGGTAGGCAATGGGATTAAGGGTTATGGGGAGAAAGCGGGAAAGTGGAACTGAGCCACTTCAGATCAGCCATGATCTTACTGAATGGCGGGGCAGGCTCGAGGGGCTAGTTGGCCTACTCCTGCTCCTATTTCTTACGTTCTTATTTTATGTTCAAGCACGCTGTTTTGTCTTGGATGATGTCAATTTTCCTGAATGTTGGAGCTGAACTCATCCAGGCAAGGATAGTTATGTAGAAATTACATATGGAAAAAAGCTATTTAATTTAATAAATTAGTGCTAGTGTTTTAACACACATTAGCAGTAGCCCTAATTTCATATGTTCATTGTATTTCCTCATCTTCAAGTTGTTTCTGTTGCGATTGCACCATTAGTAATGCATTTTTAAAAGTTGACATGGTTTCCCTGTGAAGAGTAAAAGGATCCTGATCTCTGAGCCAAATTTAATCTTTTACGTATTCCACTGTTTAAAAGAAACTCTTGATTCACTGGAAAAAGAGTACATCTCTGCCTAGTTTATTCTATCCCTTAAGAATTTTATGCACCCATCAAGTTATCTATTTCTGATGTAGTGATTTTGACTCAAACTGTCAGCTTTTTCCTCTGCTTTCCTACTTCCTCATATCAGGCACCATTTATGTGATTCCACACTGTACCTTTGATGTTGCTCAACATCTTTCTAACAGCACAGAGCCCAAAACTACAACTAGCGCTCAAAATGTGATCTTACTCAGATTTGCATTTTTACTTGCATGTTTTGTACCTAAAGTCTAGTATTTCCACATTTTTTTTTTACATCATATCCTACATGATGTGTTGTGTTTAATGTCTTGTGAACCTTCAAATTTCTCTCCTTTATCACATTACTGTAAAGCCTGGCTAAACATAACTTGATTAAAAATAAAGAAAAAGTTACAGCATAAATCGACTTCTACAGCAAAGTCTGACTGAACATTCTGCAGATCCTTATCTTCACTTTACCATAGGGCGGCACAGTGGTTAGCACTGCTGTCTCACAGCTCCAAGGACCTGGGCTCAATACCGGCCTCGGGTGACTACGTGTGTGGAGTTTCCCCATGTGTTGATTTCCTCTGGGTGCTCCAGTTTCCTCCCACACTACAAAGATGCACAGGCCGTGTGGATGGGGCACGGTAAATCGCCCCTTAGTGCCTCAAGATGTGTAGGTTGGGTGGATTAACCACGATAACAGTGTGGGGCCAAATAGGTAGGAAGTGGCAGAGGACTTGGGTAAGATACTTGTTGTCGACTCAATGGGCTGAAGGCCTCTTCTGCACTGTAGGGATTCTTTGTTTGGCAATTTTTAATGGAGCATTATAATCATAGTTTGTTCCATATTTTCACAAGCTGTCAGTATTAATAGAGGCCAAGTCATGGGCAGAAAGTCAGGAAATCTTTTTGTATTTTGACAGATTATTTCATGTGCGCCATGGATAAGAAACACTAACTCACCAGAAATGTACTTCTGTTCTTTCAGATCAGCAATACTCAGTAAATCCCCTCCTTGAATCTGACAGGAAAGACGAGCTTCACTCCAAGAGAGAAAAGACTGGAAGTTAAATTGGTAACAAGTCTGTTCTGTGCTATCTTTTTCCCAGAAAGTTTTGCATTCAGTATCTGTAAAACAGTGAAACAATATTTACTTCTACTGTGCTAAATAAATACAGCAAATAGCGATGAGTGTTTAATAGTTAATTTGAGAAAAAGAGAAGGAAAGGCAAAATGTATTCTTGATCATTTATTAAAATGCAATTAGAATAAAATAGTTGCAGATCTGCTGTGCTCAGTCCAAAAAGAAAGCTATAATGATAATCAAAGCACCATCTTTCTCAGTAGCCTGTGTCACAGACTAACTGGTAATTTCCCATCCAACTTGTCTGCGACTGAGGACATTTTGTTTCACATTACAGTAACCATATAGGAAAGAAGAACTCATTTCTGATGGAAGTAATGGACAGCATTGTGGAAAATTGCCTCAGGAATGAAAGCTGGCATTTTCTGTTTTACATTCCTCAGCTCACTCACAGAAAGTGAAGGTTAGCAATTGGAGAGCAGTTTTTACACCATCGGACATATCAAAATCCTTTCTAGCCAGTGAGGCGCTTCTGAAATGCAGTCACTGCTGCCATGGAGGAAACGTCAGTAAGAAGTCTGACAACGCTTCCAACCCTTGGACTGAAACCTGGTGTTGTCAGACTTCTTACTGTGTTTACCCCAGTCCAACGCCGGCATCTCCACATCATGGAGGGAATGTGGCAGCTGAGTTAAGTACAACAAACATCCACAAACTGTAAAGTGATAATGACCAAGTAATCTTGTGATATCGATTGAAAGATAAAACACTGACTAGAACAACTGGAATAACTGTCCTGTTCTTCTCTGAAATAGTCATGATGTGGAGATGCCGGTGTTGGACTGGGGTAAACACATTAAGAAGTCTCACAACACCAGGTTAAAGTCCAACAGGTTTATTTGGCAGCAAACACCACCAGCTTTCGAGCGCTGCTCCTTCATCAGGCAAGTAGGAGTTCTGTCAGAAAGAAAAAAATTGCTAGGTGGCACAGAGTGGAAAATTGCAAGCCTATACCAAGTTAGATTTGGTTCCAATTTCGGAGCGCTGGTCCTTCATCAGGTAAGTGGGAGTTCTGCCAGGACTTCCACTTACCTAACGAAGGAGCAGTGTTCCAAAAGCTAGTGGCGTTTGCTACCAAATAAACCTGTTGGACTTTAACCTGGTGTTGTGAGACTTCTTACTGTCTCTGAAATAGTGCCATGGGTCAGAGAGTTTTAGCAACTCTCCCTCAATACTACCCTGGAGTGTCAGCCTTGATTTTTGCGCTCAAGCCCTGCTCTTGAACCCAAAAGCTTGTGACTCAAGAGAGGACTGTGCTACCAAACGAGCCACAACTGATACAGTAACTTTCATCTATTAAAATGCCTGAGAGTGGTGGGAAGAGGAAGAAAAGGCAGCATAGAAGGAAAAAACAAAAACCGCTAGGTTGCACAGAGTGGAAAATTGCAAGCCTACACCAAGTTAGATTTGGTTCCAATTTTGGGAAAAGCCTTTTCACTTTCTTCCACACAAAACATTCACATCTGTGCTAATGTAAAAAAATAAATCACACACTGTAATTTCCCTATGAGTCAGAAATAGAATTATAGAAATCCTAGAAACTCTACAATGCAGACGGAGGCCATTCAGCCCATCAAGTCTGCACCAACAACAATCCTACCCAGATCCTATCCCCCTAACCCCATGCATTTACCCTACTAAACCCAAGACATTAAGGGTCAATAGCACGCACAATCCAACTAACCAGCACATCTCTGAAGTATTGGTATTGAAGACAGACCACTTATTTTTTCATAATAATGCCCCAAAGGTACATTGCTGGAATACGTATAGCTGATTTTGTAATTCATGTATTTGAGAGGTGTAACTTTTAATTTTAGGAATATAACTTTTAGGTTGGAGATTAAAGTGTTAAATGGAAACCTCAATTAAGAGTCTTGCAAACAACCTTAAAGTGCATGAAAATCAAACAAACTTGGGTTAATTACAGTTAACAGCTAACCAATGTTTATTTTACAAGGTCAGAATTAAAAAAAGTGTAAAGCCCAAACAACGAATCGTCCATCTCCGGATTTGCAATGGAACCAGAGGACTAAATTGTTTATGTCGTTCCCAGATGAAGAGATGCTAAAGGCAGTTGGTCACCAAGGGAATTCCTTAATTGGGACAGCAAGTCTAGAGCGGGGGCAATTATATCCATTAAAAACATAAATTATTTATTTGGGTGACAGAATCAAAAGGGGTTTTTTTTAAAGTTAATTAATGTTTTGTTTGAAAAAGTCCTCAAATATGTTACATTTTCTTGGAGAAAATGGAAATTTAGACAATTGTCTAAATTGTCTAAATTTAGAAATTTAGACAATTTCTAAATTGTGGAAATTTAGACAATTCTTTAATTTTTCCACAGAGAAGACAATTGCAGTTTTGGTCTTGTGTAGGCTGTAGCTCATCCTCTGGCAGGAGTAGGGGGGAGGTTGGAAATAAATGTTGGTGAGACCTGCGTCTTAAACAGGGATGATACTAAATTATTATTGTTTACCATGTAGGTTGCGATGAGGGGCTTGAGCTTAGAATTTGGGGAGGGGGGAAAACAAGCTGGAAGATCTGTCTTTCCATAACTATAATAACCCTCGCAGTGAAAACCAGTCAGGCTTCACTGCATTCTCTGACCCAAGTTTGAATTGAAAAGTTCACAGTTGTGAGGTGTTGGAGAATTTGGAGGATCACATATCTAAAAGCCAATGGAAAGATATTTTGAGGAAATTTCATTCCTCAAAAAGAATATAGTTGCAGTACTAAGGAGAAAATAAAGTGAATTTTAGAGGGATGCAGAATCTTTTGGACGGTACTAGGAAAAGTGATTGAACCTTCAAGACTTTGTACAATAAAACAACGTCTGAGGGGAAGTAAAAAGTAGAATTGAGTTTATAGCATAAATTTTTATAAGCTATAGTTAGCGTTCAATTGGTGGTGCTTGCTTTGTTTGGTTTCTCTTCCTATACAGTAAAGCTTGTTATTGCTTAAGAACATGAAGTCTTATGGCACAGATCTTTCAGTTAATCACTGGGTGTTCAGATTTGGTGTCCTTGGGGCCATAACATTCATGAAACGAAAACTCTCACCCGAATTTTTTGGATGGCGGGGGCTCAACCCATTGATTGGCAGTAGGCAGGATTACTGTTCCAATTTGCACAGATGTCTCATCTTGGAGAGTCGTTGGCCAGACTGCCTGACAGCAACTCTCCAGCCCACCCAGGCACAGTGCTGCAATGGTAGAAAAAGCATTGCAATGTTGTGCTTGAGGCACAGTGTCATGACATGGAGGCCAAGTAATTGGCAGGGGGCTCAGGGAGGCGAGGGCAGGGGACTCCTGGGGAGGTTGCCAGGGGAGCAGTTGGGTTATTGGTGGATAGGCCAGGGTGGGATGGGGTTGGATTACTGGAGATGTCCAGTCTGCCAATCTACAAAAACATCCAGGACGAGTACTTTGGCATGAAGTGCTGAATAATTGAGCTGTTGAAGCTCAAAATGACCTTTCTCTACACTGTACAACATTTTGAGGAGGTTGTCAGAGCTAAGGGCCATGGCAACTGAAAGCAAGATTGCCATTGGCAGAATAACTAAAATCAGGGAAGTACACAAGGCCAGAAGCAAAGTAGCACAGAGATACAGGCTTGGAGGGATGGAAGAAGCTGTAGAAAAAGGGAGGGGCAAAGTCATGGATGGACTTGAAAAGAAGCATGATGATTTTAAACTGAAGGTGCTGATCGACAGGGAACTGGCAAAAATCAGCAAGGTGAGTGAATGAGGTTGGAGCAAGACATGAACTGTGAAGTTTTATACATGAACGTATAAACTAAGAGCAGAAGTAGACCAAGGCCCCTTGAGCCTGCTCTGTCATTCAATAAGATCACGGTTGATCTAATTCATTTATGCCTAGTCTTGATATTCTTGATAAACAAGGGGTGAAAGGTTCTGTCCATTTCTGACTTCAAAATATTTGTCTCAAACCAATTTGTCTTAAATGGGTAATCACATATTGTTAAAGAGTGACCCAGAGTTCTAAATTATCCCACAAGACAAAACATTCTTTTCACATCCACCTTGTCAAATCCCCTCAGGATGTTACATATTTTAATCAAGCCACCATTTACTCTTCTAAACTTCAATGGATACAAACCTAGCCTGTCCAACACTTCCTCATAAGATAACTCACCCATGGCAGGTCTTAATGTAGTAAACCTCTGAACTGTTTCCAATGCATTCCATCTTTCCTTTAATAAGGAGTTGATTAGTGTACATAGTACTCCAGATGTGATCTCATCAATGCCCTGTATAACTGAAGCACAACTTCCCTGGTCTTGTATTCAATTATTCGTGCAATAAATGATAACATTCTTTGCTAATTACTTGCTGCACCTACAACTAACGTTTTGTGATTCATGCATTAGAGCACTCAGATCCTTCTGCATCTCAGTGCTCCATAATCTCTCACTTTTTAGACAATATGCTTCTCTTATTTGTCCTGCCAAAACAGACAAATTCACATTGTTCCACATTATTCTCCCTTTGCCAGACCCTTGCTTACTCTCCTAACTTACTTATATCCTTTTGTAGTATCATGTCCTCTCTACAAATTAACTTTCCTTTCTTTATGTCATAAGTAAACTTATCAATCATCCAAAGCACTTACACAAGTTGTAAGGATGCAGCCCTAGCACTGATCACTGTGGTAATTACTTGTCACATGCTATCAAACAGAAAATTACCCTTTTATGCCTGCTCTATTTCCATTTAGTTTCCTGTTAGCTGATAATCTATCTATGCCATATTTTCCTTTGATGTGGCACCTTTTCACATGCCTTCTGAAAATCCAAGTACAGTACAGCAACCAGTTTTCCTTTATCCACAGCATCTGTTACTTTCTCAAATAACTCAATCAAATTTGTTAAACATGATTTCTCTTTTCCAAAACCATGCTGATTCTGCCTGATTAGCTTGAATTTATCCAAGTGCCCTGTTATAACCTCTTTAGAGCTAACATTTTCCCTACGACAGGTGTTAAGCTAGCTGGCCTGAAACTTCCTGCTTTGAGTCTCCATCCAATTTGAGCAAAGGAGTTACATCAGCTATTTTCCAATATAATGGAACCTTCCCCAAATCTAGTGAATTTTGGAAAATTGAGACCAATGCATCAACTACCTCACTGATCACTACTTCTAAGACCTGAGGATGAAGTCCATCAGGACCAGGGAACTTAAATAGTTGCAACTGTGGGCTGACAACTGAGTTGACAGGTACCATTTTTCTGCTGATTGTAATTTTCTTGAGTTCCTCCCTCCCTTCCAAATTCCTGATTTAGGCTATTTCTGGGATGTTACTTATATCATCTACAGTGAAGACCAATGCAAAATATCTATTTAATTCATTTGCCACCTCCTTATTTTCTAGTATTAATTTCCCAGAATCATCTTTACCTTTTTTTCAGTTAGCCATGGATGGTGCGTCCACCCTTGGAATTTTTCCTTGCTCTGAGCCATATCTATTCTGCGTATTCTAAAATAGCCCCTTAAATGTCTGCCACTGCATCTCCATTGACCTATTCCTTAACCTAAATTGCTAATTTCACTAGCTCTGTTTTCTAGCCCTCATAATTTAAATTTAAAATACTTAAAGCCACTCTTCTCTGCCTCAAACTCAGTAAAATTCAACTGTACTTTGGTCACTGCTACCAAGGGTTGCCTTCACTACGGCATTATTAATCAATCCTTTTTCATTGCACAATGGGATTGGATTAATCTAGCCTATCCACTGGTTCACGTCAGAATATACTTATTTAACTATTCCAAAAACATTACCTGAATCTGTCATCTACTCTCTTTGCCTATCAGATTTTTCTGTTTATATGTAGATTAAAAGCCACCAAGATAACCGCCATACTGTTCCGAAAAGTTCCTACTACTTCTTCATTAATACCCTGTGCTACTGTGTGATTGCTGTTAGGGAACCTGTATCATTCCTCATCTCTACCCAGACTGCTTCTATATTCATTGAAGCTACAGTGCAGGAGGCAGACATATGACCCATCAAGTCTGCACCGAATATAATCCCACCCAGGCCCTATCCCTATAAACCCCCATGGCATTTACCCTAGCTAATCCCTCTGACACTAAAGGGGCAATTTGGCATAGCTAATCCACCTAACTTGCATATCTTTGGACTGTTCTGGTTTCCTAAACTTGGTTCATCCCCCTCTATTCTACTAGTATAGTCTTTAACAAACAAAACCGCCCTTCCACCTTTTCCCGAGCTTCCCAAGAGAGACATTTCCTTCAATATTTAGATCCCAATCTGTGTGATCCAGCAGGCATTTCTCTATAATGGTTTTTAGATTGTAATTAATTTTGAGATAAGCACAGGTTTTTGTTAAGTGAACAATAGGAAATCAGCTAGGAGGCCATCAGAATAGCGAGCTCTAGAAACAATGAAGGCACAGACAAGGGTTTCAGCGTAGACTGATTGACGGAGGATCAGAGTTGATCAAGAGGTCGAACTTGATAATCTTGGTGGTGGAATGGGGTTGTGGTCAGAAACTCAACTGAGATTGCAAGATGTCTTGTGCAGCTTAAGGTAATCACTGAGGATGGAAGAAGAGGACAGGAAATAGCTTGCAGCAACAGGAACCAAAATAGCTTCAACTTCTTGATATTTCATTGGGAGGGGTTCAAGGAGGTGGTTGGTGGCTGGACAGAGGCAATTGTTAACAGCGAAAGCAGGGGTGGGGGGGAGGGGGGGAATGGGTGTTGTCACCATAGAAAGCATTCTTTCTAGTTGTATCAAAGCTTGGTATCAGTTTTGCTCTACCCAAGACCACAAAGAACTATAAGAAGGTCGTGAACATAGCCCAATCCATCACGCAAACCAGCCTCCCATCTACTGACTGTCTACACTTCCCAGTACTTCAGCAAAGCAGCCAACATAATTAAGGGCCCTATGCACCCTGGACATTCTCTTGTCCACCTTCTTCCATCGGGAAAAAGACACAAAAGTCTGAGGTCATGTACCAACTGACTCAAGAACAGCTTCTTTCCTGCTGCTGTCAGACTTTTGACTGGACCTACCTTTCATCAAGTTGATCTTTCTCTGCATCCCAACTGTGACTGTAACACTACATTCTGCACACTCTCCTTACCTTCTCTATGAACTGTAAGTTTAGTCTGTAAGACGCACAAGAAACAATACTTATCACTGTATGTTAATATATGTGACAATAATAAACCAAATATCAAATCAAAAATGTATTTTTTGATAACACCAAAGGTTAGCACATAGATGAAAAATTGGACGGTCAAGAGAAAGATCCTGGGGAATTGCAAAGATAACACTGCAAGTGTGTGAACAGAGGACATTGCATGTAATTGTCTGGCTCCCATTAGACAGATAAAAAGTGGGACCAAGCTCAGGCAATTCCACCCAACTTGACGACAGAGCAGCAACCTTGGAGGAAGGTAGCGTGGTCAATTTTGTCAAAAGCTATTGACAGGTCAAAAAAGATGAAAGGGAATAGTTTATCATGATCAATCACAAAGAATGTTATTTGTGACTTGAACAAGGATCATTCAGTATTGTCTCCGGCCAGAAAACATGATTGGGAGGATTCAGACAAGATGGATAAGAATTTGGCAACACTTTCAAGAACTTCCAAGGAAAGGGAGGTCAGAAATGGGATAATTGTTTACAATAATGATCAAGAGTAGTTTTGTTTGAAAAGTAGGATGTTGACAGAAGATTTGAAGCAGAAGGGAGAGGAAACAACACCAGAGGAAAGGCAGCCATCAGCCAGATTAGCTAACAATGGGATCCAAGAAAGAAACTGAGCAGTCAACAGTTTGGCTGGAATAGGATTGAGGGAGCAAGAGATGAGTCTGAATTGTAAGGAAGGGCTAAAGAAATTGGCCATTGAAACCTGGAGAGCAGCGTTTTGAGTTAAGCCCAAGCAACATTATGGCCTAGCGAGCAGCTGGTCTATTAAGGAACACCAATGCTCAGGTCCAGCCAATGTTAATAGTTGGGCCTCATTGTCATGCTACTGGTCAAATTCCCAACCAAAATATACTGGAAGTTGTCAGGACTCAGCCAACCAGGTGTCACAATCAGATGGCAGGATACCAACATGTGACTACAGGAAATAGTCCTCAGCACTAAGCTAAGTCTTTAAAATCATAGGAAACATGGTTTAAGATGGTAAACTATCAGGAAACCCTTGTTCAGACAGTGTGTTGAGCACAATGAATAAACAATTAAATAATGAAATTGAGACAAAGGTCATGGAATCCTTTAAGAAACTAATGAGGTACTACAGATTTCTGCATGGATAATTCAAATCATTAAATAGCCTCCCTAACAGTAATGAGAAGTTAGACAATAAAATTATTACTACATAGTTTGCTTGCAATTTTGGCACTGCAACTGCAGAATAAAATATAGAATTACATATCAAAATGCAAAGAAATTTATACAATTTGAAAATTGGTTTTAAAATTAAATAAAGGCACATTTGATATGACACATGGTAACAAGTTGAGAAAGTAAAGGGAAAATAGTAATGGGTGAGGAAGTCTTAGTGGCAGGATGTTAATAGGGGTGTCCCTCGGGGATTGTACTGTAACCTCAACTATTCACCACATTCATTAACTTAGATTTATGGTACAATGTTAGCAAGTGTGAGGTTATCCACTTTGGCAGGAATAATAGGAGGAGGGATTACTATTTAAAGGGTGAAAAGCTGCAGCATGCTACGGTGCAGAGGGACCTGGGGGTCCTTGCGCATGAGTTGCAAAAACCCAGTCTGCAGGTGCAGCAGGTGATCAAGAAGGCGAATGGAATGTTGGCCTTTATAGCGATGGGGATAGGATATAAAAGCAGGGAGGTCTTGCTGCAACTGTACAAGGCACTGGTGAGGCCGCAGCTGGAGTACTGTGTGCAGTTTTGGTTGCTGCACTTGCGCAAGGATATTTTGGCCTTGGAGGGAGTGCAGAGGAGGTTCACTAGGCTGATACCGGAGATGAGGGGGTTGGACTATGAAGGGAGGCTGAATAGACTGGGTCTGTACTTGTTGGAGTTTAGAAGGATGAGGGGGGATCTTATAGGATGTATAAGATGATGAAGGGGATGGATAGGGTAGAGGTTGAGAGGTTCTTCCCGCTCAGAAAGGACAGCAGGACTAGAGGGCACAGCCTCAAGATAAGGCGGGGGGGGGGCGCAGTTTAGAACGGAGTTGAGGAGGAACTTCTTCACTCAAAGGGTGGTGAATCTCTGGAATTCTCTGCCCGTTGAAGTGGTTGAGGCTACCTCACTGAATATATTTAAGACACGGGTAGATAGGTTTTTGGTAGGCAAGGGAATTAAGGGTTATGGGGAGAAAGCGGGAAAGTGGAACTGATCCACTTCAGATCAGCCATGATCTTATTGAATGGCGGGGCAGGCTCGAAGGGCTAGATGGCCTACTCCTGCTCCTATTTCTTACGTTCTTATGTTCTTAGATGACAGGATAGAAAACTTTAAATGCAATTACGACAGTAGCATAGGCAGGATTGTAAACAGTGTAGATGGAAGTATAAAATTACAAAGAGATATAGACTGATTAATTGAATTGGCAAAATGATGGCAAATAAATTTCCACGTAGGAAACGTGGACTTAAAGGATAGGCAATGGCGTTTTCTAAAGAACAGAAAGCTAGAAACAGTAGAATAGTCAAGTACGTCATGAACATGTCAAAAAAGTGTGCAAAACTCAAAGGCTAATTGAACGCTGGCCTTCATATCTAGAGAACTAGAATACAAGATGGTAGAAGCCATGCTGCAACTACACAAAGCCCCGGTTTGACATCACCTGAAGTACTTGGAGTGGTTTTCGGCACTGCACCTTAGTTAAGATACGTTGGCCTTGGAGGCAGTGCAGTGTCGGTTTACCAGAGTGATAGCTGAACGGAGGGTAGAATCACAAAAAGATGACACAAATTTAGGTTTTAGTCCCTGGAATGTATAAAATTAATGACAGATTGGGTTGAAATTTCAGATATTAAAGAGAACAAATTAAGTGAAACTAGCTAAGGTTACTGAGAGCCAAGGACTCGAAGACCTAAAAAGGTTAGAGCTACGCCTTTTAAGGACTGAAATTAGGAAATGCTTCCACATATAAAAAGGAAGGCAAGTTCTGCAAACAACTGATGTTGAATTGATTCTTAATTGTAACACCAAGATGGATAGGTTTCTGCTAGCTAAAAGATATTAAAAGGGAAACAGGGCAGCAGACGAGTGAAGGAGCAGAGAGAGAGCTAAGTTTTTACCTGTTAAAAACCTGTTTAAAATAAGTTTAGAGCACTTTGTTCTTTGTAGAACTGTTTAAAGCATTTATTTTATTGTATTTACTGCTTTAAGAATTCTGAGGGAGTGTTTAGCAGGAGTTGTGGACCAGCCTGCTTTAATTTAATTATCAGGTGGCCACACGGTGAAGCCTTCCATTGTTTGCTGGAGCAGACAAGTGAAGGAGCAGAGAGAGAGCTAAGTTTTTACCTGTTAAAAACCTGTTTAAAATAAGTTTAAAGCACTTTGTTCTTTGTAGAACTGTTTAAAGCATTTATTTTATTGTATTTACTGCTTTAAGAATTCTGAGGGAGTGTTTAGGAGGAGTTGTGGACCAGCCTGCTTTAAATCAGCGCCAGGTTTAAAAGGAGGCCTGGTGTAGACAGCGGGCAGCGTCTGAGCGGGCAGCGGAGTGAGAGGGAAGCAGAGTGAGTTAATAGGGCTTAATATCAAAAAGGGCTGGAAGGAAAAAAGGCCAGGTGAGTTTGTTTGAAAAAACAAGGAAAAAAATTTTTCTCAAACCCACTACAGTGAATAATGGAGGGGCATGTGATGTGTGGTTTCTGTATGATGTGGGAGCTGGTGGGCTCCAGGGTCCTCCCCAGTGACCATGTCTGTAGTAAGTGCAGGTTGCTGGAGGAGCTCCAGCTCAAGGTGGATGAGCTGGCCTCTGAGCTACAGACACTGAGGCTCATCAGGGGGAGAGAGGGTGCCATTGTCAATGGGGTGCAAGTGACATCCACCCCCCCTAGACTGGCTAACTCTAAGGGTCAGGGACAAGAGGGGGCTGCTGGGAAGAGGAAGGGGGGTGAGGAGCGGAGGCCTCAGCCTCTTAATCTGCAAAACAGGTTTGAGGTTCTTGCTGCCAGACTGGAAGAGGACGAGGCAGGTGAGGTTGGTGAGCAAATTGCACACGGTACAGTGATGCAGCAGGACATAGGCAAAAAGAAGGGAAAAAGGAACGCAGTAGTAATTGGGGACAGTGGGGTGAAGGGTATTGACACTGTCCTTTGTCACAATAACAAAGTGCACAGAAGGGTGTGTTGTCTGCCTGGTGCTCGGGTCCGGGATGTCGCAGCTGGGCTGCAGAGGAACCTGGAGTGGGAGGGTGAGAATCCAGTCATTGTGGTACATGTGGGTGCCAACAACGTAGGCAAAGTGCAGACTGAGGATCTGGGGAGGGAGTATGAGAAGCTGGGAATGGAATTAAAAAGTAGAACCGACAAGGTGGTCATCTCTGGGCTACTGCCTGAACAGTGTGCAGACGGGCGTAGGGTTGACAGGATTAAGGAAGTGAATGGGTAGCTCAGAGATTGGTGTGGGAGGAATGGTTTGAATTTATGGGGCATTGGCACCAGTATTGGGGTAGGTGGGACCTGTTCGGGCGGGATGGGGTTGGTCTGAACTGTGCTGGGACCAGAGTGCTGGCGAATTGAGTAAAGAGGACTGTAGACAGGGCTTTAAACTAATTTGGGGGGGGGGGGGGGGGGGGGGGGGGGGAAGGAGGGAGGGTGCGAGGGTAGGTGACCGTACGAGGTCTAAAGTTAAGGAGAGGGTACAGGTAAGGGAAGAGGCCGAGGATGTCCCAATAATAGAGGGAGTAGGGGGCGTGAGTATGGTTGGTGGAGTTACGGCAAATAGGGTCCAGGTGAAGGCTGGGATGAAAGCGCTGTATCTGAATGCATGAAGCATTCGGAATAAAGTGGATGAGCTGGTGGCGCAGATCAACACAAATGGATATGATCTGGTGGCCATTACAGAGACGTGGCTGCAAGGTGACAGGGACTGGGAGCTGAATGTCCAAGGGTATCAAGTATTTAGGAAGGATAGGCAGGAGGAAAGAGGGGGGGGTGCGTAGCTCTGCTGATTAAGGATAGCATCAAGGTGGTAGCAAGGGATGATATTGGAGCCAAGGAGCAGAAGGTGGAATCGTTGTGGGTGGAGATTAGGAACAGCAAAGGGAGGAAGACGCTGGTGGGTGTCGTCTATAGGCCCCCGAATAATGATCTGGAGGTGGGGCGGGCTGTTAACGCGCAAATAAGTGCGGCGTGCAGGAATGGGACGGCCGTAGTTATGGGGGATTTCAATCTGCATATTGATTGGTCTACCCATGTTGGACGCGGTGGGCTCGAGGACGAGTTCTTGGAATGCTGCCGGGATAATTTCCTTGAACAGTGTGTGTTGGAGCCGACGAGGGAGCGAGCTATCTTGGATCTGGTGCTATGTAATGAGGCGGGTAGAATTAGGGACCTTGCGGTGAAGGATCCTCTTGGAGAGAGTGATCATTGTATGGTGGAGTTTCTGGTGCAGATGGAGGAGGAGAAAGTGAGTTCCCGGACACGCGTCCTTTGTTTGAATAGAGGGGAGTATGGTAGGATGAGAGAAGAATTGGCGAATGTGGACTGGGGGAGCGCGTTGGAGGGAGGGTCTGCTGAGGAGCAGTGGAGGATCTTTAAGGAGATCTTTCTTGGTGCTCAGCAGAAATTTATTCCGATGGTCAAAAAGGACTGTAGGAGGAGCCGTAATAGGCCGTGGATAACGAAGGAGGTGAAGGAAAGTGTTAAATTAAAAGCGGAGGAATTTAGAGTAGCTAAGAGTAGTGGGCGAGAAGAGGATTGGGAGAGGTTTAAATGTCAACAAAGATTGACAAAGAAGTTGATAAAGGAGGGTAGGAGAAACTATGAAGCTGGGCTAGCGCTTAATATAAAAAAGGATAGCAAGAGTTTTTATAAATATATAAAAAGGAAGAGGCTGGCGAGGGTGAACGTTGGTCCTTTAGAGGATGAGAAAGGGGACCTAGTGGTAGGGGATGGGGATATGGCTAAGGTATTGAATAACTTTTTTGTTTCTGTCTTCACGGAGGAGGACGTGAATAATTTGCTGGGTGTTAGCGATGGAAAGGTGGTAGGACTGGAGGGTCTTAATGACATTACTGTTACTAGAGAGGCGGTGCTCGACAGACTGGAGGGGCTGATTGTGGACAAGTCCCCAGGACCGGATGGAATGCATCCGAGGGTTCTGAAAGAAATGGCGGAGGTTATAGGGGATGCATTGGTGGTTATTTTCCAGACGTCGCTGGATTCCGGGGAAGTGCCGGAAGATTGGAAAACGGCTAATGTTACGCCGTTGTTTAAGAAGGGTGCCAGGCAAAAGGCAGGGAATTATAGGCCGGTTAGTTTAACGTCTGTGGTAGGTAAAATGTTAGAATCTGTCATTAAGGAGGAAATTGCGAGGCATCTTGAAGGCAATTGCTTGATAGAGCAGACGCAGCACGGTTTCATTAAAGGGAAGTCGTGTCTGACAAATTTACTGGAGTTCTATGAGGATGTGTCTAGGGCAGTGGATAGAGGAGAGCCGGTGGATGTGGTCTTTCTGGATTTTCAGAAGGCGTTTGACAAAGTACCTCATAAGAGGTTATTGCAGAAGGTCAGGGGACTTGGAGTTGGGGGTAGGGTGTTAGCGTGGATAGAGGATTGGTTGTCAAATAGGAGGCAGAGAGTGGGGGTCAACGGGTGCTATTCGGATTGGCGGATGGTGACTAGTGGAGTGCCCCAGGGGTCGGTGCTGGGGCCTCAGCTTTTTACCATTTATATAGATGATCTGGAGGAGGGAACCGAGTGTAGGGTGTCGAAATTTGCGGATGACACCAAGATTGGGGGAACGGCAAATTTTGCGGAGGGTGTGGAGAGTCTGCAGAAGGATCTAGATAGGCTGGGCGAATGGGCCAGGAAATGGCAAATGGAATTTAATGTTGGCAAGTGTGAGGTGGTCCACTTTGGTAGGAAGGACTATTACTTACGGGACGAAAAACTGCAGCAGGCGACGGTGCAGAGGGACCTCGGGGTCCTTGTGCATGAGTCGCAAAAACCCAGCTTGCAGGTGCAGCAGGTGGTCAGGAAGGCGAATGGGATGCTGGCCTTCATAGCGAAGGGGATTGAATATAAAAGTAGGGAGGTCTTGCTGCAGCTGTATAGGGCATTGGTGAGGCCGCAGCTGGAGTACTGCGTGCAGTTTTGGGCGCCACACCTGCGCAAAGATATTTTGGCCTTGGAGGGAGTGCAGAGGAGGTTTACTAGGCTGATACCGGAGTTGAACTATGAGGAGAGGCTGAATAAACTAGGCTTGTACTCGTTGGAGTTTAGAAGAATGAGGGGAGATCTCATTGAGACGTATAAGATGATGAATGGGATGGATAGGATAGAGATGGAGAGACTCTTCCCAGTGAAAAAAGACAGTAGGACTAGGGGGCACAGCCTCAAGATAAAGGGGGGGCGTTTTAGAACGGAGTTGAGGAGGAACTTCTTCACTCAAAGAGTGGTGAATCTCTGGAATTCTCTACCCATTGAAGTGGTGGAGGCTACCTCGCTAAATATTTTCAAGAAGCGGGTTGATGGGTTTTTGATAAGAGAGGGGATTAAGGGTTATGGGGAGAGGGCCGGAAAGTGGAACTGAGCAGCGACAGATCAGCCATGATCTTATTGAATGGCGGGGCAGGCTCGAAGGGCCAGATGGCCTACTCCTGCTCCTATTTCTTATGTTCTTATGTTCAAAGTCGGGTATATGAATTATGTCATAGCCTTGAGGCACTAAATGCCCTATATCTGTTCCTGTGATTTCTTGTGACAACATTTCCATCTACTATTTTTAAACCTCTGTTGTAAACTTCTTTACTTGCCTGGTTTTAAGCAATTTCCCCATTTTCTGTCCTTTTCGTAGTTAGCAGTTGTAGCACACCATTCCTGGCCATCATTTCTCTCAGTGGTGCATTCATGAAACCATTTTCTTCTGTACTTAAATGGAAAGACACAGGGTTTTCCAAACGCATTTCCATCGGTTGTGTAAATGTCTACGGCAAGAAACATTAAATGAATAATGGTAGAAGTGTATTGTGATGCATCATCTTAATGTTATACATTTGCTGAAAGGAGCTTTTTACAAAAATGCTCATAGCTTAGGCCTTTTTAAATGAATAAATTGCATTGCATTTTGCAACAGTGCGATTCATGTTTTCAGCAAACCTCCAAATTCTATAAAAACAATTAAATCGTTGTGATGTGTGATGGGGCAAAAATGTCAATTTCCAAAATGTCACTTTTCCTACAATTAGCATTAAGCAGCTGCTAAAATAATCTTGAAAATTTACTGCACATTTTCACAAGCAGCAGCAGCATAGATTTTTGCAATCCCAAGAAACCTTCTCGCTGACCAACAACGTACAGAAGTGCATGCAGCAGAGACACAGAAAACAAGGAACAACTCCTGAGAGAAGCTTTCCTGATTTCTCAGGATACGTTCAAACAAAGGAATGGTAACTCCATTCCCAGCACTGCCTATTTTAACTGGCAGCTGCAGTGACAGGACATCCCCTCAATCTCACAGGAAGCTGAAAATACTGCCAATACTGAGCAAACAAAGTGTTCCATTGTTTTGTCATGACCTGAAACTTAGTTAAGACATGTGGCAACTTCTAAAAACGAAAGCAGCAGCTGCTTGATATGCCCATCACATGACCCAATTTTGACATGATTAAAAAAACTCATATGCGTAAAGCAGATTACCAACTTAAAAGTACTTCACCCTCAGCCAGTGCTAAGATAACTAAAATGACTCTAACGATTCCTAAAATCATAATAAACATTAGATACCACAAATTGCTTATTATCAAAGTGACTCCTTTATTTCGTAAGCAAAACGGTTGATGTGGAACATCCAGCAGACTGGGGAACAAAAATGCTTCGGACCTGGGCCCTGCATTAGAAGTGAGAACAAATGAACAACATTTAAAAAAAGGAAGTGAACAAAAGGGGGAGGGAAATACATCGTAAGATTCGTTTGTTGGTCTCTAGTGAGTTAGCTGATCTTGGAGACGGTGCTGGCTGTTACTATTGGCCTCAGTGCCCCTAGATGAGAGGAAGGAAAATTGGTGGGCTTTCTGCTCCTGATTGCTGTTCAGTAGATTTCTGGTGCTGATCTGCATGTTCAGTGACAACAAAGATGAGTTCATCTGTAACGTCCCATATAGTCGAATAGCTAACTGACATTTGCTTTTTTGGCTCGTGCATGAAACGTGGCCACTTTTGAAAATTGCAATCTCAAGAAACAGTCTCGCTAACCAACAACATACAGAAGTGGGTGCAGCAGAGGTACTGTCCATCTGCAGAACTGTACCCCAATAAAGATTCAATGTCTAATAGAAAGGCTCACTCACATTACAAAGCTATTCATTTATTCCTGCATTATTTATTTTTCCACATCTTATCTGTTGTGAACACAACAGCAAAAAACCTCTTTGTTGCCACATACCATGTCCAGCAGACAGGCTGGGCGATTTGATTCTCAGGCTTTGCTATGGCTACCCACTTGCTGGAGATGAGCTTTTGGTCTTTGACTGTAGCAGAATGGGACACTTCAGTGCACAGATTTTAAAAAAATTGTCAACCTTCTGTATAAACCCTCCCATTGCCTTAAATACTGCTGATGCTGGGAATCTAGAACAGAAAGTGCTGGAAGGACACAGCAGCGGGAACTTTCCCATCCCACCTGCCATGGAAATCATAGTGGACAGGGAGGGATGGGTGGTCCACGCAAAGGGCTGTTGACCTCAGGTGGAATTTTCCGGTCTTGGGGTGAGCTTGGCTGGAAAATCCCGCTCAGAGTATCAGGCAGCCTCAATGGGAGAAGGAAGGATTTAACTTTGAGCCTAATATGACTTTTCTCAAAACAAATTCAGTTGCAATGAAACCTGTTCAGTTTTTTTAAGCATTTTGTTTTTATCTCAACATATTACACTCCCATGCAACTCCTCAGGTTTTTGAAGTGGCAAGGTGTGGTAAGGCAGAAGAGACTAGGCAGAAAGTTAGATGACGAAGGAGAAGTAAAAAACATTCAGCAGGCCAGAGCAGAAGATGCAAGCTGGAATGTGGAGTTGGTCCTGCTGGGCCACAGATAGTGCTGTAATGACAGTCACTTCCCTCGCCACAAAGTTGTCCTCCCCATCCTATCAGCTGACAGTTTCCCCACGGCCTGATAATCCAGTCAGCCACAATCAAGCTATATAAAGGTCAGAGTCTCCTTGCCCCATTAGAGAGTGTAAATTACCAATTCATTTCTTTGGGGAAGTTTGGCTGCCTGTTCCTGTCAAACCAGGTAGTAAGTGGGACAAGAAAATGACTTGTTTTACTCAGTGCAATGTGTCATGAGGGAGACCAAAACCTGAAATGAAAGCTAGTCACTGGGAAATTCAGGAGAATTTTTCTTTATTCAGATTGTGGTTTGAGAGGAATAGCATGGACCCAATTAAGGAGAACCTAGAAAAACATGAGGAAGAAAAGAATAAAAGGTTATGTTGATTAGATGATGAAGGGAAGGAGGTAAAAACAGAAAACACTGGAAAATTTCAGCAGATCTGATAGCATGCGTACAGAGGGAATAGAGCCAACTCTGACCAAGGATCACTGACTTGAAATATTAACTCTATTCTGTCCCCACAGATGCTGTCAGACCTGCTGAGATTTTTCAGTATTTTCTCTTTTTATTTCAGATTCCAGCATCTATAGTATTTTGTTTTTATCTAAGGGAAGGAGACAGTTTGGATGAAGCATAACTTAGTTGAGTTGACTGGCTTATTTTTATGTTGTACATTCAGTGTAATATAACACAAGAAAATGCAATTACTCCCTACTGAAAAGCCTTATCCTTCATATTGTCTGATTCCTAATACATGTCATCCAACCACTACTTATTTTTCACTTCAATATTTTTACATGTGATTAAATGAGTAAGAATGTGTCTTTTCACACATTCTTCCCTTTGTTCCACGTTAAATGCTTTCACTTCTTTTCAATTTTCACAAATAGCCCACACCCATAGTGTTGACTGCTTTTGTGTTCTCCACATTGCTGCCTGACTTGCTGAATGTATCCAGTATTTCCTGTTTTTCCATTTCCAATTAGGTCCTCCACCTAAATTAAATCATTCGACAAGCTTTGGCTGCAATGTAGCAGGTGAACTCACAACACCTACGTGAACAAGAAGTCTCACACACATTATTAACAATGAGTTGTCAAACTGTTTTCAATCAACACACTGACCCAGTCTGGCCTTGACGCTGGTAGAACTGGATCAGAGTGTATATTTTAATTTAACATAGCCTGGAAAGGCAGTCTGGCAGATTTGTCCTTTTGGACTTGGGCTAGCTCAGTCAACAGCTATGCCTTTTGGTGAAGATCAAGTGTCAGGTGAAGTCCAATTTGGGATGCCTTTCCTTGTGAGTTTGGATCTTCTTTGTCTCTCGTGGGGACCATGAATTGGGTTCAATTGGAATTTGAACTTCTGGAGCAAGCAAGAAATGGATTCGGGTTTGCCTGGCCCACTCTGAGTATTGGCTTTGTAACTTTAAGAATGGAATAAAAATATTTTAAAAAGTGGTGATACCAAGCAACTCTGATGAACATTGAAATCCCACACCCAGGGTACATTCTTTGCCCCTGCTACAAGTGTTTCTTCCAAATGGTATCCAATATGGAGTAATATTAATTCATAGTTGAGTGAGGGGAGGAAGGAGATGGCAATAAGCAAAATGATTTTTGGTCATGTTTGACCTAATGCCATGAGATACCACAGGGTCTGGAGTCAATGTTGAAGTGTCTCAGGACCGCTCCCTCCTGACTATATACTACTATGACAACATCTCTTGTCCTGTCCTGCCAATAGGGCAAGATATTTCCAGCGCTGGTGATGAAGCAGTCTATGATTCCACAAGTATGATTAGGTTAGTCTGTTACTTGACGACTTTGCGGAACTCCCAATTTTGGTACCAGTCCAAAGTATTAATGAAAAGATCTCTATATAGCATTGAGGACAGGGTGTGCCTTTATTATTGATTCTAGGCAATTTATCTGGTCTTATTCTAACTTGACCTTTCTGTTGTGATTTGGTACAATTGAGTGCCTTGCTAGGTTATTTCTAGGGGAGATAAGCAATCACATTGTTGTAGAATCATAGAATATCCACAGTGCAGAAGGAGGCCATTCAGCCCATAGAGCCTGCACTGTCAATGATCCCATCCTGAACCTATCCCCATAATACCACATATTTACCTTGCTAATCCCTCTGACACTAACGGACAATTTAGCGTGGCCAGTCCACCTAACCCGCAAACTCCACACAGACAGTGACCCAAGCCGGGAATCAAACCCAGGTCCGTGGCGCCGAGAGGCAGCAGTGCTAATCACTGTGCCAAAATGTCACCCCTGGTTTGGAGTCACTTGCAGGTCAGACTAGGTAAGGCAGCAGGTTTCCTTCTGTGAAAAAGACTGCTGAACTAGATGGGTTTCTTTTCACAACAACCTGGTAGATTAATGATCACCATTATGGAGACTAGCTTTTTATTCCCGTGTATTAATTAAATTTATATTGCCCCAGCAGCCATTTGTGGGCTTTAAACTCGATCTGAATTTTTTAGATGGTGGAGGGGCTCAGTCAAATGAGCATTGATTGGCAGCAGGCAGGACTTCAGTTTGTGCTTGGAAAGAAGTCCTGGCTTAGGGACCTAACTAAAGGCCAGATTGTCTGACAACTCTCCAGATCATGCAGGCAGTGCTGCTATGGCTGGAAAAGGTATTGTAGTTCTGTGCCTGGGACTAAGTGCAGGGAGTCAGTGTGACAGTAAGTGGAAGAGTTCCCAGGGAGGGTAGTGGCTGCCCCAAGGGGTCACGTGCAGGGGAGGGCAATCTCAGTCAGAATGGGGCTTCCATTGGAGGCAGCCCCTCCCTCTTGAGGTCGTGAATTTTTCTGTTTCCCACCTTCAAAGTTAGGTGGCACCTGGCAGGCAGAAAATTGAGGGTGGACTATAAAGGCTCTTCAGTGGCTGCCTAAGGTGCTTCACATTCGAGATATTGTACACGCTACAGTAAAATCATGTCCAGTTTGGGCGGGCAGGAACTGCTAGGTAGGAATGCAAAATTTAGGCCCATAAAAGCATTAGTCTAGGTTGCTGATTTAGTAAGATTGAGGTCAGTGTTTTGACACCCCAGTCTGTGAATCAGTGGAAGAGTTGGCAGCTTTTAGACTTTGATTCTAAGTGAAGAAAGGGCTCACAGCTAGTGTACCTCTTACTGTTGCTTTGGGAAAGCCGGACTGCGGGTCACTTTGATGTTCAATAATTAGGATCATCAACAGAACACGCCAAGTGCATTTAAAGCCGAGTGCTTGGCTTTGCAATTGCGAGTTTGTCTCTCCTGCAGTGTAGACCATAATAGGCGCAGCAGTAAGTAGGCTATGGTTTTAGCAAATACTAATCAAACTTCTGGCAATTCCAGTAAAGCTTCAGCCAACCTAAAAGAAAGCATTATGGCTGACTGTTTTAAAATCATTTTTAAAATGAGCGGCATGTTGGTACAGTGGTAGCACTGCTGCCTCATGTCAGGGACCCAGGTTCAATTCCAGCCTTGGGTGACTGTGTGGAGTTTGCTCATTCTCCGTGTTGGTTTCCTCCCGTAGACTGAATGATGCGCTGGTTAGGTGCACTGGCCAAACTAAATTGTTCCTTAGTGTCAATAGATCAGCAAGGTAAATTCCTGGGGTTACAGGGATGAGGTGTAGGTGGGAGTGTTGGCAGTGCAGACTCGACATTTGATGGGCTGAATGGCCTCTTTTTTGCACTACAGGAATTCTAAGAAAATGCCAGGAAGAATAGGTCAACTGCGAAAACATCAGTTGCATTCCAGACTGATACACTTGCAGGAGAAAAAATATTTTGTAGTGTCCCCAGAGTCACTGGGGCCCGTAGATTAGGAACATGCCCAGGAAAAAGGAGAAAATAAAGGAATAGGATCAAAACATTTTGGGCCGGCTGTGAGGAAGATATTTGCAGTTGGCTTATTGGAGAGGAGCTGCAACTTCTATTTTGTTGGTTCCACCGCACAATTTTAGGCAGGTCTAGTTTCAGAACTGATGATCCCCGTGCTGGCTTTAATCTTGAAGTGACTTCTCCTCCCCTACTCCACCCAGGAGGTCTTCCCCATTGATTGTTATTACCCCCTGTCCCATGCCAAGCCCTGCGTGTTTCCTATCCACATGGCACTGAGGAAATCCCACTAAGATGTACCTCGGAATTGGCATCTACATTTTTTTCATTAGTAAAATTTATTTAGTAGTCACGAATAAGGCTTACATTAACACTGCAATGAAGTTACTGTGAAATTCCCCTAGTTGCCACACTCTGGCACCTGTTCAGGTCAATACACTGAATCAGCATGTCTTTCAGATTGTGGGAGGAAACCAGAGCATCCAGAGGAAATCCATGCAGACACGGGGAGAGGGAGCAAACTCCACACAGAGTGGCCCAAGCTGTGAATCGAACCCGGGTCTCTGGCCCTGTGAAACAGCAGTGCTAACCACTGCAATCGTGTCACTCAGTAAACATTTAAACTTACATTTTCCAAATCACGACCATGGCAAGGAACACAATTTTGGGATTCCCCTCCTGAGGGAATGCCAATCCAGTTCAAACAGTTTGCATTTTAAACATAAAAATAGAAAATATTTAGTAAAATTCCTTCATAAGGGGAATTTGTAATGGGTTTTGCTCTTCCTGCCACTTGTATTACACTACCCCCACCCGCAAGCATCCATGTTATTTCTTCTTTAGAACCCCAATTACTGCTGTCCCACTTGTGTCCTGGAATTGGCTTTTATGAAGAATGCAGCCAGAACTTCAAAAGAAGTTCTAGCAAGTTCCTGTTGTTCCCCTAGCGTTATACAAAAAGCACAAGCTTCAACATACAATTGTTGTCAAGATCAGCCATTTACTACTCAATGTCAGGACACATTCATTTAACAACAATCTAAAAATACCATTTACACATCCCTAATACATTGTAATGAAAAACTATTTTGCATTTTCAATCATCGTAAATCAGTGGTTCTGAGAGCAAATTGTAAGTTACAGAAACAAATATTTGTATAATGTCCTTAACCTGAAAAAAGTCTCAAATTGCTACAATGAGGGGAGATCAAATAGACACCAGGTAAAGTAGGGGACATTAGAAATGAAGTGGGTTTTAATATCAGACTTAAAAAGGAACAAAAAAAACTTAGTGGGAAACTCAAATGGCTGAAGGCCCACTTGCCTTTTGGGAAGGAGGTGATACTCAAGAAGGTGATACTTATGTGAGGTTAGGGCCAGTCAAGGATAGTAGTGAGAACTTGTGCATGGAGTCAGAAGAGATAGGAGAGACGATGAGTGAGTACTTCTGTTTAGTGTTTACCAAGGAGAGGGATCATGTTTTTGAGGATGAGAGTGTAATACAGGCTGATAGGCTGGAGGAGGTTGCTGAGGGAAGATGTATTAGCAATTTTGAAAAACCTGAGAGTCGATAAGTCCCATGGGCCAGATGGGATATATCCTAGGATTCTCTGGGAGGCAAGGGATGAGATGGCAAAGCCTTTGGCTTTGATCTTTGGGTCCACACTGTCCACAGGGATAGTGCCAGAGGAATGGAGAGTGGTGAATGTTGTTCCTCTACTCAAGAAGGGAAATAGGATTGACCCTGGTAATTATGGGCCAGTTAGTCTTACTTCAGTGGTCAGTAAGTTAATGGAAAAGGCCCTGAGAGATAGGATTTATGACCATTTGGAAAGATGCAGCTTAATCTGGGATACCCTTCACGAATCCGTGCTGACTAAGTCTTGTCTCACAAATTTGATTGAATTCTTTGAGGAGGTAACTAAGTGTGTAGATGAAGGTAGAGCAGTTGATGTTGTATACATGGATTTTAGTAAGACGATTGATAAGGTTCCCCATGGTAAGCTCATGAAGAAAGTAAGGTGGTGTGGGACAGAAGGAAATTTGGTCGATTGGATAAGTAACTGGCTATCCCAGAAGACAGAGGGTGGTGGTGGTGGATGGAAAATTTTCAGACTGGAGACCAGTTACCAGCAGTGTACCACAAGGATCAGTGCTGGGTCCTCTGCTATTTGTGATTTTTATCAATGACTTGGAGGAGGGGGCTGAAGGATGTGTCAATAAATTTGCTGATGACACCAAGATTGTTGGAGTAGTGGATGAGGTGGAGGGCTGTTGTAGGCTGCAAAGAGACATTGATAGGATACAGAACTGGGCCGAAAAGTGGCTGATGGAGTTTAACCTTGATAAGTGCGAGGTGATTCATTTTGGTAGGACAAATTTGAATGCGGATTATCAGGTCAATGACAGGGTTCTGAGAAATGTGGAGGAACAGAGAGATCTTGGGGTTCATATCCACAGATCTCTGAAGGTTGCCACTCAAATGGATAGAGCCGTGAAGGCCTATAATGTGTTAGCGTTTATTAACAGGAGGTTTGACTTTAAGAGCTAGGGGGTTATGCCGCAACTGTACAGTACCTTGGTGAGACCACATTTGGAATACTGTGTGCAGTTCTGGTCACCTCACGATAAGAAGGATGTGGAAGCCTTGGAGAGAGTGCAGAGGAGATTTACCAGGATGCTGCCTGGTTTGGAGAGTAGGTCTTATGAGGAAAGGTTGAGGGAGCTGGGGCTTTTCTCTTTGGAGCAGAGGAGGATGAGAAGCGACTTAAGAGATTTATAAGATGATGAGAGGGATTGATAGAGTGGACGTGCAGAGAATATTTCCTTGGGTGGATGTAATTGTTAGTAGGGGGCATAACTATAAACGTTCATGGTGGAGATATAGGAGGGATGTCCGAGGTAGGTTCTTAACTCAGAGAGCGGTTGAGGTGTGGAATGGACTGCCTGCTTTGATAGTGGAGTTGGGCACTTTAGGAATTTTCAAGCGGTTATTGGATAAGCACATGGAGCACACCAGAATGATAGGAGTGGGATAGCTTGATCTTGGTTTCGGACAAAGCTTGGGACAACATTGAGGGCCGAAAGGCCTGAACTGTGCTTTGCTTTTCTAATGTTCCAAGAAGTCAGAGACAGCGGAAAGGAATGTTCAGATGGCTGGGCTGAAGAAGCTAGGAGTGGTGAAGCAATTAATTAATTTTAGAATGAGATCAGAAATGTTAAGTTATTGGAATTAAAAGGGACAAGGAACTAATCAGAACATACATACAAATTTTAAGACCAGGATTAAGCCATTTCGTCTCTCGAGCCTGCTCTGCAACTCTACATTCCAACCTTTTCTGATAATATTTCACCCCTTGTTTACCAAGCATTTTCCAGTTCTCATTAAAAAGATTCAGTGAATCTGCTTTCATTGTTTTTTTTTTGAGGAAATGCCAAAGACTCACTAGCCTGAGGGGAAAAAAAACTCCGCAGTTCTGTCTTAAAATGGGTGACCTCTTATTTTTAAACAGTGACTCCTGGCTCTAGATTCTCCCACAAGAGGAGACATCCTCTCTACATTCACTCTATCAAGATCCCTCAGGATCTTAGCAAGACACAGACGATCTTAGCAAGGGCAGGGGTGATAGTGGATCAGGACTTGATGTGGAATAGGGCATGAACAGACTATTAAATGAAATATAATTTACAGAAGGAGGATGGCCAGGAGAGCACTGGAATAGCTCATGAGTCTTTCAGCTGGGGTGAAGTGAAAGCATGGCAGCATTTATGTTGGGAGAGGATTATGGGATCATGTGGAGTCACTAGGACTAATTTCATCCAACTAGATCAAAGGATGGTGAGGTCAGTTATGCAGATATTTTCAAGTCTGTGCCTCTTGGGTTTTAAGAAACAAAGATGGGGGAACTTAGGATGGGAGATGGTGAATTTGGCTGGGGCAGGGTGAAAGAGCATAAGAGGTTAAGAGAACTGATGGCTAATCATGATAAATAGGAAGTCAAAGGCAGTTGTGTTTGAAAGCATAGATTTGAGGGAGTTTCCCCACTCCTCCCCTTTTAGAGACAAACACAGATGGAAGTGAGGTTGGATGAAGGTAGGTGTTTTGGGGTTTAGAGGGATACAATGAAATGGATGCAGCTGATCTTTCCAGAGATCTAGAGGGGGGCCTTTGAAGAAAAGGACGAGTTAGGCAGGAAAAGGGATATGAGAGAAGTTTAGAGAATGCAGAAGAGCAGTGAATTCAGAGATGGAGTGAAATGCCTTGATCGTCTCTTTGGAGAAATGTGAAGAGAGATTGGCAGCACGGTAACACAGTTGTTAGCACTGCTGCTCCACCGTACCAAGGACACGAGTTCAATTCTGGCCTTAGGTGCTGTCTGGAGTCTGCATGTTCTCCCAGTGTCTGTGTGGGTTTTCTTGGAGGGCTCTGGTTTCCTCCCACAATCCAAAGATGTGCAAGATGGGCTGATTGACCATTAATGTCAGGAGAATTAGCAGGATATATACACGAGTTCTGGGAATAGAGACTGGGTGGGATTGTTGTCAGAGCAAGCTTGATGGCCTCATTCTGCACTGTAGGGGCTCTATGAGTCTACGAGACACAAATGAACATTCATTCCAATGGATTCAAAGTTGGTGGTGGACAGAGAGTGTTACTTACATAGGTATGACAGACAGAATGAAATGTTAATTACAAATGGAGACCATTCATTATTTGACCACAGATAGAGATAAGTTGATATTTTTGTGCTGAGTAAAGTTGAGAGCTACTGGTATTGATTTTTGGTCTCCTCTTTCACCAAATGAGCACAAGATGTTTAAGGTGTGTAGAGAATGGTTGCCTAAAAATGGAAAAAAATCCTTGGTTTCAAGTTAAAAGGCAGAAGATTACAATCTGTGTGGCTTTTGTGAAAGAATAGCTGAAGGCAAATGTAAGTTAACAAGGTTCGATTACCTGCTGACGTCCTCAGAGTCTAAACCCGATTACCAGTGCAGGAATGATGTGGCTACGTGAACATGGGTTACGCCCCTATCAAAGAGGACACAATGTATGGCCTGGGTAAAACTGAAGCAGGATGCCAGTTAGATACAGTGGAAGGTTTGGATCATGAAAGTAGTTTACCAGAAAGATAAATTATTGGATGCATTTGAGACACAGTCATATTTTGAAAGACAGCATTCTGTGGGAGGAATACCCATAATGGGCTTTAACGGACTGTATAAAAGATTATAGAAATTCAGTTTGGAGACTCTTTGTTCAGTGTTCACATTTAAGTTTCTGAACTGTGCTAAGATCACACATGGGCAGGCTCCTGGTAGTAATTGGGGTTTGATTCTTAGAAGGAATTTTCTTTTGTAGCAGGTGTCTGCTGCCTTTAAAAAACTGTTGAGAGTACTCAATTCCAGCAGTCTTGATGACACAAATGGGACATTTTGTGGTGTCACAAAGGATGGGGACTCAGTGATTGTGACATTTCAAAGATTGGCCAATAATAGCCTTGGGCACCAGTACAGACAGAAGGCATGAAGATGAAAGCATATTTAGTAAATCTGGGTACCACAGCAGACAACACAATTGAAGTAGGTGAGTGAATCTCAGGAATGTCCAGAGAAGATTTTATAGCTCCTTCAGGTGTGACTCAGGGAATCATTATGTGAGACTGCTCAAAGCTGAGAAATAAGGCTCCCTAAGTGAACAATGACACAGTATTTGGAGGCTGAAGATGAAGAAAAAAGGAATTGTACGAGTTGCAAGATGCTTTTGTTAGTGCTGAATGTATCAGTCACAGAATGGTTTAACTGTGTGGTGTCTGATGGTAGATACACATGGAGATTGTGAAACAGATTGGCTAAAATGTTATCTAAGTTCACTCAGTAGTGAGGATCAAGATCAAGGAGACATGGTCAGGGAGTATGAGAGTTCTACTTGTTTAGGGTTCAGGGATTACAGTGAGGTCACAAAACAGGGCGAGTCCATGGAAAATAGCTGGAGTAAGCCACTTGATTAGTACAGATGTATTCTAACATTTACAGTTAAGCTTTCCACAAAAAAAAAGCACAAACAAAACTGGACATGGTGCATGACAAAGCAATTGTTTTTGGAAAGTCAGTTAACGTACAGTTTACCTAATCAGGGCATTATTGCATGTCTTAACAAAACCCAATGTTTTAAATCAGAATGTTAAAATGTATTAATGGGATTGGATGATAAGAAAAGCAAATTGTCTTAAAGCTGCACAGAAAATTTGCTTACTCTTTTTAGTCAAAGATTAAAAACTCTGCTGAAGGATGAAGGTGTGGTTGATAATGAGAATTCAAGGCTTAGAGATTTGTGAAAAATATGAATGATGTAACAAGCAAGGGCATCATTACATCCTTTTCTAAGCCTTACATTGACACGCAACTTTAATAAGGCAATTTTCACAAATTGAAAGTTGTGGGACAAATCCTGAAATATTTTCGTTTTATACTGTATGAATATGGCAAACAGATTGAGTCTATGGTTGTACATAGCAGAATCAAAGGGTAATTGTAAATAAGGTTGTGGAGAAATGGATAAAAACCAGACCTGGTGCACCAGCTAAGTTTCAAACTAATAAAGGGAGAACAATTTACTAATGATGAGTTTAAAGACTGACCACAGTGCAAGTCCTTACTGTGAAAGGAATCATGTAGTAGAGGAAATGCAAGATAAAAATCTTAGTCAATCAACCAAACTGCCCTTTCAGAGAGTCCGTGCAGACTTGATGGGTTGAATGACCTCCTTCTGCACTGTACGGATTTTATGATTCTACGAACTATACTGGCACAGGTAGTTTATGCAAAGAATTTACTTCAGATAGTTGGAGAGTATAATCCCCCATAAATTGCTCGATGGGAGGAATCCCAAAATATCTTCTGTTTTAGGCAATAGTCCCTGCTGTAGGAGGGGACTATGATTAGTTGCACTTTTCTGAACAACTGAATGCTTTATATGCAAGGAGAAGAGCTTTCACCAACAGCTAGGAAAACAGGAGAGAATTCTAAGGCATCTTGAGTCCATCCAAACGGACGTTAGTCTGTTACAAAGGAAGACAATAAGGAATAGAAAGGTCCTGGTAAGGTCATAGGCTGTGATACAAGACAGTGTTAATCAATATGATAATTAAACTATTAATTGCATTTCACTTTATAGTCCAAATGGAAATTCATTCTGGGTGCATTGTTCATTTGTTAAAATATTACTTATAAATGAATAACGAGAAAGGCCCTATCACAGAGGTCTAACTTTAATACAAGTATCCATTAAAAACCATCCTACTGTATTAAAATAAATCAGCAAGTCCCTCTTTGACAGCATATTCTCATATATACAAAGTCCTTGAGAGGAGGGCACAAATGAGTTCAGCAACTAATTTGTCCTACATCTAAAAGGACTGTTGCCCTTTTCCCTGAATACATCCTGTAGTAATAATACAGAAACAAAGGGTGATTCTCACTGTACATGACGTCTTACTTTCAAAATTCTTTGAAAATTCTTTCAAAATTCATCAGATAACCTTCAAGCCTGGTTCAGTAATCTCGGTACCCTTAAAGAATCTACTTTCCCCAAAACAACAGTACCAGGATCAACATTTGAAAAAAAGGTAGTACTCACTACAACTAAATGGGAAACTTTCATGATTCATTTTCATGACTCAGCAGGATTTGTATTTTCTTAATGTGTATAATCATGTACATCCCTTGGCCACCACATCTGTACAGTGTTCCCCACCTGCTCCCAATCAATATATTATCTACTCTGATATCTAGATATTAGTCAGTAACCTTTTCAATGTCCACATCATGAATCTTCACAGGCACAATATTAATTGGCTTTTTTGCAAGTCTATATCTAGTTCTTTCATCTTGTTTTTGATCAATTTCAGGGAATTGTCATCACACTATTTCACAAACTTCTCTGCTAAGTTCCTGTAATTTCCTTTGTGATCCCTCAGGTAATCAGCATACTTTAGGACTGTTCTGATTGACAACCATTTGTGTACAGGATGAAAAGCAAAAAGTATACAGCTTTGAGGAGATCCAGTATTTATTATTAAGGGTCTCAATTAAATCCCAGAAACTAACATCCATGTTGGGGTCCTGGTTCATTCTTCATGTTTAATTGTGAGTGATTACAAACTCTCAGGATTTCAGCAGTGATGGAATGCAATGAGGCTCTCTGTACCTCATATACTAAAGTGTTTTGCGATGAACGGGTAGACAATGCCGGACCAAACTAGAGTCCCAGGCTAGCTACACTGACTACCGCCAACTATGGCAAGGTCTGCAAGACATAACAGCCTACAAGATGGAGACATGTAAAATCGCTGGCTCCAATGCACTGCTCCCCGATGAGCTCAATGCATTCTATGCCCGTTTTGAGCAAGAGGTCAGTGAAAGCATGCCCTCCACCCTGGATGAGCCTGTATCTGGGGTTACCATTGCAGATGTCAGAGCAGCTTTCTTGAAGGTCAACTACGGAAAGCAACCGGCCCGGATGTGCACTCAGATCCTGTGCGGATCAGTTGGCGGAGGTATTCACAGACATCTTCAACCTCTCTTTACAACAATCTGAGGTCCCTATCTGCTTCAAGTAGGTGACCATCATCCGGTACCTAAGAAAAATCAAGCAGCTTACCTTAACAACTGTCGGCCAGTGGCTCTGACATCCATCATTATCAACTGCTTTGAAAGATTTGTCATGGCACAAATCAATTCCAGCCTCCTAGACTACCTGGATCCATACAGTTTGCCTACCACTGCAACAGGTCCACAGCAGATTCCATTTCCCTGGCCCTGCACTTAACACTGGAATGCCGAGGTAACAAGGACACTTATGTCAAACTCCTATTTATTGACTACAGCTCAGCCTTCAAGACTATTATTCTCATGAAACTCATCTCCAAATTCCGTGGCCTGGGTCTCAGCATCTCTGTCTGTGACTGGATCCTGAACTTCCTAACTCACAGTCCACAATCAGTAAGGATAGGCAACAACATCTCCTCCATGATCATCCCTCCACACTGGTGCCCCACAAGGCTGTGTTCTCAGCCCCTTACTATACTCCTTATACACCTATGACTGTGTGGCCAAATTCCCCTCCAATCTGATTTTCAAATTTGCTGATAACACCACTGTAGTGGGTCGGACCTCAAACAACGACGAGACAGAGTATAGGAATGAGAGAGAGAATCAGGTGAACTGGTGCGGCAACAATAATCTCTCCCTCAATGTCAACGAAACGATTGAGATTGTCATCGACTTCAGGAAGCATAAAGAACATGCCTCTGTCTACATCAATGGGGATGAAGTAGAAAGGATTGAGAACTTCCAAGTTTTACAGTGTCGAGGTCACCTCTGGTCCTTCAATGCCAACACTATCGTTAGGAAAGCTCACCAACACCTTTACCAGCCAGCATAATTAAGGACCCACGCACCTAGGACATTCTCTCTTCCACCTTCTTGCTTCGAGAAAAAGATACAAAAGATACAAATGTCTGAGATCACGTATCAACTGACTCAAGAACAGCTTCTTCCCTGCTACTGTCAGACTTTTGAATGGACTTACCTTGCATTAAGTTGATCTTTCTCTACACCCTAGCTATGACTGTACTACATTCTGCACTCTCTTGTTTCCTTCTCTATGAATGGTATGTTTGTCTGTATGACATGCAAGAAATAATACTTCCCACTGTATGATAATACATGTGACAATAATAAATCAAATGATAGCTTGGGAAATGAAATACAATAAAATCAACAGCTGGATGGTGGTAAGTGGAATGTTCATGATGCACAGGACAGGGCTATCACATCCAAAGACAAATTGTCTGAAGGACGTGGCTTCCAGAAAGGGTTCAGTGAATGGAGGGATGCAATCATTACGGGATTTGCAGGAAAAGCGACTCAAGTTTATATATTGGTTAAATGTTCAAGATAATGGCCAAGAAGTGAGGTCCATGAACTGGCAGAATGGGGTAAAAGAATAGAAATTAAATACAGTGCTAGTTCAAATAATGGGTCTGAGTGACAAGTGATAGAAAACGATGCGGTATTAGAGCAAAATTCGCCAATCACACAAGCAAGATCTTCCAGTCGTACTTCTGTAGTGCCAATAGCGGTTGCAACTTGAATAGATTACACAACAAACGGAGGATTATAGAATAGTCTGGACTTAGGACTAGATGCAGAAATGCTCATGACTGACGTTTTGGCAGCTGGCAACAAACTAGAATGCAAATTGATAAGAGACGAAAGGAAAAAGGAATTTATCGTAAAGAGGAATTTGGAGTTTATTCTTAAATACCAGATAGGAGCAGTCAGCTTTCAAGCACAGACAGTCTTATATAGAAAAGATTAAATCTGCACCTACTCTCTGAAACAGCAACGAACCTTGAACCTCCACATAACCCCATGCCTTTACCATGGCTAGTCCACTTAACCGGCACATCTTTGAACTGTGGGAGGAAACTGGAGCACCCAGAGGAAACACACCTAGACAAGGGGAGAATGTGCAAACTCCACACCCAAGGCCAAAATTGAACCTGGATCCCTGGTGCTGAGGCAGCAGTGCTAATCATTATGCCACCCTTGACTGGATAATAGTTTTGATATATTGGAAACAAGCACTATGGTGATGCACCATAAGATGTTTAAGGGTAAATAAAACATCAAAAAAATTTAATGTGTAGAAATGCATACTTTTAGGTTCCAACCTTGATCACCCAGCAAGATTTAAAAAAATATTTTTAGTGATGCCTTATGTCAATTTTCCTGATGAGTGCAAATGATTTCATAAAGTTTTAGATGGATGAAAATAGGAAATATTTCCCTTTAGCTTGGAAAGCTAAAAAAATTTTAACAAAACACTAACTCTTGTGTATGCAATCTCTTGAATATTTTTGGGAAAATTCTACATATAGGTGTACTGAAAACACTTCACTCATTGAACATTACATAGATAATCGTTCTTAATGGATAACATACAAGCTATAAAAAGTAGGAATAAAAAAGATTGATATACTAGCGTGAAACAAGTGTTAGGAAGGAAATCTCCAAGTTAAATGGACTGGTGAACGTCAATTATCTGATCAAAATGTTTGTATGAAGAGGCTATTGGGGATCCTAGAACAATCCTTTCTGTACATACAATATGAAACTTTTTTTTTGATTAGCTTCAAAATACTGTTGTGAGCATGAATTGTTAAAATCTTCTAATTGTATAAGTTAAGAGCAAGGATAAACAGCTGAAGGGCTTTCAGTATTTCAGCACATATAAAGGGACATTTATTGACACTGGGTAGTGAGTAGAATTAGGAGCTCTACACTTGTAATATTTCACTTTGTAAATAACAAAGTGAGTAAAGGTTTACTTCTGATCGCCTATTTCACCAAACGGTCATCAGATGTTAACATGAGGCAGACATATTTTGATCAAAATTTAAGTCTGAGGCATGGGACAAAGTTGATTTGCGGAGAGTGTGGAAACAGCTTGGATTATGAAAAGTGCCATGAACCAAAGTCAGCATTTCTTCCAACTCAAAGTGAGGAAGTTCACGACTGTTAGAAAATTTCATACATGCAAGAGAGACTATGACTTCCTGTTTCTGTATTATCTTGCCTGTCTCTTCCTCATTGCCTTTATATTCAAACTTGAAAATATTTTGAACATCAATGGTAAGTACAACTTTAAATGTTCACTGGCTGACATAAAATAGAATACAATGCAATAAAGATATTTTGTTGCAATTAAATCAAGGTTTCATGCCAAACCACTTTCTGGAATTGAAAGCAATAGATTAGGCATGAAAAGTTTCCTGTGGACCTTTGATCTAGCCCTTTCAGAATACAGCATCAATATGGCATCCAGAATTTGCTGGAGCATGGCATCTCAGTGTGCCTAGTTTATTGGATATTTCTCCTCTTGTCCATGCTGTTCAAAAAAAAAGCTGTGAGTGTTGCAAAGTGCTGGGCAAGTGAGCTGCTAATGGCACAACGAGATTAACGTTGGACCTGAGATCGACAGCATACATTCTCACCAAGAACAGGAGAAGAACAGATGGAGAAATGTGAATCAAGAATCGAATTAGGTGCAGGAAGAGAGGGAACAAAAGATTGGATTAAAAGTATGAAAGAAAAAAAAAAGTCTTTTGAAACATTACTGTCAGAAACTGTCAAGTAAATTGCTCCTACCCTTTCATTTTTCTACGAGGGTAGTATTGCAGGAGTACAAATCTCAACACTAAATTAATAACTGCCAGCCCTAGCTTTCAGTGGCAAATCTAATTTGTTTCAACAGCACACAGGCAACAATTTCCTGAATCTCAGAGCAATGTGACAGTGAGCTCCTGTTTTGGTGAGGCTTACAGTGGAGCGGTACAAATCATTCAGCAATTTGTGGAGATTTGCAGCTCTCAGGGCACTTCTTCCTTGGTTATTTACACAACAGGCAAATTAAACTCACTATTATTTTCCCAGTAATTTTTGGGCCAGATTCAGTATCTAAATTGTCTGTGCAGCTTAAACTGTTCAATATTAAATTGACAATTTGAGATTTATCAATAGTTGCATGAACTTTCACCTTCAATGAGATGATCTGATCGTGGCACTTTTTCACCCCTAAAGTTAAAAGTTCCACCCAATGTGTTATGAAAGGACAGTAAACACAGCTCATGATGATTTTCTATAAAGGTGCATGGATGTTCACATATAGGCCAAATGAGACACCACGTTTGTAAATTTTTCTCCTAAGAATATCCTTGTTTAGATCCCAAATTTCATTTCAGTGATGGTCACAATTGCATCAAAATATCTGGAAAATAAGAGGTCTTGTGGTACAGTGGGTAGCATTCCTGCCTCTGAGCCAGAAGTTATGGGTTCAAGTTTCATTCCAAGTCTTGATAGCCAAATCACCATACTCGACACAACTTGTAAATTCTTCTAACCTCCAATGGCAGGCAGTAAGAGCAGGAGAGATTCCTATTTTGCCAGTGATGAAAAGAAAATTTAAGCTTTTGCCAGCACTATTCATAGCCCTGGATCCTATAAAGGTGGATGTGCCAACTTGAACTCCTGCAGGGAAGTTGGGGGAGGCAGTGTTGATCAAATACATGCCAATGGCATGGGGTTCAATCCACATTCCGGATGGATTCGAGACCTTCTCCTTTGCCCTACCCATTGTAGAATGGTGGAGCTCATAGCATTGTGGGTTGGACCTGCTTCTGGAAGAGAAGTCAAGGAGAAAGTTCTAATGGATGAACAGTACAGATAATGTATTTTCCAATACAAAGGTTGCGAGACTCATTAACTTGCGAGCTAAATTATCTTTTTTACTGCACGTGATCCTTCGTGGTTTGTGGGCAGTGCAGACACAATGGGCTGAATGGCCTCCTCCTGCACTGTAGGGATTCTATAATTCTAAATGACCTGCTGCTTTGCACTAAAAGCTTATTCCCACCTCTCTGATGGAGACAAATGTGTTTAGCATGGAAAAAAAGTTAACTTAACCAAGATTGCATCATTTCTGCTCTCTCCTTTCCTGTCCTTGAAACAAAGTGCTCTGAACCAACATAAAAAAATCCCATAAGATTAAAACTCAGAACAGGTGCAAGTCTCCCAGGATGGATGGGCTAGTAACAGATTTCTCCATTCATCTCAGAATTTAAAAGAGCAACACTTAAGTGAACAAAGCAATCAATGATTTATCTTTTCTATGAGCCCCCAGAGATGTACACAATCGCTAATGAATGTGAGCACGAAGCCTGCTCTCAGGGCTCTGATATTTGTGTCTGCTGAAGCTTCTATTATGGTAATTTGGCACCTGAGGTATCCCTGTAATGCAAATCAACCAACAGCAGCAACAAACGCCTACTCATGTTTGGCTTTGCCATTAGTTCACTAGCACCACTCACGTCTACCACCTGCATATGAACTTACAACACAATGGGATGAGTACAGGCCAGCAACATGGCTCACTGCTGACACAAACAGACCTTTACATGATAATCAAAAACTTCATGGTTGGATTTGAATCAATTCAGTGCACACAAGTGCTTTAATGTCATTCCTAGTGCTGTTGAATTATTCTGAAATATAACCAGGGCGATTCCCCAAGTTTCCTACAGCATCACCACTGCAAACACTGCCCTTGATGCTTATTCAAGGGCATTGGCACAATTTCTTAACTGAAGCAAAAACTCCCTCTCATTTCAATTTCCTAGGGAAGTCCCTGAACTTGTAACAAGAACATAGTTTGGATAAATGTGGGCACCTCAATCTTGCCACTTCCTTGCTAAATACATCAATGCATTTTTATTTGACAACATTTAAAAGAACAAGTCAAATGTTCAACAACTTTGAAAAAACAAGTTAATTTATCATTAAAAATATCCAAATATGATTAGTTTAAAACTTCCCCAGGAAAAAGGAATGTCATGTTTAATGCCCAATGAACATAAGAACATAAGAACATAAGAAATAGGAGCAGGAGTAGGCCATCTAGCCCTTCGAGCCTGCCCCGCCATTCAATAAGATCATGGCTGATCTGTTGTGGCTCAGTTCCACTTTCCCGCCCTCTCCCCATAACCCTTAATCCCTTCTCTTATCAAGAACCCATCAACCCGCTTCTTAAAAATATTTAGCGAGGCAGCCTCCACCACTTCAACGGGCAGAGAATTCCAGAGATTCACCACCCTTTGAGTGAAGAAGTTCCTCCTCAACTCCGTTCTAAACCGCCTCCCCTTTATCTTGAGGCTGTGCCCCCTAGTCCTACTGTCTTTTTTGAGCGGGAAGAGTCTCTCCACCTCTATCCTATCCATCCCATTCATCATCTTATACGTCTCAATGAGATCTCCCCTCATTCTTCTAAACTCTAACGAGTACAAGCCTAGTTTATTCAGCCTCTCCTCATAGCTCAACCCCCTCAACTCCGGTATCAGCCTAGTAAACTTCCTCTGCACTCCCTCCAGGGCCAAAATATCCTTGCGCAGGTGCGGTGCCCAAAACTGCACACAGTACTCCAGCTGCGGCCTCACCAATGCCCTATACAGCTGCAGCAAGACCTCCCTACTTTTATATTCAATCCCCCTCGCTATGAAGGCCAGCATCCCATTCGCCTTCCTGACCACCTGCTGCACCTGCAAGCTGGGTTTTTGCGACTCATGCACAAGGACCCCGAGGTCCCTCTGCACCGTCGCCTGCTGCAGTTTTTCGCCACGTAAGTAATAGTCCTTCCTACCATTCTTCCTACCAAAGTGGACCACCTCACACTTGCCAACATTAAATTCCATTTGCCATTTCCTGGCCCATTCGCCCAGCCTATCTAGATCCTTCTGCAGACTCTCCACACCCTCCGCACAATTTGCCTTTCCCCCAATCTTGGTGTCATCAGCAAATTTCGACACCCTGCACTCGGTTCCCTCCTCCAGATCATCTATATAAATGGTAAATAGCTGAGGCCCCAGCACCGACCCCTGGGGCACCCCATTAGTCACCAACCGCCAATCCGAATAGCACCCATTGACCCCCACTCTCTGCCTCCTATTTGACAACCAATCCTCTATCCACGCTAACACCCTACCCCCAACTCCATGTCCCCTGACCTTCTGCAATAACCTCTTGTGAGGTACCTTGTCAAACGCCTTCTGAAAATCCAGAAAGACCACATCCACCGGCTCTCCTCTATCCACTGCCCTAGGCACATCCTCATAGAACTCCAGTAAATTTGTCAGACACGACTTCCCTTTAATGAAACCATGTTGCGTCCGCCCTATCAAGCAATTCCCTTCAACTTGCTTAGCAAAGCACACATTCAATACATAACAACTACATTAATATTTATAGTGTATGCCAAAATGTTACTTACTACGAAATGATTGTTCACAAACATCATAGCCATCAGCACTTTGTTTCCAGGAATCAGTTGCATCGATACTCACTGTTGGAGAACCATTTTTGACTGTCACTTTATAGGAGGAGGAGCCATACAGTGTGCTATTATTGCAGCGCCACCACAAAGTTGTAACTTCTGCATCACACTCGAACATTTTTAATGGTTGCTCCTTGTTGTAAGAATCAAGGCCAAGACATGTTTTACTGCCAATATTGAACAGCCGATGCTCAGACACCCACTTCCATTGCTGAAACTGTTCTTGTGGATTGCAATTTTCCATAGTCATTCTCGAAGGACCTACTTGGAGGCATTTTTTTGTAGCTTGATGCTGGATGGCAAAGATGCCATCACCTTAGGAATGAAATAAAGGACAAAAAACATGACACACAACATAATTTAAGCACTCTCTCACCTCACGCATGAGGAACAAAGATACAAATAATTAATACAATTAATTGGTCTAACTGACCAAGGCATAAACTTTCAAACTGGCATCCACAAGATCAAATTTTAAATATATGTTTTTCATTGGCAGCAGGATGTGCTTGATACAGTCTTTCATGAGTTAAGATTGACAGATTGCGCACTAGAAAAAGTGTAATGAGAGTGGAGGAACAAACCAAGCAATCTATTGTTGACCACTGAGTTATGCAAAAGGATGATTAATATCTGGCCATTAAATTTAGTTAGACTTCACACCCCCCGCCACCCCAAAATTAATGCCAAGAGTTGCAAGCATGGCAGGCACTATTTTACTTCTGCTTTTCGCTAGATGACACACTTCACTCTGAAAAATCCCATTAGTTATTCTGAAACTCTGATTTTAAAATTAAAGTTTTCATGGGTGAACATGGGTGCTGTGATTACATAAAAGAAAAAACATTTAACATTCAAATAACAAAATACAAAGTAAAAGGTCACCAGGCGATTTGAAGAGTCTTCATTTAAGTGATTTCCCATTAGCATGGAGTGTGAAAAATAAAAATTAATTATCTGAATCAGTAAATTTCACACCATGTTGTTATACAATGTTTAATGCAAAAGGATTTATAAAAAGCTATTGCTGTGCTAAATGGAAAAGTCAGTGAACAGTAATTTCATTTGCAAGTGAAGAATAAAACAGCAACCATGGTGTTTCAGAATGGATCGATACAGGACCCACATTTTGTATGCTTACTAATAATTTGATGAAACAAACAATTACAGAATTATTTTTTAAGCCAATATAAATCATAGAACCCTACAGTGCAGAAAGAGGCCCTTTGGCCCATCGAGTCTACACCTAACACAATCCCACCCGGGCCCTACCCCCATAGCCCTACATATTATACCCACTAATCCCTCTAATCTACGCATCCCTGGACACTAAGGGGAAATTTCTTAGCATGGCCAATCAACCTAACCCGCACATCTTTGGTCTGTGGGAGGAAACTGGAGTACCCGGAGGAAACCCACGTATACACGAGGAGAAAGTGCAAACTCCACAGAGACAGTGACCCGAGCTGGGAATCGAACCCAGGACCCTGGAGCTGTGAAGCAGCAGTGCTAACCACTGTGTTAAAGTAAAGTAAAGGCAGCAGAAAGTAAGGCAGCACTGACAAAATTGCTTTTCCTAACACATTACAAAGTAGGTTCATAGCAGTCTACTACATCCCTGTGCATGAACGATTTGTGCAACATTCAGGATTGGACTAAGTGGCAAGTAATATTCATGCCAGACACTGATCTTCAGGAGAGAATCTAACCACCTCTCTTTGACATTCAATGGCATTATCATCATTGAATCCCCACTATCAACATCCTGCAGGTTGCCATTGACCAGAAATTGAACTGGCCAGCCATTTAAATATAGTGGGCCGCAGGAGTAGGTCAGAGGCTGTGAGTTCTGTGATGAGTAACTCACCGACCCACTCCTCAAAGCTTGTCCACCATCTATATGGCACAAGTCAGGAGTGTGATAGAATATTCTCCACGTGCCTGAACGAGTGAAACATCAGCAACACTCAAGAAGCTCAACACCACCCAGAACAAAGCAGCCCACCTGACTGGCACCCAATCCACAAACTTCTACATTCATTCCCTCCACCAATGCACAATAGAAGCAACAGCCATTGCAGCAACTCACTTAGGACACTTCAACTGCACTTTCCAAACTTGCTACCTCTACCACCTAGAAAGATAAGGGCAGCAGCTCCATGGGAACACCAACACTTCCCTCTCCAAGTTACACACCATCCTGCCTTGGAACTATAATCACTGTTCCTTCACCACCATTTCATCAAAATTCTGGAACCTCCTTCCTAACAACATTGTGATATTTCAATGCTGCACATGAACACAGGCTGCCAAGAACTTACTTTGCAAAGTGTTTGGAAAAATACTTTTGTCAGTGCTTCCTTGCCTATATTGACTTTAAAAAGTATGCTGTCATTTAGTTTTTCATCAAGTTATTGGTAAGCATAGAAATATTTACGTGGGTTCTGTATTAATAATTCAGTACTTCATTCTATTGTACACTATGTTTGCTGCTTTATTCTTCACCTGTCAATGAAATTACTTTTCACTGAATTTTCTATTCAGCACAACAATAGCTACTACTGCAGAAAAAAAGCTGCGTGAAGATACACTTAAGAAAGGAGCACCTTCTGAAGAGCAATTAGGGATAGGCAATAAATGCTGGTATAGCCAGCAACACCCTCAGCCCATGAATAAAGAAAACAAACCGAGATTTATATCAATTCAGGAAAATGGCAACCCTGATTAAATGCACCCCGCTCGACAGACACTATGTTATTTGATTTTATCAACTAAAGAGAGGTTTCTGGAATGTTGTACTTTGAACAGCAGCTTAACTCAGCAACAGGACACCTGTAACTCCAATGTGTCGGCTGATATTCAGTGGGAATGAAAGCCACAATGGAATGCTAAATACCAATGTATCATTGCAGAGGGTGACACGGCGTATTTTGCACAATCCCTTGAACATTTCTGACAAGCCGTTCTAAGGAGGATTGGAGTTCCGACCCACTCAGCTGCGTGTGGGCTGAGCATCCTGAAAGCGATTTATTTGGGTGGGAGAGGGGGAGAGATGTTGAAAATTGGACTGTTCTCACTGACTTTAAAGTACACACAGGGATGTCTTTCTAGAAACCCGGTCTTTAGCTGAAATTACCAGTCCACCCCGACCCAAAAAGAAATAAGTAAACAGGTGACTTCCTCCTTCGCCAGTGATAGTTGGAACTGAGCCAGCGACTGTCGAGCCTTACTCCAGAAACAACTGTTTTCCTTCATGAAAGCCAGCAAGATAATGGCATCTTATTCACAGGTAATCGACAATTCGTGGAAAGAAGAACGGGAATTAACATACTGACAGAATATTAAATATCGACATCGTTATTAAAAGCAAGGCATATATATATATATATATGTATATATACGCATACATATTAATACAGTTCTAATCCTAACCGCACCTGTACTCTGAGAAGACGTTATTGCCCAGCACTCGGCAAAGATCAGAAGGAAGCAGAGATGAACGTGTGCGCTGCACCAGCTCTTCATGCCTACGCAGTTTCTCCAGGCTGAGTCGGGTAGTCACACTGCGATGCCGGCGGAATGTGAAATAAAGCGAGCCAGTCCTTCCCCCGCTGCTGCTACTGCTCTAGACAAACTGCAGAGTCGGATTGGCGGAGACACAAGGTCCTTCAGTGAGCAATCCCTTATTGGCTGCTCCCAATCCCCATAATATCTCAACGGCGAACTGAAACAAAAGTGAAAGCTCTTGCAACCCAGTTAATTTGTAAATCAAACCAATATTTTTAAACAAATAAATTGACCCCCCACCCTTCCATGGCAATTAAATGCGGTAACCGACCTAGTTTGGGCGATCCATATCTTCGTTTTATATTTTGTTCTATCATATTTGAATGGTGCGCGTTGTAAGTGGTTTCCGGGAATGCTTAAGTTTTTTGGGAACTGATGTGGGTGTCCTGTCTGTTCATATACACGCAGTGTCAGCTTTTTAATTCCAGACAATAACGATCCTAACAAAGAAGATTTAAAATGCTCGAGAAATTAAGTTGATGGAACTAGGACAAGCGGATTGAAAAATAAACGATCAAAAGCACAATCTTTATGACAGAAGGTCATGGAACAATAGTTTAAACTGTGATCCAGAGTTCAGGAGAATTGGTGGAAAGGGCAAGACTGTTCCTCTCTCCACAGACGCTGCCAGACCTGCTGAGTTTATCCGGCATTTTCTGTTTTTTAATTCAGATATCCAGCATCCACAGTATTTTGCTTTTATTTGAGTGTAATTCAGTACCATTTCTCTTCCTAGAATGCGTTGCGTGAAGAAGTACCGCTCTATCTTCTGACATGATTTTCCCTCCCAAACCCAACCTGGCAATCCCCTCCAGTCATTAATCACTTCTGACTTGAGGTCCAGCATGATAGCACATTGGGGGGGGGGGGCGTCTTTCGGGTCGATCTTGCGGGTCAAACCAAGTAAACAAACTCAAACTGCATTCGGACAAAGATGACAGCACAGTGGTTGCATGGGTTTTCTCTGGGAAATCCAGTTTCCTCCCACAGTCGAAAAGATGCGCTGGTTAGGTGCGTTGGTCATGCTAAAATCTCCCTTAGTGTGCCCAAACAGGCGCCAGAGTGTGGCGACTAGGGGATTTTCATGGTAACTTCATTGCAGTGTTAATGTAAGCCTATTTGTGACTAATAAATAAACTTCAAGCAACAGACAATGCTCAGTCACAGATGGGTGTCACGTGGCAGCAGCCAACGCCTCCCTTGTCATGCTCAGTTTTATAGAGCTGATGACCTCTGACTGTGTGGGTTTCCTCCAGGTGATCTGGTTTCCTCCCACATTCCAAAGATGTGCAGGTTAGATTGATTAGCCATGATAAATTGCCCCTTAGTGTCCTGGGATGTGTATGTTAGAGGGATTAGCAGGGTAAATATATAGGGTTTTGGGATAGGGCCTAGGTGGGATTGTTGTTGGTGCAGACTTGATGGGCCAAATAGCCTCCTTCTGAACTGGCTGACCACTCTGGACAAGAGGATTTCAGCCTCCAGTGTCTTTGACCCTGGGCAGGCACACCGCTACCAGTGAAGTGTCTGCATGCTTTATTTGGCAAATCTTCCTCAAAGAGACAAGGAAGAGCTCTTGCCAGGTCTCTACCTGGTGGGCCAGATCACCATTGCCTCCGTTAAACAGCAGCCATAGCTAACGAGCCCCATATAGACTCATCTCACACGCACGTTAAAGGGAGACAGTGGTGCAGTGGTGTTGGTTCTGGAGTAGCGATCCAGAGGCAGATCTGGGCACCGGGGTTCAAATCTCACATGACAAATGCTGAAATTTAAATTCAATAATAATCTGAAACTAAAAGCCTAATGATGACAATGAAATCATTGTCGATTGTCATAAAAATCCATCTGGTTCACAAATGTCCTTTAAGAAGGAAATCTGCTGTCCTTACCTGTTCTGGCCTACATGTGACTTCAGACCCACAGTAATGTGGTTGACTCTGAAATGACTTCTGGAATGGGGGGCAATAGAGGGATGGGCAATAAAGGCTGGGCCACTAAAAATAATTCTTAAAAATTTCCAAAGTGGCACAAAAACTGCAAGACGCAACTTCCTGCTCCCCCACCTCAAAGAAACTGAAAGAGGATGAGGAAGAACTGGCTGATCCCTCACCCCACCGCCACCACAACCACTCCCAACACCTGACACCAGAGGATGATAGTGAGGATAAAGACACAGCATCAAATAGTACCATGTGTATTTCTGAGGCCTGGGTGGAACACAGATCTGCCAAATGGAATGCACTGGGCAGCAACCAGTTTAGATGGGAGGGACTCCAGAGGTGGCACCTTTCCAGGGGAAAGGTCACATACAAGTGCGGCGAGAGAGGAGACAAATGAGGACTAGCTGTGAGTTAAACTTGTCCTTATTCTGATTTTTTTTTGTAATTTATGTTCCTCCTTAATCATTTTGTTTGAAAATTTCTCTGCTTTCCCATTTTTGCTTTTTGACCTTCATCTTCCCTCTGTCATCCTCTCCTTTATTGACCATGTATTGCGAGTCTGACTTTTACTTTCATTTCTGTTTTGTCCTTTTTTTTCACTCATGCGTAAACTGGCTTCATTATTAGCAAGAACATATTTCGCCTGATATAAAAACAGAAAACTCAGTAGATATGATGGCACTTGTGCAGAGAGGAACAGAGGGGCTGGGGCAGAATAGAAAGTGACATGGTAAAAGGGTTTGGAGGAGAGGAGAGATGAGAGTCAGCAGCAAAGGCAGGAAACTGATCTCCCTTTCCTGATGCCAGATCCCTTGATCAGGCACTGAATGACTTTGAATGAAGGACTCCACTGGGGAACCTGCAAGCAGCCCCACACCAATTTGTTTATGGTGGTACCTGCGTAATGAGCCTTCCCTCCTACCACTGGGTTATTCTTGGTGGAGGGATAACGTCCTTAATTGGGCATCAATTGAGGGCCTCAATTGATGGCAGGCATATGTTCTTGTCTGATTAAATGCACTCCACACCCCTCCCCCCACCAATCTCGCCATGGAGGGGGGCATTAACTTCCACCCTATATTTGGGATATGGAACTCAGGCGTAGTTCTGGATATATAAAGAATCTGAAAAGGCTGCATACTTAAAAATCTGGAATTAAAAGCCTCATGATGATTATTAATTATTGTTAATTGTTAATGGTTAATGGTTAATTGTTGTAAAAACCTACCTGGTTCACTAATGTCCTTTAAGGAAGGAAATCTGCCATCCTTACCTGGTCTGGCCTACATGTGACTTCAGGCACACACAGCAACTTGGCTGACTCTTAAAATGCCACTCAGTTTGAGGGCAATTGGGGATGGGCAACAAATGCTAGATTTGCCAGTGATGCCCACATCCCATTAAAAAAAGCTTCCAGACAGTGTGTTCTCTGCTCTGCCTTAACCACAGGAACTGTCACTTTCCTCCTTATTATCCGCAGCAGCAACATCTCAAGGGAACTGATCTCATAGAATCCCTATAGTGCAGAAGGAGGCCATGCACCGACAATAATCCCACCCAGGCCCTATTCCCATAATACCACATATTGATCCTACTAGTCCCTCTGACACTAAGAGGCAATAAATATATCATGGTACATCTTTGGAGTGTGGGAAGAAAATGGAGCACCTGGAGAAAACCCACAAAGACATGGGAAGAGTGTGCAAACTCCACATAGACAGTCACACAAAGCCAGAATTGAATCCTGGGTCCCTGGCACTGTGAGGCAGCAGTGCTAACCACTGTGCCACCATGGTGCCCTCATGAAGTCATGCTTCCCTTCCCTGATTAGGTCTTGCTATTACCTTTTTTGTGTTACCCATCTGAAAGAGAAAGAGAGTTGATTTTAAACAAGTGCAGAAAATTCCAAAGGTTCACTATCCTTTGAGTGAAGTACTTTCTCCTCATCTCAGTCCTAAATGATCATTTGGCAAACCTTCCTGAAAGAGGCAAAGTTGGGCTGGTGGCACACTCTGGTGTTGGCACACATCCCCCAATGTGGCACACAAACTGCACACTATCTCTTCTAGCTTTATCATTGCAGGCTGTCAGCAAGATCCGCTTTGCACCCTGACCCCAAGAAACTGGAAGTGGAGGAAGAATATTGGCTGATCCTCACCTCCACATCCCTGACCCCAGAGAAGAGGAATATAGTGAGGGTAAAGGCACAGCATGAATTGTTCGTACTGTTGTAGGCACTGGGTTGTGAGAATGGCACTATGCGTAACTCCTAGGCAAGGTTGGAGCATGGATTTGCACATTGGGGCCCACTGGTCTGCAGTCATTTCAGGTGGGAGGGACTTCAGTTTTGATTGGGGGGGACACTTAATCAGGCAGGAAGGCCTGCCCGCCTACCACTAATTGAGCCTCTTAAGTGAGCAACTGATGCCCAATTAAGTACACTATTCCTCCACCAAAATTAACCCAGTGGCAGAAGAGGAGACCCTCTATGCAGGGACCATGACAAACAAACCTGTTAAACCAGCGTGGCGTTTCTTGCAGGTTACCCATTGGAGTCCCTCATTCAAAATCACTCTGTGCCTGATTGAGGGATCTGGCCTCAGGAAGTGGGGACTGATTCAGAGCTACCTTGTGCCTTTGCTGCTGATCCCCACCTCCCCTTCCTCTCAACCCCAACCTTGTGATCCCCTCCAGTCATTACTCACCTATGACCTTAAATCCAGCAACAAACAATACTGAGTCTCAGGTGGGTATCACAGTGGCAGCAGCTACCGTCTCCCCTAATGTGCTCAATTTAATAGAACTGATTACCTGATTGGTTGACAGCTCTGGACAGGTGGGACTTCTGCCCCCAGCGTCTTTGATCCTGGGAAAGGCACAGTTAATGTGATTACGTGGGTGTGATGCCTCACATGGTTAAGGAGCTGAGAGACATGACTATGGAAAGATTGGTGACTAACCATAAACAAAGTGGGGCAGCTTGGTTGCACAGTGATTATCACTGATGCCTCACAGTGCCAGGGTCCCATGTTCAATTCCAGTCTTGGGTCACTATCTGTGTGGAGTTTGCACATTCTCCCCATGTCTGTGTGGGTTTCTTCTGGGTGCTCTGGTTTCCTCCCACAGTCCAAAGATGTGCAGGTTAGGTTGATTGGCCATGCTAAGTTGACCCCAGTGTCAGGGATTAGCAGGGTAAATGAGTGGGGGTTGCGGGAATAGGGCCTGGGTGGGATTATGGGTGGTACGGACTCGATGGGCAAAATGGCATACTTCTGTACTGTAGGAATTCTATGATTCTATGAAATCCTTGTACATTCTTACATTGTGAGGTTAACCATAGTTTGAAAACTTTTATCACTGTTGGGAACTGAATTTGCAATGCCCAATCAACAGGATCAAGAAGATGGTTGAAGCCAATTTAATACTTAGGCCAGACAGGATTAAAATTACATCCAGGCAGTTAATTCTTTTTCAAGTCATACATATGCTATTTAGCATGTAATAAACCTTTCACACAAAAGTACACAGCTACGTGGGAAAGCAAATGGCATGTTGACCTTTATTGCAAAGGGATTGGAGTACAGAAATCAAGAAGTCGTGTTATAATTGCACAGGGTTTTGGTGAGGCCACATCTGGAATACTGTGCGCGTGTCCAACAATGATAGCAGGGCATCCAGCCTCCTGCCATGACAATCGTTGCAGAACATGCATGTGCATAACTAATGAGGTGCAGAGTGCACAATTACGTACAATTCTGACCCAGAACCTAAGGCGGGACGGAAAGATTCCACCCATTATCTTTTTAAATTTTGCACTGAATGAAGGTAATTCAGAAATTTCATATTGCTCTTCCCTGTGACTGGATCTGGGGAATTCGTGTGAGCTGATTATTTAGTTCAGATTAAGTTTATTTATTACTGTTACAAGTTGGTTTACCTTAACACTGCAATGAAGTTACTGCGAAAATCCCCCAGTTGCCACACTCCAGTGTCTGTTCGAATACACTGAGGGAGAATTTAGTATGGCCAATCCACCTAACCAACATTTCTTTCAGACAGTGAGAGAAAACTGGAGCACCCGGAGGAAACCCATACAGACATGGGGAGAATGTGCAGACTCTGTACAGACAGTGGCCCGTGCCAGGAATTGAACCCGGGTCCTTGGTGGTGTGAGGCAGCAGTGCTAACCACTGTGTCACCGACGAGGCAGTGTGAAAGTCTTCAGAAGGAGCAGTATTCACAATCAGGACTGCATGAACTGTTAAAACATGGATTCCTTTTATTTCCTTCCTTACTCGCTCTGCTGGCTTTTGTGATCGTCTTAAGTGGACAAAATGCATGTTAACTACATTCTTGATGAGACATTAATAGTCATGTGGACAGAAAATAAATATTTATAATCAATACATAGAAAATTTAACTTACTATTCATTCAAAAAGTAAATATTGGATATGTTGTAAATCTAAAACAAGAGCGGAAAATGCTCAACAGGTCCGGTAGGAAACGAAATAAAATCTTTGGAAAAACATTGATGTCCTTTGTCAGATGTATTTATGTTATAAACAGTTTATCTACAATATCCTCCAGTTCTGAAATTCTGGGTGAGATTTTCCAACGTGTTTTCCAGTGGCAGAGATGGCTTGCCATTGGCCACCAGTGGGATCTTCCGGACCCACCATGTTGACTGCGTTTTGTTTGGCTCACCTGTCCCACTGCCAGGAAACATGACACGGGGAGGGGTGGCGGGGGACACCTTCGGCATGATTATAGGATCCTGACAACAGGAAATGACGGAAAATCCCACCCACAGGAATTACGTAATGCAAACAAATAAATTAGAAATTAAGTGAGAAATGATAAGGGATGACAGAGAAGAAAGTAAATTCAGTGGAGTCACAAACAGAGAAGTACAACAAAATTGCTGAATGTGAAAGGAAAGGTAAAAAAGAGAAAATAATGTTTGTGAAATGTTTGCTCTGTTGTGTTTTCATTTATATCCTGTGTGGTGTAAAAGCAAAATACTGCAGATGCTGGAATCTGAATCCTTTGTGGTGCATATAGTTACAACTGGGAGGGGGTAATTTAAAGTTTTGGCAATGGTGTAAAACGTATGATGCTTCACCGAATGTTAAAATTAGTCTCAGGGATTATTGAGGTTTATCATTTATAGTTTGCAGTTAAAACACCAGCATTGTCCCTGTCAGGTAGAAATTACAGTGAAATCCTATCCAATGTGACAAATGAGATGGACAAAAAGTGGTTCAGAACTAAGTCAACATGCAAAGGAATGAAAAAAAATGCATTTAAACAGCATATTTCATGTCCTTAGGGCATTTCAAAGTGCATGAGAATGAATTCATTGCTTTTGAAATGTAATCATATCGTCCAAAGGACAGTAGGATCTCCCAAACAATTCGATAAACAACCAAATGATGATGTTACTTGAGGAATGAATGTTGGCCTAAATATCAGGAGAATTTTTTGCTCCTTTTCAAATAGTTCTGTAAATTTTTTACATACACCTAAACAAACACAATTCTGACAATGTGGCACTTTCTCAGTACTGCACTTAAATGGGAGCCAAGATTATATGCGTCAATTCTGAATTGGGCCTTAAACATCTGACTTGGAGAACTGACCTAAGCAGATACAAAGGACCAGATGGATGAGCAAATGAAATGCATCAACATGGACTATCATTTTTAAAATTTAGTTCATAACATCTGAGCCTCGCTGGCAAGGACAAGAGGTTATTACAGAAGGTCAGGGGGCATGGAGTTGGGGATAGGGTGTTAGCGTGGATAGAGGATTGGCTGTCAAATAGGAGGCAGAGAGTGGGGGTCAATGGGTGCTATTCGGATTGGCAGTTGGTGACTAGTGGAGTGCCCCAGGGGTCGGTGCTGGGACCTCAGCTATTTACCATTTATATAGATGATCTGGAGGAGGGAACCGAGTGTATGGTGTCGAAATTTGCTGATGACACCAAGATTGGTGGAACGGCAAATTGTGCGGAGGGTGTGGAGAGTCTGCAGAAGGATCTAGATAGGCTGGGCGAATGGGCCAGGAACTGGCAAATGGAATTTAATGTTGGCAAGTGTGAGGTTGTCCACATTGGTAGGAATAATGGTAGGAAGGACTATTACTTACATGGCGAAAAACTGCAGCATGCGACGGTGCAGAGGGACCTTGGGGTCCTTGTGCATGAGTCGCAAAAACCCAGCCTATAGGTGCAGCAGGTGGTCAGGAAGGCAAATGGGATGCTGGCCTTCATAGCGAGGGGGATTGAATATAAAAGTAGGGAGGTCTTGCTGCAGCTGTATAGGGCACTGGTGAGGCCGCAGCTGGAGTACTGTGTGCAGTTTTGGTCGCCGCACTTACGCAAGGATATTTTGGCCTTGGAGGGAGTGCAGAGGAGGTTTACTAGGCTGATACCAGAGTTGAGGGGGTTGAACTATGAGGAGAGGCTGAATAAACTAGGCTTGTACTCGTTAAAGTTTAGAAGAATGAGGGGAGATCTCATTGAGACATATAAGATGATGAATGGGATAGATAGGATAGAGGTGGAGAGGCTCTTCCCGCTGAGAAAGGACAGTAGGACTAGAGGGCACAGCCTCAAGATAAAGGGGGGGGGGGCGGTTTAGAACGGAGTTGAGGAGGAACTTCTTCACTCAAAGGGTGGTGAATCTCTGGAATTGTCTGCCCGTTGAAGTGGTGGAGGCTGCCTCGCTAAATATATTTAAGACGCGGGTTGATAGGTTTTTGATAGGCAAGGGGATTAAGGGTTATGGGAATGTGGAACTGAGACACGACAGATCAGCCATGATCTTATTGAATGGCGGGGCAGGCTCGAGGGGCTAGATGGCCTACTCCTGCTCCTATTTCTTATGTTCTTAAGGACAGCATTTACTGCCCAACCCAAATTGCTGTGACCTATGTGGTGTAGATACACCTACCGTGCTGTAGGGAGGAAGTTCCAGCATTTTGACCCCGTGACAGTGAAGGAATGGTGACATAATTCCAGGTCAGGGTAGTGACTTGGAGGAGAACATGCGGGCAATGGTGTCCCCATGCACTTGCTGCTCTTTGGTCTTGCTCAGTGGTAGAGAATGTACATTTGGAAAGTTCTGTCACAGAAGGCTTGGCACGTTGCTGCTGTGTATCATGTAGATGATACACTGCCGTCACTATCTACCAGTGGTGGAGAACATAAGAACAAATGAACTAGGAGCACGAGTAGGCCATTTGGCCCCCTGACCTGCTCTGCCACTCAATAAGATCATGGCTGATCTTATCGTGGATTCAGCTGCACTTACCCACCTGCTCACCATAACCCTTAATTCCTTTACTGTTCAAAAATTTATCTATCCTTGCCTTAAAAACATTCAATGAGGTAGCCTCAACTGTTTCACTGGGTAGGGAATTACACAGATTCACAATCCTTTGAGTGAAGAAATTCCTCCTCAACTCTGTCCTAAATCTACCCCCCCCCTTATTTTGAGGCCATGCTCCCTAGTTCTAGTTTCATCCACAAGTGGAAATGACCTTTTTGCTTCTATCCTACCTATTCATAATCTTATATGTTTCTATATCTCCCCTCATTCTTCTGAATTCCAATGAGTATAGCCCCAGTCTGCTCAGCCTCTCCTCATAAGCCAACCCTCTCAACTCCGGAATCAATCTATTGAATCTCTTCTGCACTCCCTCCAGTGACAGTATATCCTTTCTCAAGTAAGGAGACCAAAACTGTACATAATACTCCAGCTGTAGCCTCACCAGCATCTTATCCAGCTGAAACATAACCTCCCTGTTTTTAAATTCCATCCCTCTAGCAATGAAGGACAAAATTCCACATGTCTTCTTACTTACCTGCTGCATCTGCAAACCAACTTTTTATGATTCAAGTACAAGGACACCTAGGTCCCTCTGCACAGCAGCATGCTGTGATTTTTTACCGTTTAAATAATAGTCCATTTTGCTGTTATTCCTACCAAAACGGATGACTTCATATTTTCTAAGATTGTATTGCATTTGCTGGTCCCTTCGTGCATTCGGGGGCTGTTTTGTCCTGGATGATGTTGAGCATCTTGAGTGCTGTTGGAGCCACATTCATCTAGGCAAGAGGAAAGCATTTCCTCAGACTCCAGACTTGTGCCTTGTAGATGGTGGACAAGACTTGGGAAGCCAGAAGGTGAAATACCTTCTGCAGAATTCTATCCTTTGACCTACTATTATAACCATAGTATTAATATAACGAGTTCAGTTTAGTTTCTGGTTAGTAGAAACCCTAAGGAAGCTGATGGTGGAGAATTCAGCAGTGGTAATGCCATTGACTATCAAGGGTACGTGATAAGATTCTCTCTTGTTGGAAATGGTCATTATGATTGTTACTTGCCACTTGTCATTTCAAGCCTTAATTGAGGCATTCAAGAAGGCATTAGATGATTATTTGAATAGAAACAATGTGGAGGGGTATGGGGAAAACATAGGGGAAAAGCACTAAATTATGATGCTCGTTTGGTGGGTCCATGCAGACACAATGGGCAAAATGACTTTCTTCTGCACGCTAACAATTCTGTGATTCTACCTAGGTCTTGGGTATATGGACATAGAAAGCTTCAATATCTGAGGAATTGTGAATCGTGCTGAACATTGTGAAATCATTCGCAAACATCTTCACTCCTGATCTCATAATGGAGGGAAGCTCATTGATTAGCAGCTCAACCAGGTTGGACTGAAGGAACAAACCTGAGGAACTCCTGCAGTGATATCCGGTCACTGAGCTGACTACAAGCAATTCCTGTTGTGCTAGGTATGACTGCAGCCCAATCCCTATTGACTTCAATTTTGCTCTGATTTCAATGCCAGATTTTAAATGCTGCCTTGATGTCAATCAAAGATTTTCAATTCACCTCACCTCTTGAATTCAGCCTTTGTTGTATTCAATGCCTTCAGCTGTTTCTTGATGTCACGTTGAGTGAATTGAACTGATTGAAAGACTGGCACTGGAATGTTGGGGACCTCCGGAGGAGGCTGAGATGAATCATCTGCTTGACAATCCAGACTGAAGATGATTGCAATGCTTCAGCCTTGTCTTTTGCACTAATGTGCTGGCCTCTCCCATCATTGAAGATGGGTATATTTATGGAGCCTCCTCCTCCTCCTCTTGTTAGTTGTTTATTTGTTCAACACAACTCATGACTAGATGTGGCTGGACTCCAGAGCTTTGATTGGATTTGACTACGGGATTGCTTTGTTCAGTCAAGAACAATTTAATGACAGATGATGAATTGAAATATGGCTACAAAAAGGAACGTATAGTAGATATAAAGTTTTAAACAATCAAGTTGAAATGTAATTTGGTGACATTCCCTATTTTGTTGCTTTCGCTGTGTGTCTTCTATTGTTTACTGTATTTAAATATTCAAAGCTGACTTTGTTCATTCAAATAATGCATGTCTGTTTAGACTTCTTGATAACATTACTTGCATTCTTGCCTTTCTAATGGCTGCTCAAATAAGTATTTTGTCTTTCATTGAAAAATGACCCCATGGAGAGCAAAAAGTCAATTTGAAACGCTTTTGTTTCCCGATAAATATAATTATTATGTTATAATTGAAGTATTTCACATTGAATTTATCAATTTTCCACAATGGTGAACAAAAATGAATTTATCTGACAAATTGCATCTTATGGGCTATTATATTGAGTTGGCTATTCTATGTTTCTATGCTAAATAAGCCTCCTTCCATGCACTCATCTAATCCTATCAACATACCCTTCTATCCCTATCACTCTCATTAATTACCTAGCTTTCCCTTAAATACATCTATGCCATTTGTCTGAGGACTACTTGTGGTTGTGCTGCCTTACTATTCCTTAGTGCATTAAATCACTACTGGATCTGTTCATTATATTGAAGGAAACAACTGGATCTATCAGTGACTAGATTATATTTAATACCTCTAGTTTTGGTCTTCCCCCCATGGAGCAGCATTCTGAGTACATATACCCCGACCAAACCTTTTTGTTTTCTTAACACCTCCATCAAGTCTTCTCCAGCCTTCTCTTTTCTAGAGGCTTGTTCAGTTTACACTAACTGCTATAAACTTTCATCTGGACTCACATAACCTTTGGTACCATCCTTGGGAATTGCACCTCTCCCAGTGCCTCTACATCCTTTCCAGATTAGAACTGGGTGCAGCAGTTCAATATAGAGTATGTAATATGCTTTCCATGCTTTGGGTAGTGCAGATACAATTCATCAAGATAAGGAGCAGAGTTTTATGATAAACTGCTGGTGAATTTGCAATTGGCGAGCCTGTAAAAATCTCTAGTAGCCTTTCTGCTTCCCTACCACCAACTCTGACCTGAATGCAATTTTACTTGGGTAGGCAAGGCCTAGGCCTTTCCCCAATTGAAGCTTTTCAAGAACAATTATTGGCCACTTACAAGTCACTTCATACCCAGCCGTGATTTTGAGGCTGGCCAGAGAGGCTCAGGGCAGGGGTTGGCCAGTAGTTCACCCTCCTCAAGGCTTTGAACTTGATCAGAAAAGGTCTCCATATAGTGGTCCCTTTCACGTCAGGCACACCCCCACCTCCTTCCATCTCTGGATTGACTGGCGGCTCCTGAAGATGGGACCTGCTCCCCCACTGCAGCTGGAAGGTGCTTCCCAAGCCAATTAAGAACATTGAACATTACAGTCCAGTTCAGGCCCTTCGGCCCTCGATGATTCGCCGACCGGTGAAACCAATCTAAAGCCCATCTAACCCATTCTATTCCAATATCGTCCATATGTTTATCCAACGACCATTTAAATGCCCTTAATGTTGGCAAGTCCACTACTGTTGCAGGCAGCACATTCCACGCCCTTACTATGCTACCAACCTCTGACATCTGTCCTTTATCTATCACCCCTCAATTTAAACTATGTCCCCTCATGCTAGCCATCTCCATTTGAGGAAAAAGGTTCTCACTGTCCCCCCTATCTAATTCTCTGATCATCTTGTATGCCTCTATTAAGTCATCTCTTAACCTTCTTCTCTCTAATGAAAACAGCCTCAAGTCCCTCAGCCTTTCCTCATAAGGTCTTCCCACCATACCAGGCAACATCCTGGTAAATCTCCTCTGCACCCTTTCCAATGCTTCCACATCCTTCCTATAATGCAGTGACCAGAACTGAACGCAATACTCCAAGTGTGGCCACACCAGAGTTTTGTACAGCTGCAACATTACCTCATGGCTCCGAAACTCAATCCCTCTACCAATAAAAGCTAACACACCGTACGCCTTCTTAACAACTCTATCAATCTGGGTGCCAACTTTCAATTAACAGAATGTTACCTGGCTGCAGGGCAGCCTGCTAGAGTTGGGGAAGTTTTATGATGAGGGAGTGGGAAACCCTACCACTTGCAAAATCTTGCTGTTCAAACTTGATTAGTTTTCTTCTCTCTTGCTGTCTTAAATTTTTTTTATATTCATTCATGGAATGTGGGTGTCACTGGTTGGGAAAACATTTATTGCCTATCTTGAGGGCATTTAAGAGTTGACCACATTGCTATGGATCTGGTAATGGGTTTTAATTGTCAGTGGGTAGGTATGAATCAGATACAACTGGGAAACACACCCAACTTCATTAAATTAAATTTTATGTCTGGACAGGTCAATCACATGCCTGATCCCAGAATGTAAAATCTTGGCCATGATGTTTCAATCTTGATTGGTTTATTTTTCAGAGGATTGTATTTCTACTAAATTCCAGATGATTATTAAATAATTCCCACTTCTGCTCCATCTCTTTATCAATTATTTTCTGTTTACCTTCTCAGCTTCTCAACTTCTTAAAATGTGTTTTTTTGCCAATCTATTAGTCTGGTCCTTGTTTCACTCAGGGACTTTTCAATCATTATTTTAAACTTCTTTATGCTCTGATTCTATTGCTCAAATGTTTGCTGCAATGGGGCTTTCCAATCGTTGGATCAGGGCCTCCAGTTGGGCATTGTGATGAGATTTGCGGGTGGTGAGCTCCAAGGCCATGAATCTTGGACTGAGTTCAAAGAGTGGTGAGGTCTCTTTACATCCTGGGATTTTTTTTGTTGGAGGCCTAATGACTTGCTATCTGAAGCCAGAAGGCTTCTGCTGAAAAAAATATAGTGAATAGGTATGTGCTGGATTTTTTTGGAGAAACTCCCCTCTCCCTGAGAGAGATGGGATAGGGGAAGGAGGGGGAAATGAGGGAGGGGAAGGACAGAGAATGGGGTACACTTGCTTAACAATTGAAACTACTTTCTCTGTTCTGCTCAACAACTCTCATACCCACCTCCCAACTCCAAACCCCCTTCTCCCCCCCACAACTTCCAACCCCCAGTCCAAATCTTCACCCTTGATCACACAAAGTATGAGGCATTAAATGTGGTCACACTGGGAAAAAGTTTGCCTCACATTCTTCTCTGCCTGAGTTTACTTCCTATTACTAGATTCTTTCTACACGCTGGGTCTAAAATGAGTCCTGACATACTGCAAAAACTCTATTCCCATGATCAACAAAATCACAGCAGTCATTCAAATGCTAGTCAAATTACGAGGACAAAAATAGACATGTGAACATGTGAAAAAAAAGCATAATCTAGTCACGCATAATCTTCTCAAACTTAAGTTTCTTTTTAAAAATCCATTTAGCTGTCAGACCAAAGCTAAGAATTTAAAGGTTTGGTGTTTCCTCCAGCAATGTCTCTGACAACAGGGAGTGAAGTACTCATTACAGAAGTAATTTAATTTCCTTATACTTTCTTCATTTTGATCCAATTGACCTATTGGATATTAAATTGAGTTAACTCCCAGGCGTGGAAACAAATATTTCTCTCACATGACAACCTCTCAATGCTTGAGTAGGTTTAGGGACAATCTCCAGCTTACATCTGAAGCGAAGCAGTTCTAAAATTCCAAGCGTGTTATTTTTGTGTATGTCTGTACAAATAAGATCACACCTGACTTTCATAAGATGTAATTATGCAAAACCACCGTGACTATGGGCATGATACACAGAGTGGCACCATGCCATATGGTGTCAAATCTTCTGCATAATTTTAGCGCTGCCCTTTGAGTTGTAAATGGGAAGAGAAGTCAGGGAAAGAAGTTTCCACAAGATGACTAATCTGTCTCAAATTCTGATAGACTATTATTTCTTAAATGTTTCTGCCCTATCAAATGGTGAAGATCTCTTTGGCGTATAATAGACCTGTCTTTGCTTGATATATGAGATCTAGAACAAAGTGTATCATGGGCCTGATTTTAACTCTGAGCAGATGAGTTGTGGCATGAATTAGAAACTCACTTGTCAATGAAGAATTGAGGAAAGGTTATTTCAACTCCTGGGCCAGATTCAAATCCAGTCTGTTCCTGGTAACAAGTCGTACAACCCAGAGACCACTGCCATTAGAAAGCTGGCATGATTGACTGTCAGGGCAACTAGCAGGAAAGAAGTTAAAACTATGGTAGAGAGGCCTAAACATTCCTTGATGTGGAGATGCTGGCGTTGGACTGGGGTGGGCACAGTAAGAAGTCTCAACACACCAGGTTAAATGTGAGGTAAAGCATTTTGGAAGGTCAAATACAGATAGGAAATATACGGTGAATGGCAGAACCCTTAAGAGTATTGATCAGCAAAGGGATCTGGGTGTACAGGTACACAGGTCACTGAAAGTGGCAATGCAGGTGGAGAAAGTAGTCAAGAAGGCATATGGCACACTGGCCTTCATCGGCTGGGGTATTGAGTTTAAAAATTGGTAAGTCATGTTGACGCTTTATAGAACCTTAGGGAGGCCACACTTGGAATATAGCGTTCAATTCTGGTCGCCACACTACCAGGGCGTGGAGGCTTTGGAGAGGGTACAGAAAAGATTTACCAGGATGTTGCCTGGTATGGAGGGCATTAGCTATGAGGAGAGGTTGGAGAAACTTGGTTTGTTCTCACTGGAGCGATGGAGGTTGAGGGGAGACCTGGTAGAAGTCTACAAGATTATGAGAGGCATGGATAGTCAGAAGCTTTTTCCCAGGGTGGAAGAATCAATTACTAAGGGGCATAGGCTTAAGGTGCAAGGGGCAAGTTTTAAAAGAGATGTATGAGGCAGATTTTTCACATAGAGAGTGGTGGGTGCCTGGAACTTGTTGCCGGGGGAAGTAGTGGAAGCGGATACGGTAGTGATTTTTAAGGGGCATCTTGACAAGTGCATGAATGAGATGGGAATAGAGGGATGATCCCCGGAAGTGTAGGGGGTTTTAGTAAAATCAGGTAGCATGGTCAGTGCAGGATTGGAGGGCCGAAGGGCCTCCTGTGCTGTAATTTTCTTTATTTTTTGTTCTTTTGTTCTTGAAGTCCAACAGGTTTATTTGGAATCACGAGCTTTCACAGTGCTGCTCCTTCATCAGATGAGAGGAGGCAGGTTCACAAACATGGCATATGTAGGCAAAGACACAATTGCAAGATAATTACACATTACCTGATGAAGGAATGGCGCTACAAAAGCTCATGATTCCAAATAAACCTGTTGGGCTTTAACCTGGTTTTGTGAGACTTCTTACTGTAAACTTTACTTGTAAGACCCAACTCCTGCTGGATCCACAATTAAAGTTAAAACAAATCAGACTGGCCTTCTTCAAGCTCCAATCTTTAGTCAGATTTTAAGTAGCAAGCTCTTGTCCCAAGGATACAGCTTGTAAGACTACGGCTGAGGTCCAAAGAGCTCTGGGAGTGTGGACTGGTACAGAATGAATCAATCAAGGCAACACCTGAAATTTTTGGACAAATCACTGTCTCCTGCCTACCATCTCCCCATGGGCTCCCTTTTTCCTTCCCGTTCAATACCATCAATTTACCATGCTCAGGAAGCAATGCCTGCATTACTGGATGAGCCTGATATCTGGAGTGTACAGAAAAAACACTGTATAGACATATTGAGGGAGTTAATGGCCTCGATAAGCTAAGTACAAAGTTTGTGTAGCAACTTGCTTTCATATCATCAGCTGAGACCCACAGTCAGTTTTGAGCTGTCAGTTTTTTGAAGGTCTATATCAGCTCCATCAAAGCTGCTGGTCAGTGACTGCACATTTTCTTGGTTAGTACGTATGCATCGATAAGCTAATGGCTATGGCTCTGACTGTTTTGGAGAGGACCTTCAGAGGAATCCATGTGCTCATTTGCCAGAGACATGGCAGAATTTACAACTTAGATATATTCCTCCACCATTTACTCGAAGCTGTATGTCGCCTCTGACAGGGAACAAATGCAGAGATGCCAGTCTCTGCATCTCCAGTATGTTTCTTGCAGCCACAGCTGAGGGCCCATCATTGGCATTGGGCTCATTATGGGCCTGGCCTCCAGCAGTCCTCCAACTGTCACATCCTTCAACAACTGCTGCGATGTGTCTGTGCTCTGTTCACCAGACTGTGACCCCCAAGCCTAATCATGAATGGTTTCTCAGCGAGTTGACTGACTTAGCCTTGGTGGAGTGTGCAGGAGAGTGATGTGAGAAGTCTCTGTCAACATCCTCAGAAGTGGAGTTTTGGCCTACATCAGACAGTGTATCCTGACTGCGATGTCCTATAGCAGAGACCAGAAAGAATGAGCTTGTGGTTATGTACAATCCCTTTTCCCAGCACTGTGTCATGCGTATCTCCTGTATTACCAGCCATTGATACCAGGTTGGAGACAGAGTCACTCTGTTATGTTTATACTCTGGTCTTGCCGTCCACAGCTAAGCATCCGACCTGCTCTGCTGACCAGTTCAACTGCCTCCTCCTCAACAGAGGTCAGGGACACTGCCATCAGTCTTTGAGTGCTTGCAGTTATGTGTTGTTTTGTCCTGCAGCCAGACTGAAGAACTGAGTGTCATCTCAATGGATAACAAAGCCTTTTAAGAACAGACAGGCCCATGACAGCTAATGCCACCTCTCCAGTATGTGTTTTACACACACACACACACACTCTCTCTCTCTCTCTCTCTCCTGTAACTGATGCATCTTTCATGACATGAACTGCCTCCCATACATGCAGTGCACACATTCCATCTGATATCGGGGCTGAGAAGCTAAAGTCCTGCCAGGCATATCTTACCACTTGCACATTTACATTTGTGTGGCACTTTGCAGTGACTGCAGGTGGTCTTTGAACCTTTGCAGCATTGGAACTAGTTTTGCTTATTGGCCCCATGGTTGCTAACCTCTGCAGCGATCGCTATCCTGGCTGCTTTAGTCAGACAGGAGGGCCTGCAGTTGCCGGCACAGAGAAACAGGACCTCCTGCCATTTTCAGATGGCCTGGAGGAGAACCTGCAGGGAGGCATTGTTAAACCATGCAACCACATTATTCAAAAATGCAGGTGGTTTCAAATGCAGCTTTCCAGGGAGAACAGGGATGTGCAGTATGTGGTATGAAATTCACAGGTGGTTGTAGCATCAATTTCACTTTTCTGAGGGAGTGATCAGATCAGCAGTTTTACTTTCAAAACATCCACTCGCACAGTCATACTGCTACTGCTTTATTGCAAAAAATATAGAAAATAGGAGCAGGAGCAGCTCATTTGGGTTCTCGTACCTGTTCCACCATTCAATATGATTATAGTCTCAACTCTATACTCCACAGTCTCCCCAGATCCCTTCATGCCTTAGGAGTCTAGAAATCTATTTTTTTCTTAAATATAAATATATCCAGTGACTTAGTCTCTAAAGCCTTCTGTGGTAGAGAATTCCATCATCCGTGTGCAGAAGTTTCCCTTCATCTCAGTCCAAAAAGTTTCTTTAGACTGTGACTCCTTGTGTGGGTGGCACGGTGGCACAGTGGTTCGCACTGTTGCCTCAGAGCGCTCGGGGCCCAGGTTCAATTCCCAGCTTGGGTTACTCTCTGTGTGGAGTTGGCACGTTCTCCCCATAAGTGCATGGGGTTCCTCCAGGTATGTGGTTTCCTCCTACAGTCTGGAAGATGTGCTGGTTAGGTGCATTGGCCATGCTAAATTCTCCATCAGTTACCTGAACAAGTGCCGGAGTGTGGCAACTAGAGAATTTTCAAAGTAACTTCATTGCAGTGTTAATGTAAACCTACTTGTGACAACAATGAATAAACTTTAAACTATATCCTTTAGCCAGAGGAAACAACATCCCTGCATCTAGTATGTCCAGCCCTGCCGGAATCTTACATGTTTCAGTGAGATTCCCTCTTGTTCTTCTGAACTCTATTGGATGCACGTCTAGTGGACCTAATCTTTCCTTACACAACAATCCTGCCATCGCAGAAATCAGTTTGGTGAACCTTCGTTGTGTCCTCTCTATGGAAAGTATGTCCTTTTTTTTGATTCGTGTAATTCTTCTGGGGTAGGTATACGTTTTTTTTAAGAAGTGCCTGTCAAGGTGTCTTTTAAACATGGCATCTGGACCTCTAACATCTGCGTGGTAACAGTAAGGTCATTAGCCTCCTGCCTATGCCAGCTGCAGGATTGGCCTGGTCCCTCAATTCCGGATATCTAATTGGCTAGCTGCCAGTGATTGTACATGGCCACTTGTTCCGCCTCTGAGTGGCAGTCCGGTGCACTTCCTGTCCTGCTGTCAGGACACTCAATGCAACTACAAGATTTCGTCCAACATTTTCAAGCTTGGTATTTTTCACCGGTTGCAGATTCTTGCAGCTGATTAGGCAAAAACATATATCTTTGCAACAAGAGAATATAAAGTTGCAAGAATGTTACACATTTTCATCCATATTTCTGCATGCATAATATTCTTGTGAGACTTATGAGTGCAGATCCCCTTTAAAAACTTCATTGAAGAGTGTATGAGAGCAGGTATATCTAAAAATGAAAATTGGTAAAGATGCAACACAGGACTCACGCATGATAAATAGCAGAAGCAACATGCAATAGATAGAGCTAAGCAACTCCACAATCAACAATCAGATCAAAGCGCTTCCAAAGACAAAGCTGAAGCTGTTGCGACCCATCCTCAGGACTGTGGAGTGGATGATCCATCTTAACTTCTTCCTGAGGTTTCTTCATCATCACAGATGCCTATCTTCAGCCAACTTCACCTCATGTGATAGCAAGAAATTATGTTATTATCCGAGACCCCCAATTTCTAGGTAAGATGCAGTTAGGGATCAATAATGTTTGGAATCGAATATGCATAAAATCACAGGATTCCATGGGTTTGAACACTCAAAAATAAATTTTACCAGAATTTGGCAGAGTCTTGGTCCCAGTGAGAAAAACCAGCGTGGGGGCGATCTTACCGGCTCACCCTGCCAGTTGATGGGTAGAGCAAGATGGTAAGATTGCGCTAGAAGCAAAATACCAGGTTTGCGCCTGATTTCTCGCTTCTTGCAATCTTACCAGATTTCCGGCGTGATTTTTTGAATTACCAAGCAGAATGGGAAACCTACAGTTTCCTATTGTGCTCTTCATGGTAACGCCTTGGCCAGAGTCAACTTGTTAACCAATCAGCCTAACTTTTCTACTCTAGCATGAATTTTTGTAATTGATTGAAATTTGGCATTCCTGTATTTGTTCCGATGAGTGTAAGGTGAAAAGTTTTGGCGACATCTCTCTTTTCAACAATGCTAAATGAAATGTTAAAGCTGAGGTTTGAAACATGGGGCGAGATTTTCAACCCATGTTCACTATCAGAGAGAACTGCTATGTGGATTGAAAATCCAGAGAGATCAGGGGAGGGTGGGGGAGAGATGCTGGCAATGATTGGGTGGGATTTGGGGGAGCAGATGCTGGTAATAATCGTTGGGGGTGTGGGGTGTAGGCAGTAAAGGAGATGCTGGTGATGAATGTTTGAGGGGAGGGGCTGATACCTTCCTGGTGCAGGGAAGGTTACTTTTTGCTCTGTGGAACTGGCTTTACCCATGTCTTTAAGCTCCACTTCTCAAAATGATGGCTTGATGGAGAGAATATCTGCTTGTTTCTTTGGAAACATGCCACTTTTCAGTCAGATCCAGATACTTTCCCATTTTTTGGTCAGATTCCACCCATGTTCTATTCTTCATCTTTCTTCGTTGCTAAATTGGTTATGGTTGTTTCTGGTATGGGCCCATTAAATGTGCACGAGAGTGTCAGATTAAGACTGCATTGACTGTTTAATGTCTGGTGTGGATGATGGAGGAAGAGAAAATCAGTCCAAAGATACGTATCTGGGAGACCAAGAACCACTACTTGTATCTGTGAAAGAAGTGAACAAGGAATGGGGGAGAAATAGGGTAATGGATAAGAGGAAGAGAGAATGAAGAATCATAAAAGAATGGGGAAGTGATGAATCCCAAGAAAGGAATGTAAGAAAGCTGTGAGAGAGAAAGAGGGAATATGAATAGGGGAAATAAAAGTGATGTGTGGAATGAGAAGAGAAAGAATAAGACAGGGAGAAAGAGAGAGAAGAATGAAAGCAAAATACGGGTAATAAGCCACCTAATTCAGATTTCAAATGAATAATTAGTTAACAAACATGGAAAAAGGTATCAGTAAGTTTGCAGGATGGGGTCAAAAGTTGCATAGCCCAATTCATGGATTCAAGAAGGTGTTCAGATGTACTAATAATTCCTTGGACCATGTGTTATCACAGAATCCCAACAGTGCAGAAGGAGGTCATTCGCCTCATCAAGTCTGCACCAATCACATTCCCCTGACCCTATCCCCTTAACCCCACATATTTACCCTGCTAGTCCCCCTGACACTAAGGGGCAATTTTCCCTGGCCAATCAACCTAACCTGCACATGTTTGGATTGTGGGAAGAAACTGGACCATCTGGAAGAAACCCACGCAGGCAGGGGAAGAACATGCAAATGGACAGTCACCCGAGACTGGAATTGAAGCCGGGTTCCCAGAGCTGTGAGGCAGCAGTGCTAACCACTATGCCACTGTGTCCCCACCTCTTATTGATTAGCCCAACTACAGTTTTTGATCAGAAAATCAATACAATAAAGACTTTTGCAGAATAATAACTTGATGCCTCAGAGTATGTTCACAAATGAAACCTTCAACCTAAAGGCACCATTATAGACTCAGAAGGTTCAATTAGAGTGCAAAATTAGCCTTCTACAGGAAGCATCCATTTTCTTCCTTCAGAATCCTTGCCATTGGATTCTTCGTAAATTACATTCTGATGATTGGAAGTCATTTCCAAAGCTTTACGAAAAATAGTTCCTGAAGAATATATAATCGATTTCAGTATTCTTACATTGAATCTCTATTCATTCAAACCTCAAAAAGTTTCTATGTGAGACACAATCAGTCCTGAGAGGGTAAGGTGTTATAGAGTTTTATTCATCAACAATGATAATGATATTGATATTATGGATGCTGTTATTGTTTCCAACCAAACAATTGCACTTACTTCACTTTATGTGCGCAGTATGCCCAATTATGGGTGATCGTTGTAAATAAGATGCTTGGAATTTCTGCTAGATTGTGCTGGTTTTTCTGAGCTATTTATTCAAAATTGGCAAAAGTTCAAGGAATTTCAGGTGCAAATTACATCTCAAATTTCTGCATCTACTGTACAAGCTTAAACGAAAAAACCACGCTGGAATCCAGCCACACACACAAAACAATGCATGAAGATTGAATTAATCATATTTGCAGGTTTCTGCTAATAATATCCATTTGTGGGCACAAAGCAAAGGTTCTCTTATGTGCAAATGTACCAGTACTCATTTTTTTAAAAATTATTAATATTCAACAATACTTAATTTAGGAGGAAACAGACAATCATGCAGCAATGAAATCAGTAAAAGGTTCTGCATAGTTCTTCAGAGTTATCTTCTGTTACTTACTATCAGGTTACTCACAGATAATAGACTTGACACACCAAGTTAAACAACTTACTTTTTACGATAGACCCATTTTCAGCTGCATTAATTAAACTGCCCACCTGGCATTGACCTAGGCACCAGAAATGATAATGACAAACTCAGCCCTGTTGAGGGATTGTGGCAAAATTGTGACAGCTGTTTTACACACTAGTCAAGCAACAGCCTGATGTAGTCATACTCATGGATCAGACCTGATGGATATGTCCCAGACACCACCATCATTACTCCCAGATTTATCTGTCCCACAGGCTGGACAGACCCAGCAGATGTGATACATATTCAGGGAGTCCTGAACATTTGAACATTGACTCTGGACCCCATGACGTCTCATGGCAGCAGATCAAAAATGGGCAAGAAACCTCCCATTGATTACCACGTATCATCCCTTTAAGCTGATGAAATCAACCCTCGTCCAGGAAAGCATGCAGGAGGGTATACTTGGAGCAGCATGAGGCAAACCTAAAAATGAAATGGCAACCTGGCCAAGCTACAACATTGGACTACTTGCATGCCAAAAACATCAGCAGCATGTGACAGATAGAGCAATGCAATTAATTCCATAACTGATGAATTAACTCTGGTATCCTGCCACACCCAGCCATGAAGGTGGTGTACAATTAAACAACTCACAGGACGAAGAGGGTCTATAATTATCCCCATCCTTAATGATGGGGGAGTCCAGCACACCAGTACAAAAGAATAAGGCTGAAACATTTGCAACAACCTTAGCCAGAAGTGCCGAGTGGATGATTCATCTTGGCCTCCTTTGGCAGTCCCCAGCATCACAGTCTTCATCAGATTAGATTCACTTCACATGATATCAAGATTATCATGGATATTGAAACAATGGATACTGAAAAGGGTATGAGCTCTGACAATTTTCTGGCAATAGTACTGAAGACTTGTGCTCCAGAACTTGTTGTGCCCTAGCCAAGCTGCTCCAGTATGGCTGCAACACAGGCACCTACCCAGCAATGTGGAAGATTGTCCAGGTATGTCCTGTACACAAAATGGACAAATCCAACCCTACCAATTACCCTATCAGTCTATTCTCAATCATCAGTAAAGTGATGGAAGGGGTTATCAACAGTGCTATCAACATTTGCTTAGCCGAAACCTGCTAACATTTTGGTTTTTGCCAGGACCACTCAACTACTGACTTCATAATAGCCTTGTTCAAACACCTCCTGAGGTGAGGGTGACTGCCCTTGATATCAAGACAGCATTTGACTGAGAGGAGCCCTAGCAAAACTGGAGTCAATGGGAATCAGGAAAAAACTCTACTAGTTGGAATCAAAACTAGCACAAAGAAAGATGGTTGCGGTTGTTGGTTCTCAGTCAGAATACATCCCTGCAGGATTTCCTCAGTCCTAGGCTCAACTCTATTCAGTTGCTTCATTGATGACCTTTCTTCCATCAGAAGATCAGAGGTGTGGATGTTCACTGATGACTGCACAATGTTCAGAACCATTCGCAGCTCCTCAGACACTGAAACAGTTCATGTCCAAATGCGACAAGATCTGGACAATATCCGGGCTTGGGCAGACAAATGGTAAGGAACATTCATGCCTCGTAAGTGCTAGGTAATGACCATTTCCAAAAAGAGAGAATCTAATCATTGCACTGCCCTTCTGGGGGTTACCATTGCCCTGGAAACTCAATTGGGCCAGCCATATAAATACAGTGGTTGCAAGAGCAGGTCAGAAGCTGGAAATCCTGTGGTGGGTAACTCACCACCAACTCTTCTACTCATCAAGGAATATATTTTTGAAGCAAAATGTTAAGAAAAAACTCTAGGGGTGATTTTACCATCGTGTTGAGCCTGTTTTTGGGCACAACACAGTGGTAAAGTTGGGCGTAAAGTATTTAATGCGATTGGCGTCAGTTTATGCGACTATTTTAAAAGTGCCGGATGTCCGGCATGGTCAATCTCTCACCGGAAATGGGCGGGAGGCAGATTAATATATGGAAATTTAAGATAATGCTATTTACATTTGCTTAGTTTGCTCGGCGCTCAATCGTCCAAGCCTGCTACCCCCCCTTTATGACATCACCGGGAAAGATCTGCACTGGCGAGGAACAGACATGCTCCTCATGAACGGGGGTGGGTGGGGGGGTTGCAGTCAACTTGGCCCCGCCGGTGGAACTGGGGGCCATTGCGGCCGCCCCCCCCCCCCCGCCCCAGGGAAGCCAAGGATGGGGAGGGGGGTCGGTGCCCTCAGGCTGGCAGTGCACCCTGGCACCTGGGCAATGCTCACTGGACAGCGTTGGGGATGGACCAATGGGGGCAGGGCCAGTAGGGGTGGAGCTAATGGGGAGGGACCAGTAAGGCAGGGCCAATGAGGACTCTTGTGGGGAAGGGCTAACGGAGGGAGGGGGCACTCTGCAGGAATCGGTTTGGGGGGGGATGTGAGAGAGGGCCCCCTTGCCATTCTGCAGTGATTGGTGGGGGGAGGGTGGAGTGTCCGCGATTGGTAAGGGAGGGGGGTCCCTCATCAATCTGGGTGGTGTAGGGGCCGGTGCGGGCTTTATCTTTAGCTGCTGGAGATGGGGTGGGGGTTCTGCTTCATGCTGCCTGCACTAGCAGGTGCCTAGCAGCTCTCTTTGACTGTCAGACCATTGCTACCGCCCAGCACTTAGAAATAAAATGGTGAAATCCTATGGGTGGGATTCTCCCCCAAAAATTCTAAGTGTCAAATTTGCATAAAAACTGGAGTGAATACCATTGGTTTTCTCAGCGGGATTTTCAAAATGAATCTCCCACACTCTGTGCACTGTGGAGTGCAGTTGTGTGAATTTCATTTACGGGCCTATTCCCGCTGGAGAGGCTGGCAGCATAGCGTTGAGTAGGCCACTGAGTATGCACCGATCTGTCAGTACTGAGACTGCTGCATGCACAGCCCTGCACTGACTGTCTCTCAATCGTTAGCCAGTCCTACATAACTGCATCGCCAGCTGTCCGACTCCCACCCATGCCCTAATTGCTGGTCCCCCAGGCAAATTCCCACCTCACCCTGCTCACCTGGCTTCCACCAGTAAGTCCTGATCTCCCAATCCTCACCCCACTGGCCCACCGACAGCCCCTCTCCCCACTCCACCACCCTGTAGTCCCAACCCTCCCCCCACCTACAGTCCTAAACCCCCGACCGAACCCCCTTAAGGCTCACCCCCTTGGTACTGCCCGATTCCCAGTGGGCATTGCCACTTTATCCCTTGGGCAGTGCCAGGGACCAGACTGGCACTGCCAAGCTTGTAATGCCCAGGGGGGATCCCCTATCTTACCTCTGAGCTCCTGGGGGGGCACCCATGGGGTCGGGCTGCCAGCTCCCCTCAAGTGGGGAGCTACTATAAACCCTGCTGGAGTGAACCAGTCCTGGCAGGGGAAGAGGCTAGCGGGCCTGGAGATTTCAGTCCCGGGCCCGTTAATGATAGGGAAGTGAAGATTTAAATAATTTATTCAGCTCTGCTAAAACAGGCAGTGGGCAGGGAGAATTACCCAAAACAATACCTGATTGCATTGTTCATGGAAGGGTTTATTTACAACAAATTAGTTTGAATGAAAATGAGCAAGAAATAGATTTGCTTCAGAAATCTAATGCAATTTTGAGTGCGACCTGCACCTGGATTATTGATTGGGCTCAAAGGGGAAACTTCAATCCTTAGACTGTAAATTCACAATAACATAATCTGCAATTTGATGGCTCTTGTAAGCATTAGAGATAATACGTCACTTTAACCTTTTGACATTTAAACATTTAACCTCCTTAATATCAATCAAATTGTTTATTGCCCTAAAGAATACTTATTTTAATTTTGGTATATCTTTATTGTTGCAGTTCAACAGCTGCAAAGTTCTAAGAGCAACTGCCATTTAGTGGTTGTCAATTGAAGTGGTCTTTTGGCTTGCAAGTACAACATCAATTGTGTCTGCTGCAGGTCCGTGAGTTAGCTGTCTTCATTAAAAAGTAAACAGCAAAAGCACCACATTGTACTTTTAAAAGCACAACACATTTTTAAGCAACACTAAACGGCAGTTTTGGAAACGGTTTCTCTTTATTTACTCTATCAAAATCCTTGTTAACACCTCTATAAAATCCCCTCAGCTTTCTCTAAGGAGAACATCCCCAGTTTCTCCAGTCTGCCATGTGACGATAATCTCTCAACCCTGGAACCATTCCAGCAAAACTCTTGTGTACTATTTTCAAAGTAATATTACCTCTTCTTGATTTCTTCCGCCTATCCCCTAAACACATCCATTATACATAGCCCACAGAAAGTGTTTGGACATCAGAGATGGGCCACTGAATGGCCATAAGAATATTACTCCCACCCTTGCTACTTTTCACTCACTTCCTGAGATAATCCAGTAAAACTAAACTGAATTTGTCCTTCAGGGGAAAACTTCCGGTTCAGGTTGTGAATTCAGCCTTTGCACTCTCATGTTTTAGGTTCCAATTATTCTCATATTGGTCATATTTTTCAAGGAGTAATCTCCAGCAAATCAATGGAACCAAAAAGCAGCTGTCTTTCCCTCATCCATTCTCTTTACCAAACTAATGAATCAAGCTCAGCCTTAATATTTGACCACATCCAAATCTGACCTCATCCCAGATGATGTTCACGTGTACATATTTCCACTAGAAAAAAAAATCAGGGGCAAATCCTCAGCCAACTTTACTTCCTATAGACTGGAGGGGCAAATTTGCGTGATCTTTTAGAAAACATTGGAAGCAGGGAGGATACCAGAGGACTGGAAAGTAGCAAATATAACACCGTTGTTTAAGAAGGGAGAGAGGCAGCAGACGGGAAATTATAGGCCGATTAGCTTGACTTTGGTCATTGGCAAGATTTTAGAGTCTATTATTAAAGATGAGCTTGCAGAGTACTTGGAAGTGCATGATAAAGTAGGCCTGAATCAGCACATCTTTGTCAAGGGGAGGTCATGTCTGACAAATCTGTTAGAGTTCTTTGAGGAGGTAACAAGGAAGTTAGATAAAGGAGAACCAATGGATGTGATTTATTTAGATTTCCAGAAGGCCTTTGATAAGGTGCCACATAGGAAACTGTAAAAAAAGTTAAGTGCCCATTGTGTTAAGGGTTAGATCCTGACATGGTTAGAAGATTGGTTGACTGGCAGAAGGCAGAGAGTGCGGATAAAGGAATCTTTCTCAGGATGGTAGCCGGTGACTAGTGGTGTGCCTCAGGGGTCAGTCCTGGGACCATAAATTTTCACAATATACATTAATGATTTGGAGGAAGGAGCTGAAGGCACTGTTGCTAAGTTTGCAGATGATACAAAAATATGTAGAGGGAGTAGTATTGAGGAAGCAGGGGGGCTGCAGAAGGACTTAGACAGGTTAGGAGAATGGACAAAGAAGTGGCAGATGGAATACAATGTGGAAAATATAGAGGTTATGCACTTCGGAAGGCAGAATGGAGGCATAGATTATTTTCTAAATGGGAAAATGCTAAGGAAATCAGGAACACAAAGGGTCTTGGAAGTCATCATTCAAGGTTCTCTTAAGGTTAATGTGCAGGTTCAGTCGGCAATTAGGAAGACAAATGCAATGTTAACATTCATGTCGAGAGGGCTAGAATACAAGAGCAGGGGTGTACTTCTGAGGCTGTATAAGGCTCTGGTCAAACCTCATTTGGAGTATTGTGAGCAGTTTTTGGGCCGCATATCTAAGGAATAATGCACTGACCTTGGAAAGGTTCCTGAGTGGGTTCACAAGAATGATCCCTGGAATGAAGAGCTTTTCATATGTCGTAGGTTGTCTCTACACCCTAGCTATGACTGAAACAAAATATTTTACACTCTCCTTTCCTTCTCTGTGAACGGTAATGCACAAGAAACAATACTTCTCACTGTATACCAATATATGCGACAATAATAAATCAAATCAAATTAAATCAAAAATCAAACATTGCCTTTCAGAGCTCACTGAATGCTTTTAAACTATTTTAACTCAAACTCCTAAAACATCTCTCTGGACCATTCTTCTTTGCAAGCAGTATTGTCATCATGTCTTCAGTTCTGCTGGTAAGGAAGCTCGCCTGCTGCTTTATAGCTCCACCTCTTCTATTCTGATTTTATTAAACAAACACGGGTGATCTTCTAAAGTGCCACCAAAAGAGAAAATGCTGGAAAATCTCAGCAGGTCTGGCAGTATCTGTAAGGAGAGAAGCCGTCCAGATGACTCTTTGTCAAAGCTAAAAGGCATAGAAAGTGAAAGATATTTATACTGGAGAATGAGGGAATGAAAGATGAGTCATAGTCACAAAATCAAGGGAAAGGCTGCTCGTGGCTCCATAGAGAGAACAGAAGGTCTGAAAGGCCAAATGGTAGAGAAACTGAAATCAGAGGGTAATCTGTGATAGTTGAAGATGTTGGGAGAGGGGCAAAATTGAGAAAGAGGGGGAAAAGGAAAACAAAGGTAAGAAAAGGGTGGATAAAATGTAGGGGAAGAGTGCAGGGGAAGAAAAATAAAAGAAGACAATAAAGAAATAAAATTTAGAGAACAGTTAAAAATTAAATAAAATGAAAACAAAGCGATCAAGGTGGGGTAGAGCTAATCATCTGAAGTTGTTGAATTCAATGTTGAGATTGGAAGGCTGTAATGTGCCTAGCCAGAAGATGAGATGCTGATTTTCCAGTTTGTGTTGAGCTTCACTGGACCATAGCAGCAGGCCAAGGACAGACATTTGGGCATGGGAGCAGGATTGCGTGTTAAGAAGTACAAGCAATATCTGTAATCAGCAATATCTAACAACATTGTCTGTATCTTTAAGACTTGGTTACATGTAGATTTACATTCCAACCATTATTTTGTAAATTGAGTTTGTGTCTGTATATGCCCTGTTTGTGAAGAGAACTCCTGACTAAAACCTGGTGTTGTCAGACTTTTTACCTGATGAAGGGGCAGAGCTCTGAAAGCTTGTGGCTTGTGCTACCAAATAAACCTGTTGAACTTTAATCTGGTGTTATGAGACTTCTTATTGTGCAATGGGAAGTTCAGGGTCCTGCTTGCACACAGACCAAAGGTGCTCAGCAAAGTGATCACCTAGTCTATGCTTGGTCTCTCCAATATAAAGGAGATCACATTGGGAGCAGCGAAAGCAGCAGACCAAATTAAAAGAGGTGCAAGTGAAACTTTGCGTAACCTGGAATGAATGTTTTGGACCTTGGATGGGAAGCATGGAAGAAATAAAGGGACAGATGTTACATCTTCTGCGATTAAGAACATAAGAACATAAGAAATAGGAGCAGGAGTAGGCCATCTAGTCCTTTGAGCCTGCCCCGCCGTTCAATAAGGTCATGGCTGATCTGTCGTGGCTCAGTTCCACATTCCCGCCCTCTCCCCATAACCCTTAATGCCCTTGCCTATCAAAAACCCATCAGCCCGCGTCTTAAATATACTTAGTGAGGCAGCCTCCACCACCTCAACGGGCAGAGAATTCCAGAGATTCACCACCCTTTGAGTGAAGAAGTTCCTCCTCAACTCTGTTCTAAACCGCACCCCCCTTTATCTTGAGGCTGTGCCCCCTAGTCCTACTGTCCTTTCTGAGCGGGAAGAGTCTCTCCACCTCTATCCTATCCATCCCATTCATCATCTTATATGTCTCAATGAGATCTCCCCTCATTCTTCTAAACTCTAACGAGTACAAGCCTAGTTTATTCAGCCTCTCCTCATTGCTCAACCCCCTCAACTCCGGTATCAGCCTAGTAACCCTCCTCTGCACTCCCTCCAAGGCCAAAATATCCTTGCGTAAGTACGGCGCCCAAAACTGCACACAGTACTCCAGCTGCGGCCTCACCAGTGCCCTATATAGCCGCAGCAAGACCTCCCTACTTTTATATTCAATCCCCCTTGCTATGAAGGCCAGCATCCCATTCGCCTTCCTGACCACCTGCTGCACCTGCAGGCTGGGTTTTTGCGACTCATGCACAAGGACCCTGAGGTCCCTCTGCACCGTCGCATGCTGCAGTTTTTCGCCACGTAAGTAATAGTCCTTCCTACCATTATTCCTACCAAAGTGGACAACTTCACATTTGCCAACATAAAATTCCATTTGCCAGTTCCTGGCCCATTCGCCCAGCCTATCTAGATCCTTCTGCAGACTCTCCACACCCTCTGCGCAATTTGCCGTTCCACCAATCTTGGTGTCATCAGCAAATTTCGACACCATACACTCGGTTCCCTCCTCCAGATCATCTATATAAATGGTAAATAGCTGAGGCCCCAGCACCGACCCCTGGGGCACTCCACTAGTCACCAACCGCCAATCCGAATAGCACCGATTGACCCCCACTCTCTGCCTCCTATTTGACAACCAATCCTCTATCCACGCTAACCACCCTACCCCCAACTCCCTGCCCCCTTACCTTCTGCAATAACCTCTTGTGAGGTACCTTGTCAAACGCCTTCTGAAAATCAAGGAAGACCACATCCACTGGCTCTCCTCTATCCACTGCCCTAGACACATCCTCATAGAACTCCAGTAAATTTGTCAGGCATGACTTTTGCATGGGAAGATGTCATGGGTGATGGGAGAGGTGTTGGATTAGGTGGAGGAGTGGACTAGGTTATCTCAGAGGGCACGGTTTCTGTGGAATGCTGCCTGAAGGAGTGAAGGAAAGGTGTGCTTATGGATGTGTAGATGTGTTTCTAAACTGCTATTTTCCTTTAGGCTTCCTGGCAATCTCTAAACACCAGCATTTTAGTTACTTTCACAACAACAGTTTTCCCAGAACTAAACAGTACTTCTAAAACATTAATGTGTACAATGAATTAGCTATTCATCATAATATATTGGAATTTAATCAGCATATCAAAATAATAAATGCAGGAAGGTGTCAAGGAGGTGGAATGCCAATATATCTCACCTCAGGATATAAAGTCTCTAAGGAAACAGACAACATATGCTCCATCAGAATGCTATAAGTGACATGTAAAACTGGTTGTAGTTTAAAAATGCACATCCTTGAACTTATCAAAATTGGCTTAATGCCCTTACCTTCTGCATATATTTGCTTCAGGTTACGATGCCAAACATAAAATGTAAATTAATTCAAAAGCCAAACATGTATGACTGAGAGGAAGGGTAAAAGGGTTGGGTGGTGGTTCGGATGAAGGTGGGTGGAATGCGGTGATAGAGGGTGTGAATTAAGTGCCCAGAAACAAAAGAAGTACTAGGCACATGATTTCACTCCGAGCCCTGGGCAAGAGTGCTATTTGTCAAAAAAAGACAGCCATGAACAAAAGACAACAGGCTGGATTCCTCAACCTTGCTTATACAGTACATAAAACATAGAAACCCTACAGTGCAGAAGGAGGCCATTTGGCCCATCGAGTCTGCACTGACAACAATCCCACCCAGGCCCTAGATCCGTAACTCCACATATTTACCCTGTTAATCCCCCTGACACCAGGGTCAATTTAGCATGGCCAATCAACCTTACCTGCACATTTTTGGACCGTGGGAGGAAACTGGAGCACCTGGAGAAAACCCACGCAGACAGGGGGAGAAACTGCAAACTCCACACAGACATTGACCTGAGGCAGCAACTGAATCCAGGTCCCTGACACAGTGAGGCAGCAGTGCTAACACTGTGCCACTGTGTTACCCCACAGTTGAGATCTTCCAGTTTCGCTGCAGTGAACAGAGATTTGGCTGAATACCAAGGGCGGAATCTCCCCCACTGCTACTTTTGGATCCCCATACATTCCTCACTTGTAGTCCTCGCCTCCTGTTCCTGACCACTAACAAAATCTGAAGTACCTAGCCTAAGGGGTGTGTTTGGCTCCTGGAACAACATTTTTGCACCTCTTTGTAATTTGCTTGTGAATATGTTCCCCTAGCTCCTTTTCAAAAGAGTAGTCTATAAAACACACCTCATGGCATAAAAGCTCCTCTACTGTTTCTTAATTCCAGCCAAATGATTATGTCCTTGACCTCTCAGGGTCATTCTCTCATTCTAGCACTGTAATATTTCTCTGAGTCAAAATTGCTATCCCTCCTCTTTTTTCTTTTCCATTTGTTTCCTAAATACATCGTACTTAGAAATATTAATGTATCCAATCATCCACATTTTTCGCTACGCCTCAAGATTAGTCACTGTGTGCTACGTCTTCTTTAAGATCTTGAAAACCCCTTAACGTACAAAAACCAAAATAAGATGCAGTACTTTTATATAGTGCAAGTGCAGCATTCTGAGTTTTACTGTGCATTGTTCAAGCAATTTGTTTTCATTTAATTTGCTTTTCATTGATAGATTGCTTGTGGACCATTAGTGTTTTCTCACTCTCTGGCCTCTATCTTCTTTCATAATTTTGTTAATGGATACTTTCTTACAGTACATACAAATCCTAGAATTATCCAGACTCAAACACAACATTGAATGTACTATGATCAATACAAGTTTTGCTTTACTCCAACCTTATTCATCTCCACACCACCAGCTGTTCCTCTGTCTCCCTGCCATCTACCCTTTAGACAAACAATTAGTAAAGTGGGAGCAAGAAAAACGTCACTGACAAGTCACAACTGCTGCAATTAGCGCCACTGGCCAAACTGGTTTAAAAACAAAATGTTGCAATAGCCTACTTCATGGGAGGTTGGAAAGAAGTATAAGTGAGAAATGTTTGTAGCCAGGCTTGGAACCCAACCCCCCTCCCCCAACCGGCCACACCACCACCCCATTGGGCCACATCAGCAACAAGGAGGTGACCTGTAAACTTGATTAATTCCAACATCCGGCTCTCTTGGCAATATGGAAGTTAATACTGAGGAAATGCTTGGTATAATAACTAGCAAACATCCCCAGCCCTATTTACATTGGTCAGAAGTTCAGCCTGTTCAATTTTCAATGCGAAAATTGGACACCAGCAAGTTGCAACGTGGAGAATCCTGCAGCCTTGGGTCCAGCTCAGAATTCTGCTTCCATTGGACTTCCTGATTACTGCTGTCCCTACATGTGAAAGTCAAATAAATTGAAAACCCGTTTCTGTGAAATATGTTTTATTAAAGGCAACTGACTTACGTTATTCATTAATAAACCAGAAATATATTCTAATGATCTAGCACACAATTTAATTCCCAACCAGTGCAGTATTTAAAATGTTTAAAAACACTTGCTGTGAAACGTAACATGTTTGCCAGAATTATTTTGCCATCTGTTATATACAACCATGTCAGGGATTTAAATTGAGATATTTCGCTCTTTACACATACAGAGTAGCAATAAAATTGTCCATTGTAGAAATGCATAGACATTTTTCCTTTTTCAAACAGGTATAATTCCAAATAAGTTCAGATAAACATTAGATAATAGCGCTTATTTGGAAAGGTTAATATGCTATATTTAATTAATAACAGAATAAGTTTAAAAAAATCCGTTTCACCTTGTCCTAAGTTTTTATCACATGTTCATTGTTCATCGCACACACACTGGATTGATATTAATACAAGTAAACTACATTACCACCACTGGTGAATGGGTATAAGCAAATGTGGCCAACAAAATTGTAACATATTTGAGAAAGCATGTTTTCAGAAGCTTGGTTAAAAAAATGTGAAACTACTTAATGTGTGAACAAGGTAAGTCAAACAAAGAAATTAACTGCAATTTGTAATTATCATTAAATATTTTGATTCACCACTTTCTCTGCAGGATAACTGGTCACTGCAAGTTTCTTTTATTACTATTATATGATTGAGGCTAAATATTTTGCACATATGGAAAATATAAATGAAAATTCAGAAAATGTGCTATACAACAAACCATCGCAAAAATGGAAACACTACATAATATCAGGCTACAATGGTTCATCCCATATATTACTATTTTACTGTAAATCCCAGCGATTATACAGCAACTGTCTGCTCAATTGGTCATTTCATTACATAAACTGTGATAGAAATTTGTTTATGTAGTGCCGATTGGTCCCCCTGGAGACAGGCTGCTCCTGCATGGTTCATGCAGCATTTTTCAAGCAGCACTACATAGGTGAATTTCTCCTCCAATACCTTCATTCATCCTTAGCTAAAAATGCAATCAAAAGGATAATGGATTATTGACTTTTATCTTAACAGCATTTGAAAATTGGAAGTAAGGAATGATGTTTCGCTGTACAGAAATGTGGTCAGAGCCCATCTGAAAGTACTGCCTTTAGGTGAGGTCACTGGGACTGGGAAATATATAATAGCCTTTTTGGGATTTTCAGTGCAGATTTATCAAAATTAATTTTTGTGTTCAAAGGGTTAAACTGTGAAGACAGGTTGCCTAAATTTTATTTGTTTAGAAGGCTACTTGGTATTTAGCATTTTTAAGGCATTCAATAGTGTTATATTACGGCACTCAAGGCATCATCAAGACACTTCGGGCTTTGTTCGGGACAAAAGGCACTTATTGAATAAGTGAAACTATCTACAGAGGTTTGCAGTCCTAGGCAGTCTACCTGGCTGCTCCAGTCTTCACATGTCGACTAGTTGGCTTCCAAGTGTATGCTGTCTGAGAAAGGTCTCCAGCTTCTGGGGTGATCATTCACTCTTGGTTCCCACTGGTTCGTCTAAACAGTTCAGCTGTGTTCTCTTAAGGAGATAGACCCGACTATCACGACAAATAGGATCAGTGCAGTACAATGATTTCCTTTGAGGTGGGAATCCATAATCTTAACAAGTGAGCTGGAGCAATAAATGAACAAGGGGCAGGCTTTTTCTCCTTCTCCATGGCATGTGGAGTTGGCATGCTGCTTGCTGGCAGTGGGATCTTATGGTCCTGCTGTTGTTAATGGGGTTTCCCATTGAATACAGCTCTTGTTGCTGGGATATCTATGGCGGGGGTGTGCCATTGGCAGGACTGTAAGATCACTCCAGCATGAATGGCAGCAAGATTTTGGCCATTTAATAATTTTACCCTGCAAAGAACGCAGTGAAAATCTGGAACTCCTTTTTCTAAAAAGTTGCGTTTGCTGGGTCAACAGAAATTTTCAAGACTTAGAGTGATAGGTTTTTGTTAGCCAAGATTAACAAGGGATTTTGAACGACGGCAGATTGAGTTGGGCACAAATGAGCCATGACCGATTAGAATGGTGGAACAGGATCAAGTCATCAAGTGGCTTCTCTTATTCTTGGACAAAGAATGTAACCACGCACTTTATCTTTATGTTGAAGACATCAGCAATTCAGCGAAACTTAGTGCAAAGATACACCTAATATACATTTTTTTACACAATATATTCTCTCATATATATTTTGTTTAATTGTATGGCTGTTCCATTAAGTGAAAGACAATGATTTACAAGGGGATCAAGGAGGTAGGCAGGAAAGTAGAGTTGGGGCCACAATCAGATCAGGCAACATCTTATCTTATTCTGCCATCACTGGTATTCACCGAGTGGCAAGTAGTAGACTGGTCATGTGGGGAGCCAGAAAAGCAAAGTCAGTCAGGGTTGTTTGTGGACTTTCAGGGTGAGTCTTTTGCTCAAAGGCACCCAGTGCCTGATTGAGGGACCTGATATCAGGAAGGGGGCTTGTTGAGTGCCACCCCCTTGTGCAAGTTACTGAAACCTCTGGCCTCTACCTTGTGACCCGCATCTTGCCATTGATTGCCTGTGGCCTGGGTGGGAACAATGGGCCTTGGGTGAGAACATTATTGGCAGCAGTGACTGCCTCCCCACTGGTGTTGACTGGCAGCTCTTGGGGAGTACAATTTCTGCCTCCGGGTCCTTGATTTTGGAGAAGGCACACCGCTGACCAGTTAAGTGCTTGACTGGCACTTAATATGGCATACCTTCCCCAATGGAGGCTGCTTGCTGGTGCTGTAGCACCGGTGGTGGAGGGGACACCCTTGTGACTTACATTGAATACCATCCTTTGTAACAATTCTTACAGATATTGTAGCACTTTTTGTTTGAAGGGTCTAATGTGAAGATGGATTTGAACTATTAAGTCTCAGTGGCTCAACTGAAACTTTCCTGAGTGATCAGTGTTTTTCTTTATATAATTCATAATCAGAATAAATTGTTTAACTGAAAGATTGTTGCGATGAGTTTTTGTTCTTATAAAGCATCAATATTTCACTGGTACTGTCAATTCACAAGCTGAAGCAATATCAATTTGGAATTTGAAATTCCAGCGTGACAGAATTATGTTCACCATTTAAAAAAAAACATGAATTTTGAAAAGCAAGCACATTTAGTTGCTGTTCCACATGCCAAGTCTAACACTAAGAATGCCTGAAGCAACAGGTTGGAATCTGTTTCAGGAATGATACAGAAGCATTTAGTCTTGAACCCAGCTATTCAATTTTAGCTAGTAATTGCACTTAATGATTATATAGGTCAAAATCAGAGGAGTAAAAAACTGCAGAAAAACTCTTGAGAAAGATTACATAAAATACTTTTCAAATAAAGAGACACAGTATATTCTGTGTCTCAATAGGTCAGATAGCCTGTTTCAGCACTGCAGGGTTTCTATTCTATGATTATTATATTGATAATGGAAGATTTGTTCATCTTCATTTATGCATAGCTTTAAAATGAATCTTTATTTACTTGAGCTATGATTATAAACATACATAAAAGGATGACTGCTACATTATACTGTGCAGCTTCAGTCTTCCTTAGCTACTAATTTGAGTCTGTATTAAAAATATGGTCAAATAACCAGAATGACAGATTAACAGTTTGTTCTCTGCAGCTCCACTGTTGCCTGGCCATGGGAGCCTCTTGTCCACATTCAAATCAACATCCTACATAGGGAGGGACCCAGAACCATTTTTAGGGCCAACTGGTTGTTCACATGTGGTGGATGCTCCCCCCAGTATATCTGGGCCAAAAAGTGATGAGGGATGGGGTTTATAATTAAATAACTCAGTCCAAAAATGGGTTTCCTGTTGCACCACTCAGCAGTTAGCCTGTACATTCCACCATCCATCCACGCAAAAGATAGAATAGACACTTAATGATTCCATAAAATGACGGAAATAAAATTAATGGTAACAACTTAATAAAAATCAAACCACATTCATGCGCTGCAATAGTGTGGCAAAACAGAAAGACAGTTTGAGTCAATAATGCACATATTTCATATACATGGGCCAGATCCCATCAACAGACTCAGGAGCAGGTGGCAGTACCGTTAGGAGTCAAAGTGTCCTGGCAAAGGGAAAACATGGCAGCTAGCCAAGGTAATTAACAATGTAGAACCATGGATCCAGAGAATCAAGTGTTGGGAACAGGCAGAAAGATGATGGTGATAACAGTGTCAGGAAGTGAGAGATAGGGCGGTTTTTTGAAATGGTTACTAGACCTGCCTGCACTGCCTTTAAACTTTCCACATCACTGTGGTGGCCACAGCATGTACCCATCTTCCAGCACAAACTGGCAGCCTTCAGCTGAAAGATATAGAACCTTCAGCTCCAAGATATAGATCCCTCAGCTCCAGGATATAGATCCTTCAACTCTGAGACACAGACCCCTGAACTCCAGGATATAGATCCCTCAGCCCCAAGGCACGGATCCCTCAGCTCCAAGGTATATATCCCTCAGCTCCGAGACATGGATCCCTCAGCTCCAAGGTATATATCCCTCAGCTCCGAGACATGGATCCCTCAGCTCCAAGACATAGATCCCTCAGCTCTGACATAGATCCCTCAGCTCCAAGACATGGATCCCTCAGCTCCAAGAAGCAGATCCCTCAGCTCCAAGACATAGATCCCTCAGCTCCATGATATAGATCCCTCAGCTCCAAGAAGCAGATCTCTCAGCTCCAAGACATAGATCCCTCAGCTCCATGATATAGATCCCTCAGCTCCAAGACATAGATCCCTCAGCTCCAAGATACAGGGGGTGATCTGATCAAAAAAATTCTAAGTGCCACGTGAATATGAAAATGGAAGAGAATTGCACTGTATTTTTGGGCAGATAAAAAGGAATCTTACCTTATGGTGTCAAAAAAATGGAGCCAAACCTGTTTCTAGCCAGCAGGGTGAGGGGGCAGGGCCTAGCTCGCCGAAAGCTGGCAGAGGGCTCCATTGTGTTCACAAAACACAAAAGTGTAGAGATCTGAAGTGACTGCTTCCCCACGCTACCACTGGCCATTATGACCAACCATTTCGTTGTTCTCCCCCCCCACCCCTTACCCCCGCCAAAACTGCTACCGCACAGCTCCTCTGCTGATTCCCCACCCCCCTCCCCCCACATCTACTCTCTCCCTGCACTACCACAGGGATCCATGGCCCCTTTCAGTGAAAGTCTCCAATTCAAAGGAAGGCAGCTTCGTTATGGCTGATGTCCCCCCTTCCAGAGTCTAAGGCCTTGGCTGGATACCATCATTTTGAATAATCGATGATTTTAAGGGCCATGTTCCTGTGCACTACATGTTTAAAATTTGAAGCTAACATTTAATTCCAGTCACAGGTATGCAAGTGTCTTTTTAACAAGCCATTCTGCCACCTCCATGTGGTGTCACCACATCACTCATTCCCACCCCACACATAACTTGGCCCAGAGTTCCTGCGCGGGCTTCCAAATAGGTCTCCAGCGATAGATTCTACAGCCCCCTCTGGTTCCCATTCCAGAGAGTTGCAGTAAATTCTGCCCAATGTTAATAAACCAACACAAGAGGGAGAAGTATTTCCAGCTGCATGGATACCTACACATGTCAAGTTATCAAAATTTAGAACACGAGAGTACAATGCCCTGTTCACAATACCAAACAACTGAAGCTTTTGTACAATTTATGTAAATATAACAGGCTCTTCAACTAATGCCTGTTGTTTAGACTAGAAAAATGGATACAAATAAAATCCCTTTATTGAATGCACAATGTGCAGGAAACTGCATTCACATTGTATGACAATGATTTAATCTATGTTTAAATGAGCATTAATTGTTGAATTTTGAGTCAACATATACATCCATCATTTAAAAACTCCAGTCCACTGAACCTTTCTTGTACTATGGGTGTATGAACCCACTTAGTTAATTTTCACCATTCCTTTCGAATGCAGAAATAAGAATCTTTCCATCACTGTCAGTCCCTTCAGGGGTAGTCTGCCGATAATAAGCATTTCCTGAGAATCTGAAAGATGGTTGATTCCTCTTCCACACATACCACAAACCAAATGCGCCCAATACAATGACGATAGTCACCACCAACGTCATCACAATTTTAAGTATTGTTCCATTTCCTAATTGGTATTCTGTGGAGAGAATTTATTTATCTTTTGGTTACTGAAAATCCAATTATTTGTATTTTAACAAAGATAAATGGAACGACATAGAAGTGACGGTTTTGGAAAAGAAGATGGAAGTGGCTGCTTCCCCATTGATTAAGTGAATGCAAATTAAACAGGCTGCAAAATCCAAAATAAAGCAGAAGCTTCACATCTCTGAAAGAAACCATAGTGTTAAAAATCTGTCGAGTGCGACCGTAGTGTAATGGGTTGATATCGTTATGGTCATGAATGATGTAGACCATGAGGTGGTCGGCACGGTGGCACAGTGGTTAGCACTGCTGCCTCATGTGCCAAGGACCCGGGTTTAATTCCGACCTTTAGTAATTGTCTCTGTGGAGTTTGCACATTCTCCTCATATCTGCGTGAGTTTTCACCGGGTGCTCTAGTTTCCTCCCATAGTCCAAAGATGTGCTGTTTAGGTGGACTGGCCATGTTAAATTCCCTTGGGTGGGACTGTTGTCAATGTGGGCTCAATAGGCCAAATGGCCTCCTTTTGCACCGCAAGGATTCTACGATTCTATGAGGTAAAAAGTGACATCAGTAGTCATGTGCTAGAGACTCTGTACAGCAGCTGGAGCAGGCAGTGCTCATGACAGACGTACCTATTTAGTAGGTCATCAGTACCACTGCATGAATAAACCAGTTTGAAGTATCTGAGGCATAGATATCTACCTTATCTAGATAAGATAAACTACGCCTTAAGAATCTGAAACATGAACTGGATCAACTGAAACAATGGTGAGAGCAGAAACTGGAATAGATTTTAAAATATTCATTGGTGCATATTTGAAACATATTTTAAAGGGGCTGGGAAAGGGCAGTGAATGAGACTAAATAGTTGCTTCTTTTCAAAGATCCAGCACAATCATGATTGGTCAAATGGTAATCTTCGATGCCATAAAATTCATTACTCAGATGGAATTCTGGGATTGAATTCTACAAAACCTCATTTTCCTTCTGAGAAATTAGTGATTCAATTATTATATAAATTCAAGTCCAAAATAGTGGCTTTCTCTCTGCCAATCTTGCTGGCAGCCATTTATATATCAAAACAGTTAACTCAGAATAATCATTTGCAACAACAGCCTATATTTCTATAGCAACTTTAACGTCATAAAACCTCTCGAGGCAATTCACAGGAGCATTATCAAATAAAATATGACAAAGAGTCACATAATGAGATATGAGATCAGATGACCAAAAGTGTGATAAAAGAGTTGCTTGAAATAAAAGAGCCTAAAGTTCAAGACTTACATTGTTTTCTTCAGAGTTCACAGTTAAGCAATTAGCAGAGTATGAATATATGTTACAATTACCAAAGGCAAATCTTTTTCAATAATGATTGCTTTAGAGCAGTAAACAATAGAAAGTATGGTTATTCAGTCACTGTCTAACCAACTGTTTTCACCTTTCTGATTCTCATGCTGAAGTAAAATGATATTGGCCAGTTTCTCTGAAATTGTACTGCTGCCACCGAAAATGGAGAATTTGGCGCTCAGCCAGAACTCCATTCACTGTAGCGGGACTGGAGAATTCCAGCCGCGGGTGAGGTCAGAGAATTCTGGCCATGATCGTGCTTGTGTATAACATTAGCTCAAACACTCCTTAACTTCATTCTCTAATTTGTATTCTAATTAATTGGAAACACAAACAGGGATATCTGTTAAACAAATTACGGTGCAACTTCTCCACTGAACAAAGCAAATAAATTTAAACTGTTTTGGACTTTGAATATGAGAACAAAAGGAAGCCATTTGTACAGATAATCCCTCCTTCTGAAAACTTTGTGTATCTTTGTCTCACATGAATTCTGTAGTTGCATCAATACTCAATATTGCTATTACCCGAATATTATTAAAATTTCCCTCCTTAGTGTTCTTTCAAATAACTTGGAAAAACTGATGATATTAAGATAACATGTTATACTTGAAATGTGATGAACATGTGATGCATTTGAAAATTATTCCTGGTATTTCCTGTGGCAGTGCTTATGGTGAAAGGGGGGACAACTGTTTTATAATATTAGGTGCACTATGCTTTACAATTTAATATATTGTCAAGGTTACTAATTTGATGAGAATGAGTGAACCCAAATCATGCATTAATTGCACTGTATTCTGGGATCTTTGTTTTTCTGGAACACTAATGAAACGTGCTTGATGTTATAACATTTATTGATGTTATAACATTTATTGTTAAATCCAATTAACACAATTCCTTTCAGCAATCTTTGTATCCCTTGGAGCAGCTGATTTAGGCAAACAATCAATATTGGTTTCAATCAAAAAGATCTCCTGAAGTTGACAATCTTGCAAAGGCTTGAGCCTATTTATCTGATGTCCTAACCGTAAAGAACATTTTGTTTCAATCTCTGCCCATAGGCAACTTACCACGTAGCTCTGGGGTGTAGATATTTCCACTCAAATCTGAAATGGTAATATGAATAAGTCATACACAAATTATTGAGCATTTTTATATAAATATCACATATTAAGAACTATTAGGCTAAATTTTCCAGTGAGCTTTGGGACAATGACATTGGGCCATTTGTGGTTCCCAAACCCAACCCTACGACCTTCTGAGAGGCGGCCACCAAATTAAGCATGGCAGACAAATCCCAAGGTTGGAGGCCCAGAGGGCCTGCAGGTACATCAAGCCATCAGCCAGACTGGGGGAGGTGGTCATTGCTGAGGCAAGCAGGTGAGTGAAGGGCCCTTGAATATGGTTGCCTACAGAGGAGTCTCTGAATAAAGAAGCCTGAAGCCAGTAGGGCCATCAGGGCGTAGGGAAACCTCTCCGTAGTGCTAATGATGGATGCAGATCCCTATGGCCCCCCCTCTTTGGGGCATGAAGCCTCAGGCTTTGTTGGCCACCTGGCCTGATGCTGGGAGGCTGCTTTGATTAAGATGGGAGCCTCAGGTGGGGGGAGGGGTCACCATGTCTGAAGGAAAATACTGCTGCCAAAAAAAGAATGGCTGCCAGCCAAATTTCCCAAATTGGCTGTCCACTTTTTGTGGAGTGTGCAGCCAAGTTCCCCCCAGAGGCATAACTGCATCGAGAAGCTGAACTGGTGCTGTTTCTCTCAAGGTATCTGGCCTTCCTAACTCCAACCCAATCTTCACAGGAGCAGGAAAATCCCATCCATTTTACCCCAATGAGGAAAATAGGAATTATGTTATGCCAAATTCTTCAGCAAATACTATGAAACAAATCACACTTGGAGCCCACAGACTGACAGTTGAACATAACTAAAAATGGCATGCAGTGCATTACTGTGTTCAATCATGAACTCAAGATGCTAACACACTGAGACAATGCAGGTAACACAAAATATCTTAATGGTATCCTTAGTGCCATCTAGTTTTGTAACACAGATTTACAATCTGCAAGATATGGAACAGCAGGCATACATAATGAATTCCCATTTTTAAAACAAATATACTAGCCTCAAAAATGATTGGTTTGGAGGACGGAAATCTAATGTGGTGGTAGTTGAGGGGCAGAAATTAATGACTGAATGGTTTCTCTTCCATTATGGTGCTAGAGACACATTTTGATGAGAGCATCAATTCTGTTTTCCACCTTCCATTTTAATGATATATTTTGGAATGGAATTAGTGGATTATTGTGCAACTATGGACATTCCATTAGTTCTGCTTGTTGTACAGGTAGCAGTTTAAATACACCTGCATAAACCATAGTACAGGGCCAGAAGTTGGGATCATTATGAAGACCAATTGACTCTCAATTGGAGACAGGTAGGTCAGTGACTGAGAATCTCTGAAGACATTTGTCCAACTTCAGATGCCCAAAAAGGGGTAAATGCAGTTTTCTACTTTCAGCTGGAAGGAGCTCTGTCTTCTCTGACGATACATTGGTAAACCCTGCATAGAAATCTCATTAGGTCCACAGGATAGACACTTCAATGCACAATAAATGGCACAGGCAGCTGATCCTAATCTTCAGATCTCCCTACCTTGGACAAGTCAAGATAAGAGCAAACAGTGTCTCAGTGTAGAATTAGAACTACAATTCCTGAATGACAGCAATCAAAAGGAGTAAAGGTATGTGAAGGGGTGGTGGCCAGATTCCACCTTAAAGTAAGTATATCTTAAAATCATACCCAGTTGGCCATAGCAGGATTTACCTGAACGTATCTGGTGTCAGATGCCTCAGAGCAAACCAATGATGTAGTGGAGCTTTAGGCCTTAGATCCCTTATTGGTAAAGGCAAAGGGCCTAAACCTTTTTTGGGGTGTGGGCACTGCATGCTGATTTTGTGGCCAATTCGAATAAAGTGATTGGTGCACTTCCAACTTGTAATGATCATGTTCTTGCTGTCTGCCTTAAAGGAGGTCGTGGAGGATGGTTAGTGGTTAGAAAACAGGCCTCAGTTGAGTTTTGGGACCTCAATTATTTTTCAATCATGCAGTATAGCTGTTGTGTAGATCATTCTTTTTGCATATTTTTCTCTCATTAATTTTCTTCTCTTGACTCCTTGTAAGGATAAGGTTTCGCAGGTCATCATCTTGTTTAATTTTTCTATTATTTGTGAATATGGAGGCTAGATTAAAAGTGGAAATCAAGTCTTTATGCGAACATCCAGTAGCGATCGCCATTCAATGAGCAAAGGGAAAGCAGGAATTCTGGCTGATTTTCCTAAGGCTAGTTGCAACCCAGACTCGCATGATATCTTATAAAAGCACATTACTGTGGATGCTGCAATCTGAAACCAAAAGAGAAAATGCTGGAAAATCTCAGCAGGTCTCGCAGCATCTGTAAGGAGAGAAAAGAGCTGACATTTCGAGTCCAAATGACCCTTTGTCAAAGCTAAAAGGCATAGAAAGTGGGAGATATTTAAACTGTAGGGTGAGGTAATGAAAAATGAGTTATAGCCACAAAAATAAGGGGAAAGGCTGCAAATGGCAGTCCATAGAGAGAATAGAAGGTGTGAATGGCCAAATGGCAGAGAAGATGAAACCAGAGGGTTAAGCTGTGACAGATGAAGGTGTGGGGGAGGGGGGGAGATGGGTGGGAGAGAGGTAAAATTGAGAAGGGGGGGAAGGGGAAGCAAAGGGGGAGAAAAAGTAAGAAAAGGTTGGTAAAATAGGAAGAAAGAGTGGGAGGGAAGAAAAATAAAGACAATAAAGAAGTAAAAGATAGCGAACAATTATAAATTAAATAAAACTAAAACAAAGAGATTGAGGTGGGGTAGAGCAAATCAACTGAAGTTGTTGAATTCAATGTTGAGACGGGAAGGCTGTGAAGTGCCTAACTGGAAGATGAGATGCTGTTCCTCCAGTTTGTGTTGAGCTTTGTTGGAACATTGCAGCAGGCCAAGAGCAAACATGTGGGCTGGGAGCAGGATTGTGTGTTAAAATGGCAAGCAACAGGAAGGTCAGGATCCTGATTGTGCACAGACCGAAGGCGCTCAGCAAAGCAATCCCCCCAAAGCGATCTATGTTTGGTCTCTCCAATCTGGAAGAGACCACAGTGATACCTCGCATGATACCTTCTTTGTCTGTGTGTCTCAGTTGATCACTGAATGCATTTCCACAATTGCCAAAAGCCTCATTAATTTATTTTGTAGATGAAGATACATTAGGTTACACTTTCAACAATTTAAAATGACTAAATTATTAAAATAAAAGCCATGCTTATTAACTAAACTAGTGGTCCTTTAGTTTCATGTATCCTTGGAAGACTTTTGCTGCATACCTGTTTGACAAACGGCTCCGAGACCTGCAGCACAATCAGTCATGAACCATGCACCATCGGAGGACCTTATTGCAGCGCAAAATCCAACAGTAAAATTATTTGCATCAGGTTCTTCTGCACCCCAGTTTGAATAAGTTACTGGGGTTCCATCAAGCCATTTGAATGCATGATCTGCAATGTAACATAACAGAGATAACCATAATGAAGTGTATTCAGTGTCACATCCCTAGTAAAAATGTATACACAAATGTAGCGGTTCCTTACATATTCACACTGTTCTCACTATCATTCCATGAATTAGACAGCTTCCTGTGATGGTTACTGCCCAATAAGTCACACCAGCTCTGCCCATGGTTGGCAAGCTTCAGTCCTGTTTGCTGCAAACAGTTCCCTGAGGTACAGTTGTTGTTCCCTCCTCTTTGATGAAATGTATAACAATACATGGAAATAATCCAGTAACAGTTTGGCAAGTTCAGCCATGATTTATGCAATTGAGCTGTCAAAAATTGTGTGATTGATGGTAGGAAATAATTTCTGTAGCTAATACATAAAGTTGGACCTGAAACAGTTGGCACTGCTAGCAAACAAACTTTTTCAGAACTTGCTCTCTCTTGTAGATCAGCAGGCAATTGTGATTGGCATTGCATGATGTAAGAAAATTAAATGAAGCTAATGCCCAAAATAAGTATAAAAAACATAGGGAATGTTATATAAATTCCTTCTGAAAGTCTGTTAGAAGGCTGAGAATCTCTCAGATGTCTGTGATTATTTAATATCGTCAAGTTAGGAAATGATCCTTCAATCAAATGACCTACTGAGGAGCAGCAGTTACAAAATGCACTGTTTGAAAAATTGTGGGCCTGCAGTGATTGATTTCCTGCCTAAAAACTTAAATGGACTGAAAGTCAGGGGCTGGAAAGCCACAATTCTCAGACCATGGCTCCCTGCACACTGCTCCTTCCTTGAAGCGGCCATCTTGAAATCAGCCCAGTTAAGTGTACAGCAAGTGAACATGTTTTTCTTCAACTTGGCAAATACACAATCAACAAATACAAAATTAAAACACCAGATCAAATGAATCTTTTACATCATTAGCTTGGAAATTTATAAAAGGAATAATGTTATTTTATCTATTTACCATCTCATTGTAAATGTATATATATTGCTGAGCTACTGTACTTCTTAAAAAAGGTTGAAAATGCTTTAAATTTTTAAAGACATTTATGATAAAATGGTGAGTTTCTTTGATACAAGGCAGTGCTTTTTTATAAAAAGTACTCTATCCTCAACATTATTTCAGTAAATATAGTTCGTCATTACTTACCAATGATGTCGAATGTGATGCCCAACCAAATTGCATCTACAATGTGACTGTAACTTTTGACTTGTTCAAAAACAAAGTTGTTTTCCTCTTCATCTTTAATTTGTAAAATAAAAGCTTTTGTGGCTGTAAAATGCAGAAGATCAAGGTAAGTTTCCATTAATGTAAAATCGACCGTTCTGTTTGCTAAATGTGTATTGCACTTATTAATTACATTACTTCTTTTTGGAAAAAAATACTTTAGAGTATTTATAATTACAGAGAAATTATGAACTTACTTTGTGGGTGAAAGATTAAAAAAAAACAGAAAATCAAGGAACCTGACAATCTTGCATTCACTAATCTTTACAAGAAAGTAGACATGAGTAATGAATATTGGAATGTCAGGATGAACAATAGTTGATGATTCTTTCATGTTTAGCATTGCTGTCAACATTTCTATCACTGCGTAAAAAGAGTAAAAAAAGGTCAGGTGAAATGGGAGTCAAAAGGACAACTTGTTATAAAATATATCGAATGTTATTAATGTTAAACTATAGTATTCCACAATTGCAAGATGCATTGAAGAATGTTTTCTTCCAGGCCAGAAAGTGAACAAGAAAGACTAAAGAAAATCCTTTCAAGATGTCACCACTGCAGTAAGAGAAATGAATAGTAACAAGTAGCTTCTATTCCAGGCTATAGCTCAAAATACATGACAAATATATTGCAATGGGACAGGAAATAAATCAAGGGAGAGATCCTGAGAGTCCAAGTTAAATAGGGCAACTTGCAGGGAGTCCATCACAGCAGGGACAACTTTTTGAGCTTGGTGAAGAAACAGTGAATGTGGAGAATCTGATTCAGTCAAAAGCGGTCTGGCTAAGAGGTTTCCCGGCTTCAAAAAGACCTCCAGAGCCAAACAAATTTCTGTAATGTTTTACTAATAGCAGTAAATGTTACTTCACTGCTATCCTCAAAATTAGGTCTTGGCTGCAATGAAAGGGAGATATCATGGATGACAGCATAAGTTGTTCTGGGAAAGAAATCCCCGAATCAACTAGTGCTGGAAGGAAAGCTCAGGGTATCTGAGAATTGGGAGGGAAATCATGTCAAATAGGCATACTGTTGGAGGGCGTCAAAGTCTGTAGTGCTGGGAGTAAATATCTCAGAGATTTGGAATATTGGTAGAGTTTACGAGCAAGAGCAGGTTTATTAGCCATGGGGAACAGAGTTCACTGGTGTTCAAGCACTGTGAGAAGTGAAAGGTACTGACATGGGTGCAGGGAATTGGAGAGAAAGTTCAAACTTAAGAAGGACTAAGAAAAGGGGATCAAGTAGTGTTGGAGGGGTTAGGGTTTATTGCATGGAGGGATGAAGGGAAATGGAAACTGGCAGCCTTCATTGTCTGGCTCCCTGCATCTGCCTCACCACTCCACGTCCCCCAGAAAAGAGTGCTGAAATTACTTGATAAGCTGTTTTTCACAGCACTAAGGCGGGAGTTTATTTTTTTTAAATGCTATTGTGGTTAAACCATATTTACAATCAGTCTGGAAAACTGCGTTCCACCTGGGCAGCACTGATTCTTGACTCTGCTGATTTCTGACATCCACTGCCTCTGATGTTCAGTATTCAGCAGGTCTGTATTTCCTAAGTCTTAGTTGCATTCTTTGATTATTGCTGCTTCTCCTTTGAGAGGAATGACAGCTTATGCAAGAATACAGGAAGCTAGACTGTTGTTTTCAGCACACTATCAATGATTGCCACTGTGCTGTGATTTGTATAAGCACTTCCAACTCTAGCTGGTGTGCAGTAATTTACTATTGGGAAAACAAGATGGGTGTCTGTAGGGTGCAACAACCAACTGGTCCTAGTCAATCTGTAGATTAAATAGATCCCAGTCTTTACCTTGGCTCCAAGATTATTTGCAAAGTCCCCTTGCCAGGACAAGAAATTGGAGCATTGAGGTGTTTCTTTTCAAGCTGGTATTTCAAATTAATGCAGAAAAAACATTTTCTAGGTACTTATAGAAAGCTGCCACAATTTATAATACTTCTCAAGTATTTTCAACTCTTCTCAAAGTCTCCGTTCTACTTGAGCAAGAGTCCTTGTTTGGATGGCTAGTGCAAGGTCATCTGAAGTATTCAAATTTCCTCTGGCAATGACAAGATTGAGCCAATATAATCAAGGACTATTGATCAGCTTTCTGAGAGCAACTGGGGACTTCTGAGGGTGCGTATGTTTACTTGCAGGTAAAATGTTGGCTTGCAGGCTACTATTTTAGACATTTTCAACACTTGAAACCATCCCTCCATCATATGCAGCAGACAAGACACAAAAAGCACTGCTATTTTGTGACTACACTGTTAAACGGTTTGTTAGCATGACAGATCATAAGTCCCCAAGATATATTATGAAGCCACACTAGATGCCAAGAATTTTTTTTAATTAAATGTGAGGAAGGGATGCTTTGCCTCAGAAGTGATTCCGCTGATAAATTAGGGATTTTTAAAAATCAAAACAAGCTTTATTCATAACACAGTTTGAATATACTTCTAACAAAATGAAACAATCTAACTCTTAACTATTTAACAATCTTTAAACATGAAAAGAAGTAATAACTTATAACATACTACTATTTTGCTCCAATTAAGCAATATTTCTCTTGTAGACTTAAGCCTCACTTTAAAATTAGTTAAGAAATTCAGGCATACTTACTTTGACATGCGTAACTGCCTTGGAGCTGTCAGGGCAGATTTTTCAGAGAGAGAAAGAGAGAGAGAGAAGCTCCAGGCTTCTGCCTTTAACCAGCTGCAGCCAGCGAACTGCTCTTTTAAAAATGAAAATGTTTTTCTGTTACAAGCCTAGCTCCTCCTATTTCTAGTATCACATGACTGTGCCTGTATACCTAACTTACCATATTATTTTAATCAAAAAATACCCCACTAAGCCTTCTGCTGAACAAACACATATGTGGCTAAAATGAGTAATTATCCTGCTTTCTCAGCATCTGCTACGTTCCCTCCAGACAAACACCCGTTTGTGACAAAACACTGCCTCTTAAAGCAGTCCCCCCTTAAAATGTAAAATATTTTAATGGTATAATATCATCTCAATTTAAAAAAAAAACCAACAATATGAAAAGATGGCTTAATTTTTCAAAACCTTTAGTTTTCACACTATTAGTACTCCATAAGATGTATGTCTTATCACATCTAAATATACAAATTTAACAATATTGTAGTCTAGTTTAGTCTTTCTTTTTCAACATTGAGTGCTCCACTCTTCTTTCATCAAAGTCGTGATAAAGTATCTGCAAATGTGGCCTCTCCTCCTGCTTTGCTTGGTTCCCCAGTTGTTGTTCAGCTGCTTCCTCTTTCTTCTCAGAGGCCTCCTTCTGTTCTTGATCCTGCTTTGATTTTGAGTCCATGGCTGGTTCTGCTGTTATGATTGTAAATTATTGCTGGTGATGTCCTTGGACTGCTGGGCAGGATTCAGAGGGTAAAACATTACATTGAATACAAACTGGCAAAAACTACTTTAGATTTGCTTTCTAATCTCCTTCGCTGAATCCAATCAGTTCTTTTGATTTTCAGAGTCCCAAAATGTTAGACGAAATAATCTTTTTCCAGAAGGTTGGACTGTTCACAGAATTTGTCAAAGAGAACCTGCCCCTTTGCACGTGTGGGTTCAGCGCCTTCCAGAAGGATCACTTTATCTCTGTCCCCTTTCTTTTTAACTTGCCTTAGTTTGTCTGTCAGGTAGTCCAACTCCCCCTTCTGTTGTTAAATGGTATTTCTCCCAATTTTAGTTTCAGGTTAGGATTTTCTTCTTTTTCTGCATCCTTGGTCAGCACCAGTGAGTTGTCAATCACAACACAATCTGAATTCTGAAACTATTAGAAAGCCTTTTTACATATTTCTCTCTCCCCCAGCAAGTTACCTTGCTGAGGTAAATTAGCCAAACTCTAATCATGGAAATAAAAGTGTATCTTTCTGTTCCAATGTAGTTTATTAATCAGTTGCATGTTCTGGATCTTCATCATCATTTTCTACACATGCTTTGGCAAGTTGGCTTTTTTGGTGTCAGGATTTGTTGTAATTACAGTTTTAGCGATCATTGTGGCAGTTATGCTGTTGCGAAAACCATTGTAATTTACTTGAACATCAGCTATGAACAGTACTGTTTCTCTGGGTATCCATATCTGTGCAAGTTGTAAAGATTCATCATCCCATATGGAATGATGGTACCTTCTCATCAAACAGCCTTATTTCAGATTGTTGCCCTTTTCTTTTGTCCGGTAGAATATTACTTCTGCTCCTCAACCTCCATCTTGGGCTCACGTATGACAGCTGACTGATCTACATTATTCCTCTCATAGGCAACAAGTTAATGTTTAATTAATTCCAACAACTCAGGAACAGATTCCAAATTAGTCAACTTTTCCTGCATCTGTCTCCACTCTTGCTCACTTTCCTATTCACATCAGCATCCAGTAGCTTGTTTTATTTTCTCTGCATTTGCCAGTTTCACGTTGCACTGATCTGCCTCCATTCGTGTCTTCATTAACTAAGATTTATAAATGTTCCCCAGTGCTTTGTAGTGTTTAATTAAGATTTTTGGCTGTTACAGACTGAGCAAATGTCAGGTTCTCCTTTGAAACATGTGCCAACTTGAGTGGAATGAGTTTATATGGCTTCTACTCAATTGGAACAGCATTTCCTACATCTACAGCATGCACAATTACTTTGGTATTGCCCAGTTTGTTCCCACATTAGCTCTATGTGATTGTAATAACTCTTTCAGGTTATTTTGATTTTTCTCCGGAGGGTAACAGTAATTTATCCCAATTTCTGATCACTTCCCCATTGTCCAAACTAATTTGAGGAATAACAAAATAAGAATTATCTTGTTTGTTTCTTCACTCTGAGTTGCAACAGCCAACACATCCTCCTTTTGCTTTCCTTCCCTATCAAAATACTGTTTGAGCATATTAACATGGTACATACACCCTGGGAGTCTTCCTTATCAGGTAATTCACCTCACTTAATTATTTTTTGTTTGATCTTGGCTCACTAGACCTTGCTTTTAATGGTTTACCTGACCCACCGTATTACATTAGTCATAAAACACCATTAAACATTAATCCTTCGGCTAAATAAACACTTATATGGCTAAAATGAGTAATTATCTTGCTTTCTTAATATCTGCTGCATTCCTTCCAAACAAACCAACTGCTTGTAACAAAACACTGCCTCTTAAAGCAGTCCCCCTTAAAAAAAATTTACAGCACTGTATCATCACAAGTTTCAGTGTGAGTTGAATGTGCAATTTCCTGGTCAAAGGTATTCTGTCCAGCTCTCAGCCCACGTTTCTGCTTTGTGCCGCGCAAAGAATGGGTCATTGGGGTAACATCTTTTCCAGGTATTTGTTCACAGGAAGAGGTGATGAAAATTAGTTCCCTTCATTCACCAAAGCATAAAAAGCATTTCCCAACAGTGATATGGGAAAACCTGGATATTTAAGAATAGATCACAGTGAATGTATAACCTGAGATCCCAGGGCTGGGTTTACTCAGAGCTTGGTTCTATTAAGGAGGATGTAGCAGCTTTCCTGAAGTGATAGGGAAGAGGAAGCAGGTGGTTTCAGGTCTGATTTTAGCAGCTCCAATCCTATAAATTGAGCTGGGAAGTTTCAACTGTAAACATTGTGTAGAACAATATTGGAGGATTCAGTTAAGAAGTAAATAAACAGGAAAGTTGAATTGTGGAGAAAAAAATGAATGACTGAATAGCCTTGGCAATCATGATGACATTGGTCTGGTTGGATTATGGTATGGAGGTTGATTCAGGTTGTAGTGGATGGCAATTGGAGAAATTAGTAGTCAGCGTGCATATTGCATTAGGAGAAAACTGATTAGCAAGTGGGACCAGAAAGATGAGAGAGCAAGCCTTGTCTTGGGCTTCAAACCATGCTTGTGGAGTGATTGAGCAACAGTACAATCTGAATGCCTAATCAAGGAAATTTCAGTCATGGGGTGGTTGAATAAATACACAACTCTAGAGTGAGAGATGAATGGATGTTTGATGGGGAATAAATGCACCAAATAAATAACTTTTATTTTTCCGCCATTGACACAATGGAGGGCATGAAGCTAATTACAGCATCTTCAGCATTGTATTCCCTGAGTATGAAAGCATCGGAAAGATTATGAACAGGATTTTCCGGCCATGTTCACCCCAAGGCCGGAAAATCCCATCCAAGGTCAGCGGGCCTTTACATGACCTGCCTGCTGCGATTCCTGTGGTACGCGGGATGGGAAAATTCTGCTTTATAAGCTGAAAGGGAAAGTTGACTAGAAGTAACCGGGGTTTGACATGCTTACTGTCAGAAAATACTGCCAAAAACCTGTTACAACAGAAAATATACATCAAAAATCTGTAACGGATGCAAGTCATGATCTGGAACTGTAGGATGATTCAAATCCTTGTGAATTTGTTACCATTTCAAAAGTACTGTAAAGCTGCAACTCGATATCAGCTCAAATTTACACAAACATGAACAGTATATTAGACTTCACGCCATGTTTTTCAGGGTTGATTGTCTTACCCAAGTTTCCGCAAACTTCTTTAGCTTTGTCCATTGTTAAGCTTGAAGTATTGTATAAAACCAGGTCAAAAAGATAACAATCGTCATGGAATGGAATCCAGGGCAAATCTTTATCTGCACTTGGGCAGTTCAATTTGTAAGCTGGGAAACTCAATGTTGCAGCTGTAAACAATAGATTAATTAGAAATATTCAGTTCATTGACTTTCTTCTCACACCTGGCAGCTGATAATAACCTGGCTAAATGATGGTTAATGAAATACTGGTCCCATAACAAGTTTCTGCCGAGTTAATGTTGACAATCCAGCTTCCACCAGTGCCATACAAATCTGCCATTAGGTAGCTGAAGCGCTCAGCTTTTTCAATTGGTAGTTCCTTAGAATAGGCAAATAATTGTTCTAAGACGGACACAGATTACAATTTGAAGATATAATTGAGTGGATTATACATCATGCACCCTCCAAACACTTATACTGGGATTCAGCCTCAGAAAGATACTTATTTTGTGGGATGATGGGGGAGTAGGGGCGGTGCTGGTTGGCAATGGGTCAGGGCAGGAGGACAAGCAGTGCTCTGCTGTCTTGGGCCACCCCCATTACTTTCTGCTGTTTGGATGATATTGCCAGTCCCAATCCATTTTCATAGAATCGTAGAATCCCTACAGTAAAGAAGGAGGCTATTTAGCCCATTGAGTCTTTAGCGACCACAATCCAACCAGGTCTTATTCCTGTAATCCCGCATATTTACTCTGCTAATCCCCCTGACATTTGAGTCAATTCAACCTAACCTGCACATCTTTGGAATGTGAGAGGAAGCCAGAGCACTGGAGGTAGCCCACACAGGCACGAGGAGGAAGTGCAAACTCCAAACAGGCAGTGACGCAAGGCTGGAATTGAACCTGGGACCTTGGCGCTGGCAGTGCTAATCACTGTGTCACCAGGCTGTCTCAAACTGCACCATCGTCCTTTTTTAAAATTAATTTATGGGATGTGGGTGTCGCTGACTAGGTCAGCATTTATTGCCCACCTGTCCTTTGGAAGGTGGTGGTGAGCTGCCTTCTTGAATTGTTGAAATCCTGGAGGTGTAGGTACATCCACAGTGCTGTTAGTGTCCCAGGATTTTGACCCAACAGAGAAGGAACCACGATATATTTCTAAGTCAGAATGGTGAGTGACCTGGAGGGGGACCAGGTGGTGGCATTCCTAGGTAACTGCTGCTTTTCTAAACGGTGGTCATTGTGGATTTGGAAGATTCTGCCCAAGGAACCTTGGTGTGTTTCTGTAGTGAGTTCTCTGATATTATTTAAATAAGGCTTCAAAATAGCCTTGATTTTTTTTTACTCTTTCTCAGGATATGGGCATCAGTGGTAATGCTAGCATTTCTCAAAGAGAGATGGTTAGATTCTCTCTTGTTGGAGATGGTCATCACCTGGCATTTGTGGAGCATGAATATTATTTGCCACTTATCATCTCAAGCCTGGATATAGACCAGATCTTGCTGCATATGGACATGGACTGGTTCAGTATCTGAGGAGTTGCAAATGATACTGAACATTGTTCAATCATTAGCAAACATTTCTATGTCTTATTTTGTGATGGCAGGATAGTCTTTGTAAAAGCAAAATGAGAATCATAGCGTGCAGAAGAGGCCCTTCAGCCTATCCTTCCTTCCTATATCATGTGGCAAACAGAACTGCACACAATACTCGAGCTGTGGCTTCATCAAGGTTCTATACAACTCCAGCGTGACCTGCCTGCTTTTATAATCCATACCTCCATTGATAAATGCAAAAGTCCCATATGCCTTTTTCACCAGTCCATTAACATACCCTTCCACCTTCAGAGATCTTTGGACAAACACTGCAAGGTCTATTGCTCCTCAGAACCTCCTAGTGTCATGCCATTCATTGAATACTTCTTCATCAGATTACTCCTCCCAAAGTGTGTCACCTCTCGCTTTTCAGGGTTAAATTCCATCTGTCACTTATCTGCCCATTTGACCATCCCATCTATACTTTCCTGTAGCCCATGACACTTAACTTGACTGTTAACCACCCAACCAATCTTTGTGTCATTTGCAAACTTATTAACCCTACCCACCACATAGTCATCTATGTTGTTTACATAAGTGACGAATCCCTGCAGTACACCGCTGGACACTGGCTTCTAGTCCTGAAACAGCCTTCTGTCATCACCTTTTGTCTCCTATAACTAAGCCAATTTTGAACCAACCTTATCAAATTACCCTGTATCCCATGTGTATTTGCTTTCTTTATAAGTTTCCCATGTGTGATTTTGTTAAAGGCTTTGCTGAAATCCATATAAACTACATCATCTGCACTACCCTGATATCGCTCTAACAAAGACTTGCTGATTATCCCTGGTCAAACTTTGCCTCTCCAAGTGGAGATAGATTCTCTCTTTCAGAACTTTTTCCAACAGTTTTCCAAGCACTGACATGAGACTCACTGGGCTGTAGTTCCCTGGTTTATCTCTATAACCCTTCTTAAATAGTGGAAGCACATTAGCTGTTCTCCAGTCCACTGGCACCCATTTCCATTCACAGCTTCTACTCCAGCTGACATGATAGTTCTGTCTATCAATGAAGACTATTACAATCTATTTTGTGCAGGAGCAGGTTATCCCCAGACAGCAACTTCTGAATTTCTATGTTATTTTGTTGATGAGCAGATGCTGGATTTTGCTGTTTGATTTATTCCGTTATAATGGTGAGCATTGCAGGCCCCATCACTATTGTCCTTACAAAATCCAGACCTCAGAATTAAAAGGTTTTGAAGGTGAATCCTTACTTTGCAAAATTTGACAGAAAGCTCCTTGAAGTTGAGTTTCACAATTAGTAGTCTTCCAGTAGCCATTAGTATCCATGAATGCACAATCATGAGATGAGTGAGGACCTTCCTCTGCCCAATGGCTGAATATAGTGCCACTACCATCTGACCAAATAAAGCTTTTACCATCCTGTAAACAATGACAAGACATTAATAGCATAACAGCCTTTGTTTTTAGACACTAATTATTCAACAAAATTGAAGTTATTAACGGTAGTGCAGTTTTGGACATACGTCTGGGCTGGATAGTCCGATCCAATGTGGCTGTGAAAGCTTATTCACAATGATTGTGAGAAAAGCTTGGTGGTATTGATCAGTGATGCTGACCAGTTCAGTTTCTCTTTGTCTGCATTCATTTAATGCTTCATACCATGTTAGATTCTTCTTAATTAGTTTGTATGTGTAGTTCCCATATGCAAAAGTATCAAGCTTTGGATACAAAGATGATGTATTGATATGATGGATGGATTTATCTATAGAAACAATAAAACAAGCATGACGATATTTACCACACTGATGATCATGATCAATGAATGAACACTGGAATAATTGATAGGAAGATAGTCTGTATAACCTGTGCAGATGTGATAAAAATTATTCCATCAAATACAGGTCGTAAAGCATGAGTAAAACTGTTGAATAGTACAATGAAAAAGATTAAAAGAATGGTAAGTCTGGCCCAGTTGGTTGTACTCCTGCCTCTGAATCACAAAGTTCTGCATTCAAGTTCCACTACATGTTGACTCTGGTGCAATACTGAGAAGTTCCATGGCCCTTTGAGAAGGCAGAGGCCCATTAGCTGAAGATTCCAGCATCAGGATGGGTGAGCTTTTAAATGTGGTTTCCTTCCTCTCTTGTTGCTGAGTCCTTCCTCACTTCAAGGGCAAAGTATTCCCCTTTCTCCGAGAAAAGCCTCTGTACCCCACTCCATCTGCCCCCCACCCTCGCTGATACATTTTGCCATCTCCCCCCCATCCTTCTCCCTCCAGTGTAGCTCTGGTATCTTCACCACCCCCCAAAGCTTCCTCAGTGCCTTCATAACATCCCCCCCTCCCTGGCACAATGCAGCCCTGGTGTCTTTGTCAAACCCCATCCCCCCGCCCGCTGTAACTCCAGTGCTTCCCGTATCATGTCAGTGCAACCCCCAATCAAAGTGTCCCTCTGGTGCAGTCTCTCCACCAAAAACAACGTATTGGAAAAGTGGCATTGAAGCTATCAGCACCTATAGTGACCTTCTCTGTCATATTGTCCTGGACTGAGTAATAAAAAGACAAAAGGGTGGATTCCAAGGCATCATTCTGGTGGGTCAGGCCAGAACCTAGATTTTTGAAGGATAAAGCGCCATTTTCAAAGACTGACCTGATGCACAGAAGTTAACCAGCAAACCTCAACTCCCCAATTACCCCTCCTGTGGCACTGTCTGGGAACTGTCCTCAGGTAGTGTCTAAGCATTGTCTGGATAGTGCCCACTCATGACCCTCTGCCCCCTGAGCAATGTACTCACTTGAACTCCTCTGTGCAAGCCTTGGGAGGTCAGTTGTGATTCACACTGGTCTGTCCTCACACCGATGTGAATGGACTTTCTTATAGAGGGGAATGATTCAATCACAGTGGCCTGATAATGAAATGTTAATGTATGGAAATGATCCCAATGAATGCCATTGCATTACTGGCAGGGCTGGAACAATCATACTTTTACATCAGCATAAAATGAGATTTAAGCCTCTTGTGAGACTTTCCGCTCCCATCGCTAAACTTGCCCAAAAAAATCAGGGGCAGAAAATCCCAGCACCAATGTTATTTCTGATTTGGATTTCAGTCTTCATTTCTTTTGCTGCACCCAAATATCTGCTTTAGCCTCTTGTAATAGCCCTTTAGCCCTTCCCTGGTGGTCGAGTGGTTAGGATTTGGTACTTTGATTACTGCGGTCCGGATTCGATTCCCGGTCAGGGAAGCAGATTTTGGGTAGCACATGGTGGCGCAGTGGTTAGTGCTGCTGTCTCACAGTGCCAGGGACCTGGGTACAATTCTGGCCTTGAGTGACTGTCTGTGTTGGGATTTCACATTCTCCCTATATCTGCATAGGTTTCTTCCAGGTGCACTGGTTTCTTCCCACACTCCAAAGATGTGCAGGTTAGGTGGGTTGATCATGCTAAATTGCCCGTTAGTGTCAGGAAGATTTGCAGGGTAAATGTGTGGAGTTACAGGAATAGGGCCTGGGTGGGATTGTTGGCGGTGCAAGCTCGACGGGCCAAATGGTCTCTTGCAGCACTGTAGGGATTCTATGAAGAGGACTTTATTGCCAGATCATTTCTTTATTTTCTTTTTGAATATATATAAAGACAAAAAAAAATTGGTACCACCTTTTTGTGTATCTGGATTGTAACTCCTGTGTGGAACTATTTCAAGTAAAAACACGTACTGTAATAAACCAAGAAATTGAGCTATTTTCAGAATAAGCTGTACGATCATCTATAAACCACAGCACATTGTCAGTGTCTTCAGGAGTAGGTTCGCTTACTAAACAAAGAATAATTTCAATCTTTGTGTCTCAGAGCTAGACTATCATGGACGTAACAACAGCTCACCATAGCTATAGCTACATGTCTAATATGATCTTTGTTAAGATTTCAATTTTCAAATATTGAAGTAATGGATCACTGCTACTCTACTCCTCAAAACTAATGTAGCACTTATTTATTAATTAAAAACTATTAAAATGATTTCTCTGAAGAACTTCACCTGGGTATTTTTGACAAAAAAACCCATAATTGTTAGTATTACAGGTTCTTGTGTACCACCTGCCAGTGGAATGGTGAGCATGGCTATTAGATAGTAAAGCACATCTTTTCGACTCCTCGTGTATGATAGGGCTATTAAGATGTTTTGAATTCTGCAAAACAAAGAAGTTTACAAGTGTTAGCTATTATAATCAGCTATGTTTCAGAAATATTTTATTTAAACAACCTTAAGGAAATATTCAAGGATAAAGAACTTCAATTATTTATCCTTAGATTTTTGTGTGTAAATAATGCTAGAGAACCAAAAATCTGAGTAAGTACTAACAGCTCTTTCACATTAGATAGTGGAGGTCAAAAGTTGTCAACTTCTTGCTCTGCTGGCAGAAGAGTAGTGAAGTGAGAATAGTGACCTCTGCTTTTGAGTGTACTGAGTAACCAGGGTCAGGTGGGGGTCACTTTATGAGTGTTGGATGGGTAATTTTGTCAGTATGACATCTCTCCAACAGAGAGAGCGAAAGGTAAGAAAACAGCTCTAGTAAGCTGCTTTTCAGATAACCTTAAAAAAAATTTAGTTGCCCCATTTATAATGAGAATAATATTACTCATTCTGCAGTCCTCCTTTGGGTCCAGAGGTCCAGGACTCAGGCCTGAACTGCTCCACCTAAATAGGCCTCACTCCCTCTGCTGAGCAAATGTGTATGCTGGGTTCACTCCATTTAGATTGTTGGTTTTGGATAGGCTAGGCGGAGAGAGTCAATGATGAGGCAGGTCTATTTCCCAAGCTAGGGTAGGGTCAATGATCAGGGTAGCTGATGAGGTTTGACTGAGGCATCCCTTGATGCAATTTTTCAAAGCCATCTCGGCCTTTTGGCTAAAGTGCTTCATCAGGTCAAGCCCAAGATGGGATCAATGCCTCATCTTGTCAGCTTGGAACTTGTTTGACTCCCTTCTGGGAATTGGGTTCAATTGGAATTTGGATTTGGATTGAATAAAAATTTGAAAAAAGTAATAATTTTTGTCATATACCAGGAAGATGCATCCAACATGCTGCTGACATTGAACATTTTTTTTCACCCCACGTCTTTGCTCCATTTTAGAAACCTGGCAGTAAAAAAACCTCAAAAAGTTTGATCATCTCTTCCTTGTCCAGTGTTTCATACCATCTGTGAATTGGTTAGAGTGGTGGTTTGCAATAACAATCAACTAAGAGTTAGGAATTGAGATGGGGCAACTAACTGTTACATTTTGGTAGGCAGCCTTCATAATATTAAGGTAGCAACCCTGATTCAGAAGCAAGGCATTAGATGGCAGGATTTGCATTTCCAGAAAGGTGATTTGTCATTAAGATTGAATATTTTTCCATGAATACTTCGGAAACTATAACAAATATGCAACGATACTCTAATCCTTCAATATGTGAACTAAGCAGAACAAATAACATGTTCAATAAATAAGCTAAATAATGGAAAACTAAGCTGAAAAATCTTTCAACCTATATTTGAGAAATATTGTTAAACTCACATCTTCCAATTTGAAATTGTTAATTGCTACTAATAACAGTTTAGGGCCAGTGTCTTACATCGTCCCTGCCTGATCAATGTAGGTATAAATCTGCCACTGCTAGTACCCGTTCCGTCTACTTAAGAAGATTGCAATCTATAATGAGGAACATGAAATGTTAACTGAATGAACCAAATGACTAAAAGTACTAAATGCAGTCCACCCTCAGCACAAATAAGTTATTTCCAATTGAATGAACACTTCATGATGAAGGATTCATATCCTCAATAGCATCAAGCTAAAATAACCTCATTTTCACTGCTGAGCAAACCTGTATGCTGGGATCATTCAATTTAGCTGTTGGGTATTGGAGGGATGAGCATCAAGGGCATTTCAAAGGGCTATGTTTCTGGTGCATGGTTATTCTATCATCCAAGGCCTAGTCAAGGTTTGGCCTCTGATCACATGCTTGGTGAAATCCTATTATTTACGGTCCCACCAGGATGACACAATCCAACATGCTGCTGGCATTGAGGAATTTTTATACCCACACCTTTGTGGTATTTTGGAAATTTACAGTGTTCACGTAATTTACATGCTCTATACATTAACAGGTTGGAAAATTATGCATTTGAACTTTAAACAACAGCTTCTGTATATTATTATATCATACCTGTAATGCAACAGTTCAGTTTCTGATTTTATATTATTGCCATTAAAACAATTACTGAAAGCGTCATTGATTTTAAGGATAAAATCAATGTTAATGTGCAGTTAGGACTGTCACATGAAAGCAACACCAGCTTACACAGCAATGTATAATTATACACACATACATACATGTTGTATGCATGTTATGCATATTTTATACATCTGCCTCTCCATCCCCTTGTTCTCTTTTAAGACCCTCTTTAAATTCCACCTCTTTGACCAAGGCTTTGAATAGGAGGATTCCCTGCTCTTCTTTGAATAAAGTCATGGGAAGTTAAATGGTACACCATTTAAGAAGATCCAACATTAAGACTGTGTTTTGTTATCAATCCCTGTATGCTATTTGTGCTAAAATACCTAACCTTCTATTCTTACGAGATGCTTTGGCATTTGCAAGGCTAATTGAGATAATTGACTGATGGACTTTTTGGAATTCAATGGAGGTCTTCCAGGAAGTATCTTCCAGACTATATTTGCGTTTAGGTAAATTTGATACGCATGACTGATGTGAAATAAAAGTATAATGAAAACTGCCTGGACTGTGGCATTGATTTAACTTATAAGGTAATGGAATTGAACCTCTTCATGTTCATCTCGGCCAATGTATGGCACAATTAATCACTCTTTGGATTTTAGCAAAACCAACTATCTGCTGGAATTGGATATTACTATTATGCTACAGTTGAGTTCAGGGGAACAGACAGAAATGTTGATTTTCTTGGATTAGTTGGACCGTACCGCAGCACCTGTCCTTTGTGGAGAAATTTTTCCGCAAACACACCTTTGACCACAAGGCGATTAAGCAGTGGTCAGCGCGTAACGTCCTTGGGGCCCTGAGAGAAAAGGAGACGGCGGATCCTGTCGGATGGTTCCCTGAGCAGACTGTCAGTGTCATCTGGCAGAACGCCTCATCACCAGAACTGACAAACAAGCACCAAGATCTGGCTTGGCTGGTGGTGAGAAGGGCACTCCCCGTCAGATCCTTTATGCACGCTCGAGGTCTCAACATCACCGCACGCTGCCCTCGAAGCGGCTGCGGGGCTGACGAGATGGTCGCACACCTCCTTCTGGGATTAAATATCAAGTTGACTGATATATCAAATATGTTCTATGCTTGCCTAATTCAAAGCACTTGAGATAAGTATATAACCCCAACCACTGACCCTTCTAAGATCAGCTAGCAACATAAATCAAGGATTAAACCATGAGGAATTCTATTCTGTACAATTAAATGAAATGTTTGTGGAGCCTTGTTTTGGAAGTTTATTGTATTGTTTATTGTGTTTCTCATGAATCATACAAACTTCTGCCACAATAAGGCAAGCATAACCAAGTATATTTTCATTTTTTTCATATTCAAGAAAAATGGTTAAGAATCATTGATGCTATTTTCTAACCTCTTTATATTGCCCAAGAATATCCCAATGATCTCCCAAAGGTGAGGGAGTAGCTGTAAGTCTGGGGCAGCTATGCATATGGGTTGGGAAGCCTTATCAGGACCTTCTATTTTCCTGCAAGTGCACATCATTAAGAAATATTCCCAGAAGTTAGATCTTACGCCTGGCCAACTCAGATTGGAGGATTTTAGAATTTTGCAGCCTAAAGATAAATAAATGGTACCTTTATTTCTTGATTCTGAAAATCATTAGATTAGGGCTTTGTGGTTACTATTTTTGGACAACAGTTAGAAGGTGTTCTATTCAGCTGTCTGTACTGTGCAGTGGAACTCTTGAGGCTGTGAAACACTGAGCTGACGGGAGTGACCATAATCTGAAAAGCCAGTAGCAAAACCTTGCTCCTCATCTGAGGTGTGGTGATCATCTGTCTAAATCATCACCAGTCAGCTCTCTCTTTCAAAGGGGGAAAGCAGCCTATGGTCATCTGGGACTGTGGTGACTTTACCTTGGCAGGTTCAAGTTAGTAAGAAGTCTCACACACCAGGTTAATGTCCAACAGGCAAAAGCCACTAGCTTTCAGAACGCTGTTCCTTTGTCAGGTAAGTGGGAGTCTCCCAATTAATCACACTGACTCCAATTGTTAGTTTAAAGACAAAATTGTACAAAACTTATTAATAGACAGCACATTTTCAGGTGGCAGATTTGAAAAAACAAACTCACAGGATCGTTTTTATAAGGATCTGCAGTGTCTCGTGCTGGCTCATTTGGCAACCAGTTAGAATATTTCACAGGCCTCCCATTCACCCAACGTTCAAAATTATCACTGTGCAGTCCTATCCAAACACTAGTTGATCTATCCAGGAGTTGAATTGTTAAAAATGCTGTGAATTTAAAAAAAGTGGAAACAAAATTGACTTAATCTCTGAGTAAAGATTTTGCTACTGATGGCCTAGTTCATAATTGTTGCTATACTAAGGGAAAATAAATCAAGTGTTAAAAACAATTAATACATGTCACTGGACAATAAAGCAACAGCATTATCTAATCTGTCACCTGAGCAGTGGCATTTTCTTTAATTGGTATGGGTTTTTTTTTATTTTTCCCTGTCTGACCAGGACTGGGCAGGGGTTGAGGGGCAGGTTGTCGTTTGCCGCACCATCCCATTCCTGTTGGAATCCTGCTATCATTTTAACTCCTAACTACAGGTCAGCTAGCTGAGGCACCCGACAGAAGCAGGTAAGGTTAGAGCTAACAGGGGCTTTGTTACATTAAATGAAACACAATTGCAATTTTATCCAGTCTCTGGATTGTCTTTCCTACATTTTTCCAGTTTGATTGATGGAAATATGGGCTGCTCCTTAGACCTTGGATTCTATTGTAAAATGAGTGGGGCAAGCCTCAGGTGAAAAGAAGAGAGCATAGTTTCGAGGTAGGGGTCATGGAGCTGACCTTTTAGACGTATACGTGGGATTGGAGTGGATTGTCATCTTGCTCTACTGCCCTATCCTATCGGAAAGCTGGGCCATTGTGTTTATTATATAGGTGCAGGAACATGCAATTATATACAAGACAAAAATCTAAACATGCAAGATTTGTGTAAAATGTCCCATCAGCTATTTTAAGTTACCTTGTTCTATTTCATTTTCTATTGTAGCAAGTGTTCCTCCATGTATGCTGCAGTACATTTGAGCAGAATACCAGTGCTTTAGCTGACTCTTATCCTTTGGGGCATACAGCAGGAAACACTGTTACAGAGGAAACAAAAGTCATGAACAAAGTTTCCTTTGTAGTGTGAGTTTTGGGTTACATTTCTACCTATAAACATGCTGAAACTCTGCCTACTTATTATTTGCCTATAAAATAACTGACTACATTTCACAAGAAATGAAATGTCTGCAAACTGCTTTGTAAAATCCTGAGAATGTGAAAGGCGTGTAACAAATATACATTGTAAGTTATTTTTTTCCTTAAAAATCAACCTAATCTGATACAAAAATAACAGCATACAACTTTTTTTGTAATTCAATATGCAGCTTATTAGTTTTAATATATATTTTAATGTGTTTACTCGACCATTGGATATGTTTACGGGTGCTACAACCGAAAAGGTATATCTGTCTTCTTAAAAGTATTCATTATGTAAAAATTCCAATGAAAGTTTGTTTCTCTTTCTAGAATCACCTTATGTTCAAAATACAGCCAACCTTTTGGACACAAGAGGTCTGGAAGGTAGCTCTCAGCTTTGTGAACCTCTACCAGTGATATATTGTGACGTTTACAGATGAAAGGAAGAGACAGAAAGCACTTGCTATCACCCCAGCGCCCTGTCAGGATAGAAACATGTAAATAAACACAGGATTATAGTCCAAGTGACGAGAACAACATTGCAATACAATGACAATACAAAAAAAAATTCAGATTTTAATTTACATTGTACAGTAGATCTAAAAACAGTTCCTTACTTATGCAAATTAATATATTTAGAACAGTGCTTGCACCTTTCCAGGAATTATTTGATAAACTAATTCCTGTAATAAGCTTTAATTTTTACTGAAAATGTAGTGTGAAAATATATGGGATGGGCATTTCCGGCCATGCCGCACCCCAAGACCATAAATTCTCACTCAAGGTCAACAGACCTTTACACTGTCTGTTAAATATTCTGTCCCGCCCGCTATAATTTCCTCTCATGGTGTTAACACAATCGGTTTGCTATAAACATTAGGCACCTTCACGCTTGACTCTTTATGACTCTTTCTATTTTATATTCTCAATTGCTATCTTATTTTCCCACTTATTTGCCTCACTTCATTTCCCATAGCTAAACTCGGCAACGTTTCTATCCTTGGGCTCCAAAGATATCAACCTGGGAAGCTGTTGACCACTTTGTAAAAAGCATTCTTCAATTTGAGGCATTCTTTTTAATCTCAGTCCATCATAGGATAGTTAAACTTATCCAATGCTATTACTGTCTTGTTTGCAGATAGCTCTCCAAACTGTCAGTAGATATGACCTGCTAATCGCTGCTGCTTGATGGTTGGTAATGCACACTGATAATTGTGTCATTTCTCTTTCGAATCATATGTCTCAACAAAACTGTCAGGACATCCTTACATTTTAACAGTATGAAAGAATTCTTCACAACACTGCAATTCCATCTCCTTTCTTCCTTTCCTATCTCTCTTGATAATCTTACTTGTAATACGAGGTTCACTGTTCTCGCCATATCTCAGCCGCATGTCTGTTACAGCTAATTTATCATATTCCCCTATAGCTACTAATATTTCTTACTTTCCAATTTCATTTTGCACGCTTTGTGGATTTACATATACCCCACTCAATCATGATTCCATTTTTTTTGAAGGATTAGAACCATAGAACCACAGAAAAGTTATAGCACTAGAAAGCCGTTCAGCCCATTGTGTCTCTGCTGGCCAAAAAATAAAGAACTAGCCATGCATTCTAATCCCACCTTCTAATACCTGGTCCATAGCCTTGCAAATTACTACATTTCAGGTGCAGATCTAGGTACCTTTTAAACAAGTGGAGTGTTTTTGCTTCCACCACCAAACCAGGTAGACAATTCCAGACATCCACCACCCTCTGGGTGAAGACACTTTCCCTCATGTCCCCTCTAATCCTTCTACCAATTACCTTAAATCTATGCCCCCTTGTAATGCCTTCTCTGCTGGAGGAAGCCAATCTTTCCTGTCTATTCTGTCTCGGCTCGGGCTGATTGTGGACAAGTCCCCAGGACCGGATGGAATGCATCCGAGGGTTCTGAAAGAAATGGCGGGGGTGATAGTGGATGCCTTGGTGGTTATTTTCCACACGTCGCTGGATTCCGGGGAAGTGCCGGGTGATTGGAAAACGGCTAATGTTACGCCGTTGTTTAAGAAGGGTGCCAGGCAAAAGGCGGGGAATTATAGGCCGGTTAGTTTAACGTCTGTGGTAGGTAAAATGTTAGAATCCGTCATTAAGGAGGAAATTGCGAGGCATCTTGAAGGGAATTGCTTGACAGAGCAGATGCAGCACGGTTTCATTAAAGGGAAGTCGTGTCTGACAAATTTACTGGAGTTCTATGAGGATGTGTCTAGGGCGGTGGATAGAGGAGAACCGGTGGATGTGGTCTTTCTGGATTTTCAGAAGGCGTTTGACAAAGTACCTCACAAGAGGTTATTGCAGAAGGTCGAGGGACATGGAGCTGGGGGTAGGGTGTTAGCGTGGAAAGAGGATTGGTTGTCAAATAGGAGGCAGAGAGTGGGGGTCAACGGGTGCTATTCGGATTGGCGGATGGTGACTAGTGGAGTGCCCCAGGGGTCGGTGCTGGGGCCTCAGCTTTTTACCATTTATATAGATGATCTGGAGGAGGGAACCGAGTGTAGGGTGTCGAAATTTGCTGATGACACCAAGATTGGTGGAACGGCAAATTGTGCGGAGGGTGTGGAGAGTCTGCAGAAGGATCTAGATAGGCTGGGCGAATGGGCCAGGAAATGGCAAATGGAATTTAATGTTGGCAAGTGTGAGGTGGTCCACTTTGGTAGGAATAATGGTAGGAAGGACTATTACTTACGTGGCGAAAAACTGCAGCAGGCGACGGTGCAGAGGGACCTCGGGGTCCTTGTGCATGAGTCGCAAAAACCCAGCCTGCAGGTGCAGCAGGTGGTCAGGAAGGCGAATGGGATGCTGGCCTTCGTAGCGAGGGGGATTGAATATAAAAGTAGGGAGGTCTTGCTGCAGCTGTATAGGGCATTGGTGAGGCCGCAGCTGGAGTACTGTGTGCAGTTTTGGGCACCGCACCTGCGCAAAGATATTTTGGCCTTGGAGGGAGTGCAGAGGAGGTTTACTAGGCTGATGCTGGAGTTGAGGGGGTTGAGCTATGAGGAGAGGCTGAATAAACTAGGCTTGTACTCGTTAGAGTTTAGAAGAATGAGGGGAGATCTCATTGAGACGTATAAGATGATGAATGGGATGGATAGGATAGAGGTGGAGAGGCTCTTCCCGCTCAAAAAAGACAGCAGGACTAGGGGGCACAGCCTCAAGATAAAGGGGGGGGCGGTTTAGAACGGAGTTGAGGAGGAACTTCTTCACTCAAAGGGTGGTGAATCTCTGGAATTCTCTGCCCGTTGAAGTGGTGGAGGCTGCCTTGCTAAATATTTTTAAGACGCGGGTTGATGGGTTTTTGATAAGAGAGGGGATTAAGGGTTATGGGGAGAGGGTGGGAAGGTGGAACTGAGCCACGACAGATCAGCCATGATCTTATTGAATGGCGGGGCAGGCTCGAAGGGCTAGATGGCCTACTCCTGCTCCTATTTCTTATGTTCTTATGTTCTAAGGAAAACAACGCTAGCCTATTCAATCTTTCCTATAGCTGCAATTTCAACATTTCAAGCGCTGCCAAATTCCTTGTAAATCTCCTCTGCATTCTCTCAAGAGCAATTATGCCTTTCCTGTAATGTAGTAACCAGAACTGTATGAGTGACAGAGCAAAGTATGCAGAGGATGCTGAAAGTCTGCAAAGGGATATAGATAGTCTAAGTGAGTGGGCGAGGGTCTAGCAGATGGAGTACAATATTGGTAAATGTGAGGTCATCTATTTAGGTAGGAATAACAGCAAAATGGACTATTATTTAAATGGTAAAAAATTTCAGAATGCTGCTGTGCAGAGGGAACTGGGTGTCCTTATGCAAGAATCACAAGGAGTTTGTTTGCAGGTGCAGCAGATAATTAAGAAGGCAAATGGAATTTTGTCCTTCATTGATAGAGGGATGGAGTTTAAAAATAGCAAGGTTATGCTGCAGCTGTATAAGGTGCTGGTGAGGCCATACCTGGAGTACTGTGTACAGTTTTGGTCTCCTTACTTGAGAAAGGGTATACTGGCACTGGAGCGGGTGCAGAGGAGATTCACTAGGTTGATTCCGGAGTTGAGAGACTGAGGAGACTGGGGTTATACTCATTGGAATTCAGAAGAATGAGGGGAGATCTTATAGAAACATATAAGATTATGAAGGGAATAGATAAGGTAGAAGCAGGGAAGCTGTTTCCCAATGGTGGCATGGCCTCAAAATAAGGGGAAGCAGATTTAGGACTGATTTGAGGAGGAACTTCTTCGCACAAAGAGTTGTGAATCTGTGGAATCACCTGCCCAGTCAAGCAGTTGAGGCTATCTCATTGAATGTTTTTAAAGTAAGGATAGATAAATTTTTGAACAGTAAAGGAATTAAGGGCTATGGCGAGCGGGCGGGTAAGTGGAGCTTAGTCCATGAAAAGATCAGCCATGATCTTATTGAATGGCAGAACAGGCTCAAGGGGCCAGATGGCCTACTCCTGCTCCTATTTTTTATGTTCTTATGCAAAATTCCAACTGTGGCTTAACCAGTGTTTTATACAGTTCTAGCATTACCTCGTCCAATAAAGGAAAGCATTCCATATGCTTTCTTTACCACCTGATCCAACTGTCCTGCCACTTTCAGGACATGCACTCCAAGGTCTCCCACTCCCAATATTTTCCCATAAATTGCGTATTTCCTCATTTTGTTTGTCCTGCCTAAATACATTGTCACACACTTCTGTGGATTGAATTCCACTCGTTACTTTCCTATCCACTCAACAAAACCACTGATACCATTCTGGAATTGACAGTTATCCTCTTCGCAATCAACGGCACAGCCACATTTTGGGTCACCTGCATGGCTGAGTTTTTAAGCCCATGTTTCGTGGTGAGATCTTGTTTTCTGATGACACTCCCCATCCGTTGCTGGTGATGTAATGAAGTTCCCGCCTAGGAGGGTCAGGAACCTTATTTTAATAATTAACAGACTTTCCTGCCCTGTCATTCCCCACATTTTGAATTTCCCCTCTGTTGGCGAAGTTTCTAGCTACTTTTTAAAACCATGGACCAGTGAGGGAAACCTGCTGAGGGAACACAGGTAAGTATAGCCCCCTGCTGTAACCTCCCCCCCACCACCCCCCCCGCCAAACCTCCACCCCACCCCCAGGAGAGGGACATGCCTGGGCAGTAATTTGACACTGCTGGAGAGTGAGGAGGCGTCTCTGGAAAGCTGCTTTAGGGGAGTTCCCCTAATCAGTTGGGGGTTCCCTTTGTGTGTGTGAGGTGCGTTTCTCTTGAGGTCTCCTGTGAGAGTGTCTGCATAATCTGGAGGGAAAAGCCGGCAGTGGAGCCTCCAAGCTCAGCCAGCACTCTATGCAGAGAATGGAAAATTCCACCCCAAATTTCTCAATCATGTAACCACATTTAAGTGTGAATCATTGACATATACAACAAATAGCATGGGATCTAATACCGAGCTGTGTGGAATGCCACAAGAAATCACTTCCCATTTGCAGAAAGATCCATAGACCATTACCCTATGTTTTCTGTCATTGCACCACTTTTGGATCCAACTGTCCACCTTCCACTGTATCCCATGGGTATTTACTCTTCTAACTAGTCTGTCATGTGGGATCTTGTCAAATGTCTGACTAAAATCAATTTCCCAGACCTAAACTCAGCAACATTTCTTTCCTTAGGCTCCAAAGATATCAATCTAGGAAGCTGATGACCACATTATAAAAAGCATTCTTCAATTTGACCAGAGGCATTAATTTTATTCCACTCCATCGGAGGACTGTTAAACTCATCCAATGCTATTACTGTCTTGTTTGTAAATAGCTCTCCAAATTGTCTGTAGACATGACCTGCTAATCGCTGCAGTTTGATGGTTAGTAATGCAGACATTTAAACAAATGTATGTCTCAACAAAACTGCCAGGACATTCAACATAGCCAACATCCACTACACTACCTTCATCAATCCTCTTTTGATAGTTCCTCAAAATATTTGATTATATTAGTGAGACATGACCTTCCCATAAAACAACAAAACTTCTGATTAGTAAGAAGTCTCACAACACCAGGTTAAAATCCAACAGGTTTATTTGGTAACAAAAGCCACTGGCTTTTGGATGTAGAAATTTGATGTCTGTGTTGATATGCACGATCTCTGATTAACCCAGTGATAGTTTATCAGTTTCTCAGAATTGATTCTAATAATTTTCCCACCACCAAGTCAAACTGACTGGCCTATAATTATTTGGCCAATCCCTCACATCCTTTTTAAAAAAATGGTACAATGTTTGTAGACATTCCATCTCGCCTGTATCCAATTAGTTTTTTCCTTGGTTTCCTCATTTAATATTTACTCTTTCTACAATATTGTTTGTATTACTCATTGTCTCAAAGCCTATGTATCAAGGTAACTCAGGGTTTCCTTGCAACTGATTTGCTCTGCGACTCAAAGGTGCTCATCCCTTTTCCTCTTTCTACATTATCGCTGTGTTCCGTAAACTTCTGAGTACTGTCTCTTGGATGACCACATCCTGCAAAATACAATTAATCCTCTCTGATGCTTTGGATTGTGACCAATTGCTACATAAGCACAGAAATTCTCTGCTTCAGAGACACACATTTCTGACAAATGTGTGCCTCTGACACACTGGGGATCTGTGATAGAATGGCCTACATATTATTTTCCACACACTCTACAATGGTTGCCTTTGTTTTGTGTCTAATTTTCCAAGTTAAAATATGGACAGTGTTTACCTGACCACCTAGCAACACCAAATGTAAGCATTTTTTGCATGTATTAAAAAAAAGAAGTGGGTGGGCCTTTCAACTTTGGCAGAGCATCAACGAATTTCAATACAAGCAAGTCACATATTGTTAGGAAGAATAAGGAAGCCACTTATGATTTGAATAGTAAGTCTAAGTGGGATGGAGAAACCAGGGATCCAGGGGCAGATACAGAGATCATTAACATAGTAATGCATGTTAATGAGGCCACTAAAATAAAATAAAGCACTGGGATTCACTTCTCAAGGGATACATTGAAAAGCAGAGAGGTTACATCACATTTACATAATCTTGATTAGTGCACACTTGAGAAAATGTGCATAGTTCTGCTCACCATATTTATATAAAGGATATAGTAACACTGGGGAGAAGGTACAAATCTTTTCACACATGTTCTTCACAATGAGTCTCATGAGGTATGTTTTCAGGTGTGGGAGACAATAAAGGGATGTGGATCGGTCTAATATGATGTCGTAACGGGAGAACGTTATGCATGCTCTAAAATATTAGAATCTAGTGAAAATTATGGGAGTGACTGAGATGGAAATGGGAATGCTGATAATTTTTTGATGAACTATTTAGTTTTGTTTTCAGATTCCAATGAAATGGATGGGTGATTGCCATGCTGGTTTAAGTTAGTTTTGGTTTTTGTCACACTCATCCTGATTCGTGTAACCTCAATTATACCACTGATCAACAGCATGTCAAATTGAGCAGAAGTTCAGAAATGATCCCATGTACAAAAGACAAAAACATTTATAACAATATAGAAGACTTGCTCAACACCCACCTCATCTATATGTAGCCCACAACTCATGACTCTACCATCAGTGGCAGCCCCTTTGGTCATCTTGTTCTGCACACCCTGGAATTCTCAATCCTTCTGCTTTGCAAACTCCCAAAACCTTTCTAAAACCCAGTTCTTCGATAACTTCTTAAGACATTTCCCACAAAAGGTCAGGTGAAGGGAAATATAGAAATCTAAAGAGAAAAGTGAGGGGAATAGAGTGTGGTTTGGTGAATGGCAAGCAAATTGGATCAGAAAGGAACAGAGAGCTTAACACTAACAGTGCCTCATTGAATCACCATGCAAAGAATAATGGTTGAAAGAAAAACTTAAAGTTCTTTATCTGAATGCCCAAAGTATTCACAATTAGGCAGGTGAATTACCGGCACAAATAGAGATAAATGGGTTTGGCATAATTGCCTTTGCATGGTTAGCAGGCAATTGGAACAATGTAATATTCATGAGGTGTTTAATTTTCATGCAGACTGGACAGATTAAATTGGCAAATTGGGCAGGGGGGGACAGGGGAAGAGGGAAGAGGAGGCAACAGCATAGTGGTTTTATCACTGGACTATAAATCCAGAGACCTGGGCTCAAATTCCACCACAGTATATGGTGAAACTTGAATTCAATAAAAATCTGGAATTAAGAGTCTTACGGTGACCATGAAACCATTATCGATTGTCACAAAAATAATTCTGGCTCACTAACGTCCTTTACGGAAGAAAATCTGCTGTCCTTACCTGGTCTGGCTTACATGCGGCTCCAAACCCACAGCAATGTGGTTGGCTCTTAAATGCCTCTGGAGTGGCCTAGCAAACCACTGAGTTCTGGGAAATTAGATCTGGGCAATAAATGCTGGCCCAGTCAGTGATGCCCACATCTCATGGACGAATAAGAAAAAATCAGTAAGATAATTTTGTAGAATGCTCTTACAACAGATTCCGAGAAAATACATTGTGGAACCAACTTGGGATAATCAGATCTTACATTGTGTAATGAGGCCAGGGTTAATAATAACTTCAGACTAAAAGATCTTCTGGGAAAAAGTGATCATAATTCCCTATTAAACTTGAAAGTCACATCCTTCAGTCACAAACAAGAATCTTAAAACAAAGTCAATTTCATAGGAATTAAGGGAGAGCTGGCTAATATGAATTGGGTAAGTAGACCCAATACTTGGTGGTAAATAAGTAGTAGGAACATTTAAAGAAAAGATTCAAAATTTTCAATAAAAATATGATCCACTAAAAAACAAAAAAAAAAGATCAATTTGTAGCTTACTAGGAAAGTTAGGATAACATTAAATAAAACAAAGAAGATTATAATGTTGTAAAGGATAGCGATAATCCTGAGGATTGGGATGTTTTAGAAACCAGCACAGGCGTCCAAACAGCTGATAAAAAGGGAGGACAATAAAAATTGAGTATGAAAAACAGATTGTAAGAGTAAAAAAGAGAGTAGCTAAAGAAAATGTTCTGCCCTTAGAAGTAAGCACAATTGAAATTGTCATGTGACAGCATGTTGACATTGAATACATACTTCGTGTTTCTCTTCAGAATAAAGTCTGAAACAGATATATACCAGATTATATATCAGATATAGAGGGTAACCAAGGGACTAATTAAGTTACTTAGTGTAACTAATATTAGTGGAGAAAATTTATTTGAGAAATTTAAGGGAATAAAAGCCATTAAATCCCTAGGACATGATGGCCGGCATCCTAGCATACTAAAAGAGATAGCTGAAGAGACAATGGATATTATGATTAAGATTTTAAATTCTCTCAACTTTAAATTGGTTCCAATGGACTAGAAGTTACAAATGTAACCGCACTAGTCAAACAAGGAGAAAGAAAGAAAATAGGAAGCTGCAAGACTGTCAGCCTGACATCATCATTGGGAAAGCACTGGAATCTATTATTAAGAAAATCTTATTTCGCTTATAAAATGATGGTGTATTACATCAGACAGTCAAATTTGTTTTGTGGAACAGAAATCGTGTTTGTCAAATGTATTCCTTGAAAACGTAATTAATAGAGAAAGGGGAGCCAGTAGGTGAAATTCCAAAGGCATTCAATAAGGTATCATATAATACGTTCATGTGCAAGCTATAGGCCCATGGAGTACAGGGGAGTGTATTAGCATGGAGTGAGGATTGGTTAACGGACAGAGAGCAGGGGTAAACAAGGCATTTTCAATTTGGCAGGCTCTAACTGGTGGATTGCCACAAGTCTAGAGTCTCAGGAATTTACAATTTATATTAATGGTTTAGATAAAGAAATCAAGAGCAATATATTCACGTTTGCTGCAACACACGGCTAGGTAGGAATGAGGAGGAGAACAAAGAGGCTGCAAAATGATGCAGACAAATTAAGTGAGTGGGCAAAAAAGATGGCAATGGAGTATATTATGGGGAAGTGACAGGTTATTCAGTGCTATAAAAAGTAGAAAAGGGGTTGTAAATCTTTGGAATTTTCTAATGTGAATCCTCTACCATTGAGTAAATTCAAATCTGAAATAGGCAGATTTTTGGTTTCTCAGGGATTCAAGGGATATGGGGAATAGGTGGGAAACTGGAGTCGAAGCACAAGATCAGTTATGGGTTTACTGAATAGTAGAAGGTATTTGAATAGCAATATGATCTACTCTTGCTTCTATTCCTTATGTCCTTACTCTTATTCAGGTCTGACTGTTACCTTGGGAGGATATAATATCCTGTGATATTTTTGAGTTACTGAGTGACACAGGACTTGCACAAGTTGCTTAATAATGATTCTACATCAGATTCACATTCCATTCATGGAAATTATAGAGAATGTTATGCTGCGGTGACAATCAGATGAAAGTGTGCAAATGACTACTGTTACATTTTTAATTTTAACAATTTTAATGAAGGTTCATAAAATGTGATTTTAAAAGTAAGAGCTAAATGCTGAATTTTCTTTCAGTGGAATGATTGTTGCAGTGTCAACTCTGCTCAATTCATAATGTAATTGGTTTGCTAAGGTTCTGTTAAAGAATGCTTCCAACTACTCATCCACTTTATAAATATCGGGCAAAGCAATGTCTCCAAATATTAACGTAACACATTTAATGATTGGTATAATGGAATAAATTACCTGTTTTTGATGACATGTAAACACATCTGCCACTATGTTTGGGCAAATGGCTTGGATAATTGTCATCCCAATTCTTGTAATACATTGGTGAATCGTCTATCCAACTATATACAAATAAATAATTTAATAAGATAAATATCATTAATGATTGACTAGTGATACTACAGGACAATTTTTGGAGTTTGTCTCTTCTTACCGAAATCCAGCTTTGGAATTTTCCGCATACAATCCAATCCACCACTTTTCATTGCCATTTGTGATAAACTGTAGAACAACAGTAAAGAATACGTGAAAAAGGACAGCATGAATTGTGTCTTTTGTTACAAGTTGCAGAACATCTTCAGATCAGAAATAACTCTGAAATACATACAGCCAGATAAGCTGGTCCTCAATAAGTCCAATATACGGTATTTGTGTCGAAAAAGCCAAAATGCACTTCCAACATTACGATCATTATTATGTATAAATAAATTAATGGTTAGTTTTCCTCTTCCCTGATGGCTCAATAGGCAGTCAGTAAGGCAGATGGACTGAACCACTGGAGGTGAGGGAAGGCAGAAGCAATAGAGAATGCATAACAGAGTTTTAGAGAAATTGGAGTCTAATTTGGATGGAACACTTAACCTGTAAAGGGAACATTGGAAAGGTTCAGCCTGGAAGCCAGAGCATGCATGGTTCGGATTACTAACATTCTGAACCATATATGTGCAGCTCCCTCCTGGCTGATGCATGCACAGGAGTTCCGAAGTTCTTTGGGAATTGGAGCTGACAACCACTGAGTGGAAGATAAAGGCCCCGTGCTCCTATGCAAGAACACAAAAAGGATGCAGAAGACTGGGAGAAGTGAGGGAGGTAGGAAGAGATTGAAAAAAATGAAGTTCCCAGTAAGGGAAGGAAACAGAGGTAAGAAACAGCAACCAATAAAGTTAAGAAAAGGAGAAACTGGCTCCAATATTTAACATGCAAATTGTAATGAAGCTTTTATTGTAAACTTCTTAAACTAATGAAAATGGCATTAAATTGTTGCTTGACTTTTTTTTAAGGAGGCTTTAGAGATGAAAGGTTATTACGAGAGAGCCGTTCAGTTAGAGAAAAGAGGAGGTGCCTCAAATATTTTATAGTTTAATGGTATAGCGTGACATAAGAAGGTAGGGAACACTGATTTATGTGTACCTTTCTCAACCATTGGAAAATGTAACACATTCCCAAGTGTTTGCAACTTTAAATCAACTGCATGAACGCAAGCAACATGAATACAGCCGCTGTGGAAATTGCCCTACTATACATATATTGATATTTCTACAACTGTGAAGGAGATTGCTAGTGTCATGGGGGTTAAGGACAAGGTAGGTGGAAATCAAGTGAAAATACATAATAGGATATAGGTTTTGAAGCTCTGTGTGATAGTATGCATTGTACATTCAGTCTAAGCACCCAGTCAGTGAAGTAGCTAAGAATTAAGATTAATATAATTTGGATACTTTCCCTATCAATGAACAGCCACCAATAAATGAGCTGCCTTGAGTATCTGGCAGGGAAGTATATCTTCACATTGTTCTTCAGAAAAATCCAAAACTTGCAAAATTTTGTATTTAATAGATAAATTAGGTCATTTTACAGTTGGTTTTCAATTCAAGTCCAGTCCAATTAGAATCAGGACAATTCTAATTGATGAATTTATTTTGCTTAGACCTGATTTATCTACTGTTTTGTATTTTTTCTGTAATGTTTACACAAATGATAGAATTTCGCTGCACAAATTTTACAAACTGCACTGCGTATCTTCTCTAACAATGCTGTGAACTGGAAAACAATGACTTTTTTCCAGATTAATTTAACATTTTAACATATGAAATATGGTTAAAATACATAAATATATTGTTCTTGGACTAAGGATCTATAATGATTTAAGTGAATATTTAGATTTTTTTTAAGCACATACAGTAAGCACCAACCAGGCCACAGCTTCCACAGTGGCTAAATGGAACTCCCTGAGCCCTTTGCTGAATTTTGTTAGGGTCAGTTTTCAATGATATGAGTCATTGATTGGGATGCACTGCAGCTGCAGTCAGGGTTCCTTGGAAGGCCTCACTTGTGCTGATTTACTGCACAAAACCAGTGTGGAAACAGTTGAGGAGTGCCCAATGTTGGCGTGGCAGGTTGAAGCCGGTTGGAGGTGCTGTGGGATCTGTGATGAGGAAGTGGCTTTTACTGGTGGCATGCAAGTTCAATTTCTGCTACATACATTGTTTGATAATACTTGAATAAATAATGCACCAATCAGATTAATATGTTATTGAAGATACTGTAAAAACAAATTCAAAAGTCCAATATATGAATGTGCATGGGCCTATCCGATGTAAAAAGTCTAAACTGCACGAGTGGCCTTTTCTGATCCAGAACATGCATGGTTCGGATTACTAACATTCTGAACCATATATGTGCAGCCCCCTCCTGGCTGATGCATGCACAGGAGTTCCGAAGTTCTTTGGGAATTGGAGCTGACAACCACTGAGTGGAAGATAAAGGCCCCGTGCTCCTATGCAAGAACACAAAAAGGATGCAGAAGACTGGGAGAAGTGAGGGAGGTAGGAAGAGATTGAGAAAAATGAAGTTCTCAGTAAGGGAAGGAAACAGAGGTAAGAAACAGCAACCAATAAAGTTAAGAAAAGGAGAAACTGGCTCCAATATTTAACATGCAAATGGTAATGAGGCTTTTATTGTAAACTTCTTAAACTAATGAAGATGGCATTAAATTGTTGCTTGACTTTTTTTTAGGAGGTTTTAGAGACGAAAGGTTATTGCAAGAGGGCCGTTCAGTTGGAGAAAAGAGGAGGTGCCTCAAATATTTTATAGTTTAATGGTATAGCGTGACATAAGAAGGTTGGGAACCACTGATTTATGCGTACCTTTCTCAACCATTGGGAAATGTAACACATTCCCAAGTGTTTGCAACTTTAAATCAACTGCATGAACGCAAGCAACATGAATACAGCCGCTGTGGAAATTGCCCTACTATACAAATATTGATATTTCTACAACTGTGAGGGAGATTGCTAGTGTCATGTAGTGTCATGGCTAGTATTAGAGAAACACTTCAGAAAGCGCTTTTGCAATATAGAGCCAGTCCAAGAAGCATTCTGAAACCTTAGGTTGTTGCAGCTATAAAGTCACCTCCATTGTGAAAGTCTTCTTACTTTACCTTTTCGATTCTGTTTTTAATGAAGTCCTGTTCTTTAGGTGTGATTATAGACACCAAGTCGCTACCCATCAAGCTACAAGCCACAGCAGCTGCAAGCCATTTCCCCTCCGTCTCAAAAAACAAATATTCAGCTCCTTGAAAGAAGACCCAAGGTGCAAATGCAAATTGCTCTTCTGCACAGAGGAAACAATTCAGAATTTACATGAATATAAATTAAGCTACTAATAGACACTTTGTTCCCAACAGCATTTTAAAACTGTCCCCATGATACAATTTTCAACCCATTAACAGACAAATACGGTTTAAGAGAATATTTTGATAGAATTATGATGCTACAACAAGCTATCCAGTAATGGTCTGATTGAAAGTACAAGTTGTTTATTTTACATTAGCATAGTGTCCAGGCTAAATATTACCAATATGTAAAATTTTTGACTTAAATAAAGGACCAAATTATTGACATGTTAAAATTTGATTTCTGGGCCTGGAGTTTTTCCCCCTCAACAGAGCAGGTGCGGACAAGACTTCAGTCCACCGCTTTGTGAATTTTACCCATTTTCATAGAAACCCTACAGTGCAGAAGGAGCCTATTTGGCCCATCGAGTCTGCACCGACAACAATCCCACCTTGTCCCTATCCTCATAACCCACATATTTAGCCCACTAATCCCTCTAACCTTAGCATCTTGGGACACTATGGGGCAATTTAGCATGGTCGATATACCTAATCTACATGTCTTTGGACTGTGGGAGGAAACTGGAACACCTGGAGGAAACCCATGCAGACACGGGGAGAACGTGCAAACTCCACACAGACAGTGACCCAAGCCAGGAATCAAACTCAGGTCCCTGAAGCTCTGATGCAGCAGTGCTAACCAGTGTTCCACCCCTTTCATGGTGTCTCCTGGTGGGATCCTCAGTGTATGGAGAACAGGCGCCCAGGTCTGGGACAATGTCGGTATTTCATAAAATGTCCAGGTGCCCTGATAATTTGATCAAACTAGCTCAAATTTCCAGTTTGCTGCTTTTGCCTCTTTACATGAGCCAGATCAGGGATTTGAAGTCCCCAGTGAATTTAAGGAGACTGCAATACAGGTTCCTCCCTCCATGATGGGGTCATCAGCTCTTGTTGTCTAGTTTGTTAAAGGGAGGGAAAATCTAGACCTGCTTTTCACTGCACTTCCGAGCAGGCTTAGCAAGTAGCAAGATAAAATTAAACCTTGGTTGGGTCAGTGATTGTGCTAAATATAGGGGATAATTAACTGAATCGCCTTCTTCATAAAATATATGTTGCATTGCTTTACAGGCAACTATTCTTTGCATTTACTGCTGAAATTTAACTGGTGCATGGAATTCATTGGTCTCATCCATGGGGGGACCCGTTGTGAGGATGGAAAATCTGGCGTTCCAGCCAAAACTCCATTCACTCGCAGTGGGGCTGGAAAATCCCAGCCATGAATGAGCACAGAAGGGTTTGGCCTGTGTGTTAATTGCTACTTTTACTTACCATCAATGTACCAGTCTGGTTTTTTCAATTCAGCTCCTGAATATAAAAAAGAATCCATCGATTAAAGGTACACTTCGCACATTCCATTATGAGGTAAAATAATAATTGTTAAACTCTTTCATGTTTTAAAAAAAAAAGCATTTTTACCTTTTGGCATTTTACATACCCATCCCAGCTTTTCATCACAGCGGAAAGGTGCAATGGTTTTATCAAATTTGTACGCAGCACAGATTCTAACATCATCATCTTTGTCTTTGTCAAGTGAAAACAAAGAAACCACCTAGACAACAAGAGATTGTTTGGCTTAGTTTCTCGTGTCAACTTCATACTGGACAATCTGAGAAGGTACTTTCTTTTCAGATGTTCATTTCCAGCTCATATTGAATGGATTATTTATTTTACTTGTTCAGCAACGATTTATTGCCCATTTTGTGAAAGATGCATACATAGTGAGATGCATTGTAAAAAGTAATTATTAATCCACAGTTTCCCGCAGTTTTTTTGTCAAGAATAAGCAGTCTATCCATGTACTCTTTGGGAGGGTCCCAATGCTCAAATGCTGACGACTCTTTTTGGTGTGTGGGGGTAACAATGCTGCCGATGATTGGGGGGGGGCAATGTCCATTGGGAGTTGGGGGGAGGGCAGAGGGTGGGAGGGAGATATTCCAGTTCAGTAGGAGATTGGGGACAATGATGCCCAAATGCTCTGAAATCAACTTCACCTGCGTACCTAGGTTCCTACCGACGCAAATCTCCCAGCTGTCAAAAACAAAATTGACAGACTGCCGGAAGATTGCAATGCTGAGCTCATCCAAGATGGGCTCGGAGGACTCCCACTTTCACGCTGTTATGACACTAAGAATTTTTTTGGGGAAATTCATCAAATTCCTGATAATAAATGAAGGAGATTAAAGAATGCTAACATAAGAATGAGGCTAGAAAAATTTGCTATCATGTTTGAAGCAGCAACAATTAAAATCACTGAATTAGAAAGAGTGCTTGCCAAAGAAGCAAAATAAAATCATATTCCAATCAGTTTGGTAATAAATGATTTGAAATTCTCCCAATAACTCAACAAAGTGATCTACTGATTTCTTCAGTTTTAAAAATGAGCCAAGGGCACAGCGAAGATCTGTGATTGGCAGAACAATCCGAACAAACATTTAACCGCAACCAGATCATTAATTTCTCATTTCCAGGTTTCATTTTTTTATAAAGTCATATTGTTTTTGTGAAACTTTGGCCAGGATGTTTGGCTCCCAATCGTGTTGGGTAGGTGCAGTGGTGCAAGTTGGAAATATTGTGAGAATAGCCAAATCACATTTCACTTTGATATAAACGTGAGATTGTCACCCTTCCCCATCAGCGTTTCCCAACGTTTGACATCGGCATCATCATCTGCATTCATTGACATCTCACTATCAAACACTTCCCACCACCAGAAATTCCATCCCTGTCCATGTGATAGCAGAATGGCGTGAAACCCAAGGTTAAGAACATAAGAAATAGGAGCAGGAGTAGGCCATCTAGCCCTTCAAGCCTGCCCCGCCATTCAATAAGATCATGGCTGATCTAAAGTGGATCAGTTCCACTTTCCCGCTTTCTCCCCATAACCCTTAATTCCCTTGTCTGTCAAAAACCTATCTACCCGTGACTTAAATATATTTAGCGAGGTAGCCTCCACCACTTCTACGGGCAGAGAATTCCAGAGATTCACCAACCTTTGAATGAAGAAGTTCCTCCTCAACTCCGTTCTAAACTGCACCCCTCCCCTTATCTTGAGGCTGTGCCCTCTAGTCCTGCTGTCCTTTCTGAGCGGGAAGAATCCCTCTACCTCTACCCTATCCATCCCTTTCATTATCTTATACGTCTCTATAAGATCCCCCCTCATCCTTCTAAACTCCAACGAGTACAGACCCAGTCTATTCAGTCTCTCTTCATAGTCCAATCCCTCATCTCTGGTATCAGCCTAGTGAACCTCCTCTGCACTCCCTCCAAGGCCAAAATATCTTTGCGCAAGTGCAGCAACCAAAACTGCACACAGTACTCCAGCTGCGGCCTCACCAGTGCCCTGTACAGTTGTAGCAAGACCTCCCTGCTTTTATATTCTATCCCCCTCGCTATAAAGGCCAGCATCCCATTCGCCTTCTTGATCACCTGCTGCACCTGCAGACTGGGTTTTTTGCGACTCATGCACAAGGACCCCCAGGTCCCTCTGCACCATAGCATGCTGCAGCTTTTCGCCCTTTAAACAGTAATCCCTCCTACTATTATTCCTGCCAAAGTGGATAACCTCACACTTGCCAACATTGTACTCCATCTGCCAGGTCCTCGCCCACTCGCTCAGCCTATCCAGATCCCTCTGCAGACTTTCCACACCCTCCGCACAATTTGTTTTTCCACTCATCTTCATGTCATCAGCAAATTTCATCACCCTACACTCAGCCCCCTCCTCCTGATCATCTATATAAACAGTAAATAGCTGAGGCCCCAGCACTGATCCCTGCGGCACTCCACTAGTCACCAACCGCCAATCAGAATAGCACCCATTGATACCAACTCTCTGCCTCCTATTAGACAACCAATCCTCTATCCACGCTAACACCTTACCCCCAACTCCATGCCCCCTAACCTTCTGAAGCAACCTTTTGTGCGGCACCTTATCAAACGCCTTTTGAAAATCGAGAAACACCACATCCACCGGTTCCCCTCTGTCTACCGCACTAGTCACATCCTCATAGAAATCCAATAAATTTGTCAAACATGACTTCCCCTTAACGAATCCGTGCTGCGTCTGCTCTATCAAACCATTCTTTTCCAGGTGCCTCGCTATTTCTTCTTTCATGACGGATTCAAGCATTTTTCCAACTACAGACGTTAAACTAACTGGCCTATAATTCCCTTCCTTTTGCCTGCTACCTTTTTTGAACAGCGGCGTAACATTAGCCATTTTCCAATCTTCCGGCACTTCCCCGGAATCCAGCGAAGTTTGGTAAATAATCACTAAGGCATCTATTATCACCTCTGCCATTTCCTTCAGAACCCTGGGATGCATTCCATCTGGTCCTGGGGACTTGTCCACCATCAGTCCCGTTACCCAAGATGTGCGTCAGTGGAGCCTGGGAAGAACAAAGTTCTGGAACAGGCCCTCCAATCCTCCAAGCCCATGCCAATCATGATGCCCTAACTAAACTAAAAAAAACCTTCTGTGTTTACTCAGACTGTATCCCTCTATTCCCTCCCTGTTCATGTACCCATCCAAATGCCTCGTAAATGTTGCTAATGTACCTGCTTTCACCATCTCCTCTGGCAGCACGTTCCAGGCACCCGCCACTCTCTGCGTGAACAAGTTCCCTTGCACATCTCCCTTAAACTTTCCCCGTCTCACCTTGAACCTGTACTCCCTTGTAATTGGCACTTCCACCCTTGGAAAAGCCTTGACTATCCACCATGTCTATGCCTCTCATAATCTTGTTGACGTATAGTGTCAGGGAGCAGTGTCGGGGGAATGCTGGGGCACTTCCAGGATGAACATTTTCGTACTGGGGTGGCCTTTAAAATGATGCCCCAATCCCCGAATCTCAAATTGCTGGTGGGTCAGGAGAATCAGAGGCTGCCCCACCTGTGATACGTCATGGGAACTACCAAGTCTGGCACTATACGGCAGAGTAGGTCGCCACTGCAGTCGGCAATTTCAATGCTGCTTTCCCCACCTTCAATCAACCTTTGCTGATTTCTGGAAGGATCTTGTCCTTTCAATTTGAGAGAATTGCATCCCTTTAAAATCTGTCCCTTTCTTCTGTCCTCTTTTGAAAGCCTGTTCTCTTTAAAATCTGACTTCCATTCCCTTTGGAAACCTCACAACCTGTTCTGTGTTTTGATTTGAAAACTCTGCTCCCTGCTTGTTTGTGGCAACTGGCCATCTGACTCTCTCTCCATCTCCTGACATGGGGACTAGCTCCAATGCTGTAAGGAGTCTACCAAGCCAAAGAGTAAGCAGAGAACAAGACAAAAAGTAACAAGAAAGTGAAGTAAAATTAAGGAAAGGAAGAGGAAGAAACATCGAAACATAGAAGATAGCAGTAGGAGGAGGCCATTTGGCCCTTCGAGCCTGCTCTGCCATTCATTACGATCATGGCTGACCGTCCAACTCAATAGCCTAATCCTGCTTTCTCCCAATAACATTTGATCCCATTTGCTCCAATGTTTTGGCATCAACTACTTCCTGTGGTAATGAGTTCCACAGGCTCACCACTTTCTGGGTGAAGAAATGTCTCCTTATCTCTGTCCTAAATGGTCTACCCCGAATCCTCAGACTGTGATCCCTGGTTCTGGACTCCCCTACCATTAAGAATATCTTCCCTGCATCTACCCTGTCTAGTCCTGTTAGAATTTTGTGAGTTTCTATGAGATCCCCCCCCGCCCTCATTCGTCTTAACTCCAGCGAAAACAATCATAACCTAGTCAATCTCTCTTCATAAAATATTAAAGAGTAGTGAAAGCAGAAAGAGCACGTGAAATAGAAAAGAAACAAAAGGGATGGAGGAGAAGGAGGAAGAAACAAAAGTAGAGAAGCAAGAAAGGAATAAACAGAAAAAGAGACAGCACAAAAGAGACAGAATGAGATTTCCAGAGATAGAAGTGAAAGAGAATTATCTTAATACCAGAAACAGAGGATATGTGGAGTTGGTTTATTTGGTGTGGCCTTATCTAAACCAGTAAATTAGATCATTTTTTCAAATCTAGTGTTGCCAGTGATAATTGAATTAAGCATGCCTTGATTAAGGACATGTAGGTAAGATGCAAAACAAAAGGTCACTCATATAATTGCCAGTGTGTGGTTCATATCTACCCCCAAACTGAAATTCAGAGGTTGGACTGTAAATTTTTGACAGCAAACAACTGTGACAAAATATGCAAAAAAAGACAGCAAGCGATAAATAAGGGAAAAAGGCGCAACAAATTGGTCCTTAAAGAATTCCCAAGAAAGTATTGAAAATCAAAGAAAATTCATCCTTCCATTCAATATGGAAAAGATTGGACAGACATACTACAGATGTGTAGCACGTGAAACAGAAAGGTAGGTTAAGTTTCTAAATCAACACTAATGAAGAGCGAACCACATCAACACAGTAATAGTGTAACTCTGAAGGGAGATTTTTGATCTGAAACATTGGTGGGATTTTAAGACCTCGCTTGAGTGAGGCTCATAAAATCCCAGCCCGAGGCCAACGGAGAATTCCTGTGAATGCTCGTGAGGCTGTAAAATTCCAGCAGTTAACTCTGTTTTCCTCTTCACAAATGCTACCTAACCTGTTGAGTATTTCTAGTTTTTATTACAGCAATTAATGTGATGTAGGGAGTGATCTGGGAATGGACTGTGAAGTAAAAAAAAATGGGTTCCTTAGTGACATCTGTGATCTGGAGAAAACGGCAGGAATTTTCCATCCGTTCACACCAGCGGGATTTACCCATCCCAAGCAGTGATTGGGAATTTGACTTGTTGCCAAAATCTCTGTCTTCACTGCAGCAGGAGTGTGGCGTGAACGGGCAGTAAGGTCGCACCCCACATACGGCATTGAGAGTTTTGAGAAAGAACCACATTCATGAAGATTCACAAAGCACTATAAAAGGGGAAATAGCACCATCAGGAATGTCAATATAAGCATTACACTAAAATATTCTGCTATATTTCATTCTCAAGCAGTTCTATTTGGCTTTAAGGATGTTAAAGAAACGTCCTATATAAATGCACGCTCTTTCTTTCAGCTTCTTTCAAATGATAATGCTGCTGTCTTTTTTGTTTGATGTTTCCAGTGTCCTTGGATTTTTTTAAAATCGCTATCCCTCAGAACAAGAAACATAAATTCTGAGAGGACCAATCGTTCAAACTTCTTCGTGCATGCAGAGTTGTAAAAAATTGATGCAACATCATTAACTGGGAATATGTTGTGAATTTAAATAGTACATAAATCATTTGGAATTACTTACTGCACTGCCATCACTCCAAGCCCAGGAGCCAGCAGAAGCTGGATTCCTTTTGTTAAACCCAATCCAGAACCATCTTTCTTCTTCCCTAGAATATAAAAATAATTCTAGGCTGACATTTTCCCCAGTTCATTTTATTTGCACTGTACTCAAATTAAAAGTCTTGTGTTTTGCCTCTGGAATTAGAAGTTCAGCAGACATCCACCCCAATCATAGCAACTTTCAAGCTTTTCCAATGAAATGATTTGGTCACACATTTCCATCCAAGTACACGTGGGGGGATGTTCCACTCCTGCTTTTGTGGGGAATCAGCAGTGTCGGGTGAACAAGCTTGAGTGAGTACGTCAATGTCAATGGGATTTTCTGTTCTGATTGCCCTCACCCCCTCTGCCAATGATGGAACAGGTATCCCAACATTGAACATCAGGAACCCCATGTGAGCATATTTAAATATAACTACACCTGATAGTTCATCCTACCTCCCCATTAAATTGTCCATTCACAGCAGCGTGCCCTGAATCACAACAGGTCCCACATGATGTCTACCGGACAAGCAGAGCTCATCAGAAGCACACAGTGAATAACGCTCCTAGTGGGGAGAGGGCCCTGGCACTGCCCAGGTACTATCCCCAGCATTGCCAGGGCACTGCCACCTGACACTGCTCTCTGGTACTACACAGGCAGAGAGGTGTTGCATATGTGGGTGTTCCATGTCCATGGGGGTGATTCTGTCGTAGGACAGGGAGGTGGGGGGTGGGGGGGGGTGGCGTGGGCAGGGTGGACATCATGTGGGACCTGTTGTGATTCAGGGCACGTGGCTGTGAATGGATAATTTAATGGGGAGGTAGGATGGATTATCAGGTGTAATTAAATTTCAATATACTCAAATGGGGTTCCTGATGTTCACTGTTGGGACGAGGAGGAGGAGGAGGAGGAGGAGGACGAGGACGAGGATGAGGACTGTAGGAGGAAATCGAAGCCCCGGAGTAAAACCATGCAGACACAGGGAGAACGTGCAAACTCTGCACAGACAGTGACCCAAGCCGGGATTGAACCCAGGTCCTTGGTGCTGTGAAGCAGCAGTGCTAACCACGCCCACTGCAACACTCTGCACAAAGTATCAGAAAATTCCACCCATGGTTTATTTATAATGATATGAAAATGATACATAGGCAACATTTTGTTACATTCCTGTTAGGAACCATTAACATTTAAACAGGAAGTTCAAACACCTGACAGTTAACTGACAGAACCATGCTACAAAATTTCACATTTTTTGACAAAAAAACTCTGCTGTATATATAACGAGAAATTAAAAGCAGCAAGCACCACTAACTGAACACCAGAGCTTATTAAGACTAATGCTATAAACTCCATTTTACTGTACTGCACCCTGCAGTTCTCCCATCTTACAAAATCTTAAAAGGTTCATACGCTTTTTCTAGCACTAATCTAAAAGTGATTTTATTTTGATTCTTCTTAGTATTCCAGCTATTTCCTCAATGTACAATTTTCATGGGGATCCTTCCATTAGCTTCTGGTCATCAGCCTGCAAACTCAGAAGCTGGCGACCCACCAGCAATATTAGGCTTGATTACAGCTTCAGTGAGTCAGAATGGGGTCTCTGCACCCACCTGGTGACCTGCTGGTCAATCTGACTGACCACACTCCGTAGCCTCCCCCCCCGAGCAGCAGTAGGATTGAGTGGTGGATTCTGCTGGGACTACAGCTAGTACCCAAGGAAGAAAAGTCATGAAGCCTGGACTCAAAAGGTAAATCCAGTATTTTGGATTGGCCTGGCTTGGAGGTCCCAGCGAGCTGGTTGAAGGGAACAGGGGCTGAGTTGAAGATGCCAGGAGGGAAGTTAAAGGAAAGGCACAGCAGAGCCCCTAAAGATGGTAGCCCTTCCTCTTGCTTGACAGTATCTTTGAAAAAAAAGCTGCTAAGTTACCTGCCATCACTCCACGTTCCCCTCCCATGCATAAAGTAGCGACAGAGGTGAAATGGGCACCTTATATGGCCATTAATTGACCAATGTAGTATGGGAGACAAATTGGGGCTGGGTAGATGATGGTGGGAAAGTCACCACTTTTACTTCACAAGCTCCCTACCTTCAAAATATGCCAGTGGGGAGCTGTAAATTCAGCCCCCTGCTTCTGGGGAAATGTAAATAAATCCACATTTCCAACAAAGACAGGACAAGGCTACTCAGAATACTGGCACCATTACAAAGCTCAGAGCAAACTCTCTGCTGTTCATGATTTTACCTTTCTAGCTCTGACCTCACAATCAACATAGCTCCAGCCTTTGATTGCTAGTTGCCTTCGTTTGTTTACCATTTAACTTATCTGTAAATTGAAATGTTCCCATCCCTAAGCTAAAAGTTATATTCTTAAGATTTAAGGATTATGAGCCAGATTTTCGCAACAGTATCATTTAGTTCCTCATTTTTACCACAGCAACATATGTCCTGGCATATAGTGTTGCTATGGCATTTGGCAGCAATTTAATCTGATGGGAAGGAGTATTATTGACAGGAGGCCAATTGATGACTACCTCATTTTCTTTTCAAAACTAAATCATTTTCTTCTGCTGTTCTGGGGTAGGTTATGTTGTTGCATACTTGTCATGTCCACAGCAATGAATTCCTTCTCTCCCTTGTTGGGAGAGCCACCAAAACTATGAAAATAATCCTGATTCTAAGAAATTAGCTGAGACAGGTGTACAAATATTGGCTGAGTGGCAACATCAGCTCAGTGTAAGCAACATATCCAGTTCCTGCTCCACACCAAAACTCCCTGTGACGAATATTGAGATAAATCTGCTAGCAGCAATTGATGAAGTTCTACTGAATTAGCATTGGTATAATAAATGCAGCTATAGAATCATAGAGGTTTACAGCATGGAGCAGTTGTACCATATTTCAGAGTGCAAAGATGCTTTATTCAACAGTAGCCTTCACATCTTCTTCTGGTCCCTTGATTTGCTGTTGAATGTCTAGTTTGCAGCATGCCATGAATGATGGAAAAGGGAAAGTGTTAATTTGACACTTCAGGTGCTCCCACAATGATCTTTCTATGACAGCATATTTACTATAGACACAGCGTGGCACTAGAATTCCCTTCCTCTCTTCTCTCAGGTGACGTGGACAGCAAATAGCTTGGTTACTTTGAGGACATAGATGCTGATACTTGTCAAATTTTTGTCTCAAAAGTGTTGTTCAACATGCTGTGGACGCACCCTGGCTGTGAGGCATCAGCAGAAGCCGATTTGTCATAGAATAGAATCCCTTCAGTACAGAAGGAGGCCAGTTGGCTCATCGTGTCTGCACCGGCCACATTCCCAGCCAGGTCCGATTCCCACAACCCTACACATTTTACCCTGCTAATCCCCCTGATGCTAACAGACAATTTAGCATGGCCAATCAACATCTTTGGACTATGGGAGGAAACCAGAGCACCCAGAGGAAGCCCACGCGGACACGGAGAGAATGTGCAAACTCCACATAGACAACGGCCCAAGGCTGGAATTGAACCTGGGACCCTGGTGCTGTGAGGCAGCAGTGCTAACCACTGAGCCAGCGTTCCACCCCACGATTTGCAGGATTCATGCTAGGCACCCGGGTCTCTGCGTGTCTCCCAGCCTAAGTTTTTTTTGTGTTGACAGTTCCATGCTGAAAATTAGCATAATGATGATTTGCATTTGGTAACATACTTTAGCAGGCCATTATCGGGTGCGCAACTAGAATCTCCACCCTTGCTAGCGTCTCCCCCCTCTCCGGAGTGACATCATGCTGGTAGGGTTTACTGCAGCTGTATAAAAGTCGGGACCTGGTGTGGTAGCGTTGAACAGGAGTAAAGAGCATGATGGGGCTGCAGTCCCTGGATTTCAGGGGAGGTTGGAGGCAGGGCCAGGAAAATTTCTGCTTGGAGTGGGGAAGTTCCTGGAGAGCAGTTCCCAGGCCTACGGATGTTCCATGTACTCTCCGTGGGGTGGGGTGGGCTCCTTTACTGAGTGCTGGTCAGGCTGCTGTCTGCAGTCACTGGGCTGTTCCATTGTTCTGGCTGTGGGGTGTGGTGAGGGAATGGACTGAGTGCTGGGGTTTGCGGGGGGAGGTGGTGGGCTGGGGGTGTGCACCACGAGAGCTCATCAGTTCAGGCAGCTGATGCTCGAAGGAGGGATGCTCATGTTAACACAGACACTCACAGTGCATGTATTCTGCAGTGAATGGGAACCCATATTGTGTTAATTAGGACTCTGTCCCTGCCCTGTGTCCCTCACCTGCAACACACGCCTGGAAGGGAATGCTGTAATGCATTCATGGTAATGGCTCAAGGAAGCACAATGGTCATACCCGCACACCAACCCTGCTCTCCCTGCCTGCCATCATGTCCCTAACCCGTACATCTTTGGACTGTGGAAGGAAACTGGGGCACCCAGAGGAAACCCACGCAGAAAGAATGTACAAACTCCACACAGACAGTGACCCAAGCTGGAAATTGAACCTGGGTTCCTGGCACTGTGAGGCACCGCTGTGCCATCATGCCTCTCCAACCATGTGCCACCGTGCCACTCCTGTGGAGAAAATTCCATTTGTCATTCAATTTCATCACTGATTAGTATGAATTCAGACAATTGTTTTGCAGTCAAGATGTAGTATGTGATAGGAAATTCCACAGCTATCAATTTCGTGAAATTCAAAAAATGCATCCAGTTTTGATCTTTCTATGTATAGATGCATTGAATATTGCATTCAATTCTGATCACCACATTACAGGAAGGATGTGGAGACTTTGGAGAGGGTGCAGAAGAGGTTTACCAGGATATATTAAAGGGTATAAACTATCAGGAGAGGCTGGACAAACTAGGGTTGTTTTCTCTGGGGTGGCAGAGACTGAGGGGAGACCTGATAGAAGTCTATAAAATTACGAGAGACACAGATAAGGTTGACAGTCAGACTCCTTTTCCCAGAGTTGAAATGGATAATACTGGGCAGCATGCACTTAAGGTGAGAGGGAGAAAGTTCAAAGAAGATGTGAGGGGCAAGTCTTTTACTCAGAGGGTCCTATTTTAGCATTTTGATTCTAAGTGCTAGGCGAACTTAAAACTGGGAGTGTTTCGGATCAGGCTTTTAGATCCATTCTCAGGTGCCCCCATACACACTCTGCCTGAAAAAATATCAGCGATTCTGAATTGTGCTGTAGAAGCCATCTGTGGGGCTTATTGCGCCTGAAATGCTGCAGGTCCAATTGGAGCTTTCAACTGCGCTCTAGAAAACTAGAAAAATAATCCCCTGCTACATCACTCCCAGGCCGGATAAAGCCTCCCCCCGACCCTCATAGACAGTGCCCCACCCCCATAACATTACTGACCCCCTTATCCCCCCACCCCCCCTGCGCTACTGAGACTGATCGCAGCTCCCTGCCCCCCACCAATCACACGCAGAGTGACAGTGAACTTCCCCATCCCACCCAACCAATCACACATAGAATGGCAGCAGACCTCCCCACACCGCCGCCCGCCCCCCCACACACAGAGTGGCAGCAGACCTCCCCTGCCCCTGCCCCCCCCGCCACCAGAGAGCCACTTGACCTGCCTCCCTACCCCCCACCACTGATCTGAGTCAGAGAGCCACCGGAAGCTCTGAACTTACCTCAGAAGCTGGAACACCTGAATCAGACCTTTGTGGACCATATCTGTTTTGTGCTGAATCTGGATGGGCGAACATGGTGGTATAGGGGGAAGTGTCGTTAAGTTTGGGCATGCAACCCATTAAGTCAATTTACACCCATTTTGGGTGTGGTCCCGATGGCGACCATTTTCAGCCCTTGGTAAAAGGGGACTAGGCACAGAGATGGGTGCAGATCACGCTACTCGCCTCATGCCCAACTTTACCAAGCTTTTATGCCTGAAAATGGGCACAACTTGATGGTAAAATGGGGCCCACAGAATGATAGGTGTCTGGAATGTGCTGCTGGGGTGGTGGTGCAGGTAGATAGAATAGGGGGCACTTAATGAGCTTTTAGAAAAGCACATGAATATGCAAGGAATTGAGGGATAAGGACAGAGGGCAGGCAGAATGGATTAGTTTAATTTGGCATCATGTTCAGCACAACATCGTGGATTGAAGGTCTGTACCTGTGCTGTACTGTCCTATGATCAAAGAAAATTATTAAATAATACAAAGTTATCCAAAAGCAAAATACTGCAGATGCTGGAAATTGGAAAAAAAGAACAGTTAATGTTGGTTAAGCTCAGTAGGCCAGGCAGCACCTGTGGGCAAAAAGAGAAAGTTAACCTTTCAGGTAAATGAAATTTCATCAGGACTATCAAAAGGTCGTCAACCAAAAACATTAACTCTGGTTCCCTCTCAGAAGATGCTGCTTGTTCTGCTAGATATTTTCAAATACAAAGTGCTCTTCTGACTTACAAAAAATCCAAACAAGAATAATTGAATATCTATGTTGCACTCAAAAATAACACTTTATATTTTACCTGGCAAACATCCAACTCAAAATTTCATTCAGAAAAACTTCTTCACTGTAGTGACTAAAACTCGCAAGATGGGCTCCAAATGCTTGACAGAATTCTTCTGCTTCTTCCCAAGTTCTCTTCTTTAACACTTTCTCATGATGAAATACCTTAGAACAGAAATTGTACACGAATAAAGATCACAGACTATTGCCAGGCATACCACATCTTAAGTCTTGCCATTGAACCATAATGGATGACTTTGTGGTTGACTTTTTGTCGTCAAGATGTAGGTGATGCTGGCAAGCCCACATTTATTGCCCATCTCTCAATGCCCTTAGGAAAGTGGCACTTGACATTCTCCTGCATTGTCTGAGTTCCAGAATTCCCTTTCCATCCTCTCCGCTAGTTCTACTTATCTCCTTTTCCTCTTTTTGTTACATTGTCCCACTTACCCTCCTCTTTCTTCTATTTTCCTCAATGACCTTTCACCATCCTTTCTCCCTCACCCCCAGAGTTTGCTCAAGATTGCCATCTTCCGTTCTCTATAATAACTTGACGTGCCAGGGCAGAGAAACCTAGTATAACTCATTGTGCAAATAGTCAAACTAAGCTTAGCTTCCTCATATGTCGACAATTTAAAGATATTTTTTGAAAATAAATAATTTATGAAAATGAATAATATAGTAGACAATTACATTTATCGTAAGCTATTCCAGTTGACTACTAATCCTAAAATGCTCACAAGCTGATAGAAATACCATATGAATATTACAAATTGATTTAATATCACATTTTATATCTTGTTATAGTATTTCATTATCTGTGCTATATCAAGATCTGAATTCAATTTCAGGACAAAGCACCACATATTCTATAAATGAGAATAGTGAAGATCTACAGCAAAAAATGGAAAAGAAACATGTTTGCTTATCTTGCACTGACAGTTGATTTGAAAGTAAACGTTTTCACCTTGAAGCAGTGCCGGAGATCTGACCTTGATTCCCATCCAAAATGACATTTAGATTTAGCTTTCATGGCTCGATCAGGGAAGGATTCTGATCTTACTGCAGATGCAGTGTTTTGCTCACACAAAGACACCGCTTTGAAGGTTTTACAATCTTTAACTTCCCAAAGGATATGGGATTTTCCTCTTGCCAATGCAACACAACCACCTGAATGAGCTGTAAAGTACAGAAGAGAAATCAGAGAAGATATTAAACAACTTTTCAAATGTTATTTTCTGCAAATCCTTAACTTATCCTTCCCTCTTAAATAATAAAATAGAAATTTAGAAATGACACAACAGCAAAAGTTCAGCAATAATTATAGTCAAAAGTAAATAAAAAATTAATACATTTCAAAATGGTGCATTTTAAATCTACCTGGTTGATTTTTATTCCAATTTGTGAAGGAGACTGGTACATTCCTATCATTTGTTGTTAACCAGGTATATTTGCCTGTATGGTTCCTATCTTGAAGACCTATCCAGAAGTGCTTGTATCCTTCTCCAGCAAAATTACCGATCAGACTGTTGACAAATGCTTGTTCAAACCTACAGAAACAAGGTTAAACTACAAAATGAAAGAGATAACCCAGGTTTTTTATAATTCCTGTGATGCTCAGAGAGATTGATGCAACATTATTCATAATCCTACTATGATGACCTCCAAGGCACTTCAAAATCTGACCAATGCTGGCTGATTCTTCATGTTTATTGCAGTATTTCATAAAATGCAATACATGCAGACATAGGCAGGATTTTCTATGGTCCCACAGCATGCTTCGTGAAGGTGGCAGTGGCAAAACCTTTTGATCTCACTGCTGTTAACGGGTTTTCCCACTCTACATACACCCCACCACAAGGAAACCTGCGGAGGGGTTTGGAGGAACTGGGGAGAACTGAGACAAAATTCCAACCATTGACTAATTTGTGATCTCAGAATTAATATGTGCAATCTTGTTTCCTAATTTAGGACTAAATTAGGCACCAAGAATGTATGTACCAATGTCACAAATTCCATAAGCAACAATAAACAACCATTAATTTGTTAACACAGGTGCATGTTCACAACATTAATAATAAAAACATGATTAGGGTAGATCAAATTGGCATTACTGTGATGAGCAGCATAACTTGTATAGGACCTTTTATTTCTCACCATTTGATCTGTTAACTTGTGAAAATACAAAGGTTCATTTGTTTTAGACATATTTGGAGATAAACACTTTGTTTTTAAAAATGAGAAGGAAATACACAGCTGTATGCACCTGTTCTTTAATGGAAATTAGGGGCTGCATTTTCAGACCTGAAGAGACAAAAATGGAGTGGAGTTCCATTGAAGAATGTGACCAGTATTCCCATCTCCCATTTCTGCCCTTTGCTATTTCTGTGAGGGTGGGATAGGAGCTGGCTTTGGAACAATCCTATTGCCCATGTCCCAGTTTTTGCAGTATTTCTTTGGTTTTATTTTTATGCGGGTGCATCACCGATGGCTGATCTGTTTAACTGCCAGATTGCCCTCCTGCCCACACATGCTCTATGATGTTGAACATTGGCTTTCTGACAGGCTTCCCAAAACACCAAGCTTTGTTAAGTACATCCACTCAGCTTCCTCTGTAGCTCAATCCATCAACATTCTGCTCTGATTCTGTACAGCAGGACTGGTACGTGACATTGTCCTCAAGTGATCTCGCACCTGGCCTATTCTCTAACCATCCAGCCTCCAGTGTACCTGTACCTGGTGTCTCACCACATGTAGATCCTTTATTCTATCCTCTAAAACATGTGCGGCACAATTTTCCTGCCCCAATACACTGGTCGTGTAGCACAGCAGGGCAGGAAATGTTAGTGGGAGACCAATAACGAGAATTATGTGCGACATCCAGCTGGTTGTGATCTTTCTAGGTCATTTTTTATGACATTCCCACATGTGAGGCTGATTACAATATTCATAGACTGACTTAAATCTCTTTGGTGAGCCCAGGACGCACTCCTTTGGGCTCACTTAGGGTCTGACCTCGCTGGTGGAGGTCCACATCAGCGGGGATCACAGATGGTCCCCAGCAATGGGAATGAGATGTGATGGCCTCGCTGGTGGGACTGGAGCCACTGAGATGCCCTGAGAGGTCAGGGCAGGTGGATGGTGCACCTTGGGCAATGCCAGCCTGTCACTGCCAGGCTGATACCCTGGCACTTCCTGGCACACTGGCACTGCCCACTGGGCACTGGGTGATGCAAAGTGGGCAAGGCCTCACGGAGACAGAGCCACACTCTGCTCCCGGCCTCTCCAGTAGGAGTCAGCCCCCCACACCCCCACTGACGTCAAAAGTCAGCTCACCCAAAACCTTCCATTTTCCCACCCATTGGGCATTTAGATTTATTTTGGAAAATCTCGCCTGTGCAGTATGAGGCTTGGAGCTGTTGGCTGTGAATGCATTGTCGTGGTTACCCTCACCTGCTGGCCACATCCTACTGAGCAGTATTCCCAACATTTTCTATTTTTCCCAAATAGATAATGCACCAGTGAGAGCATCACAACTCCAGTGACATACCAGGAATTATCCAGTGATGGGAAAAGATCTGTTAATACCCTAAGAGACATTGGCAATAGTAGAGCGAAACATACAATTGTAAGTAGCCAGGAGATAAATGAGTACTAGATGATGCTTGTTTCACCGAAGCGAGCAAGCGTTGGCACATAGCTATATTACCTGGGAGAAATGGGTACCTGCAATTTTCTTGACTCAAACCGGTCCTTACCTGATACTATCCAAACCAAGGATGAACTGGTTTAGAGACACCATACTGACCAGTTGCTAGCTGCCCAAGGTGACTTGCCAAAACCACTTTGAGATGTTTGGTCTCGTTGCATAGCCTAATGCGTACTCAAATTGGTGATGCAATGTATAAATGCCTCTGTAATGAATCTGGGAGTCGGGCTTAGAAGCAAAAGGGGAGGGATGTTATATTGTTGGGGAATTACTGTGTATGGCATAGCTTCTTTAAGAGATCTCACTTGAACATTCTGTGATATCACCGAGGACTTCACAGCCTGCTGGCAGTTGGGGATTGGAGCCGGTACAGTGAACACCTAAAATAAACCTGTAAAAGTTGTGTGGACTTCCTGAATGGGATTGATCTCTCCATCATCCCCCCTTGCCCCAGCCACAGACAACACAACAGCCATCATGACTGAAAGGCTGCCAGTGTGTTGCAAGCTGTGAGTTGTGGGTATAAGGTCGTAACTGTACTTCAGGTAAAGAATATGAATTTTAGGGATGAGCACTGACTGATAGACACTTGGCAGGCAGGCAATGGGTGTAGTGAACAAGGCTGGTGTTTGACGAAACAAGGCAGTTGCTATGTTATTTGAAGAGTTCACTTATCTTGACAAGTCATGCCGAATCATTAACCTTCTTCCTGCAATGCATTTACATTCTTGGAGCAACATTCCTAAAATTGACCTTGGCTAATACTTATTGCACTATCTCCTGAGCATGGCTGCATGCAGCAATCAGTTCAAAGATCAAACAGCCCAGTTGAATCTGCTGTCTCCAACAGTATGAACAGATGCTGGCTAATCATGGATTGCATGGGCCTTGTATCCAGGTGGAAATGCTAATGAGCTAGCCACGAGATTCCTAACTTCATTCCATCTTGGAATTAAAAAGGGGATTTAATGTAAAACTGTTTATAACATCTGACATTGGTAGTACTTCCCAAGACTAACAGTCCATCCACCATCAGCACAGCATCCTGATCATTGATTACAGGTGTGAATATTTTGCACTTCCTTCCCAATAAAACAACCTGGACCTCATTTAATCTTTAACAACCTTGTCACCCAAGCTTGTTGAGAACAGAATTCAGAACAGGTCACCTGATGATTTTCATTCATTCATCTGACCTCAAAACATAACCATCTTATAAAACTTTGCATTTGTAACAACAGGAAAGCACAGCTCTTCATTATTTTAATGACATTCCCCCACTAATCAAAGACCAGCAGGGGGTTTAGGGGAGAGATATGGAAGCAATGTAAATTCTATGGGTTGTTGAGATTGAAAAATACTAAACAATTGATTCCCTCCATCCAACAACAAAAATGATCTAAGAATCATCTCCATTTTTACCTGTTTTCAATGGTAACAAGTGAGCAATAATATCTTTTTGAAACTTCCTCATAGGTTTGTAGATGATTGTCAATCTTATAGCAGGATTCTTCATATCTTTTCCAGTCCTGAAAAATGAAAGAACGCCTTAGGTCCCAATATAAATGCATGGGAAAAATGTACTTTAGTTGTTCACTGAAGTTCACTGAAGGTAGCTGGGAGGGGTGAGGGGTGATGGGTAGGTGGGAGATGCAATCTGGAGTTATCGGCGGGAAGGCAATCAAGAGAGAGATGACAGGGGAGGCGCCTTCAGTGGACTTCAGAATTGCTGTGTGGCCAGTAGGGAGACCTGGAGTTTTTTTCTTCCTCTCAAAGAACGATAAAATATTAGTTGTCGGCAGCCATGGGTGGTATTGAAATATGCCCATCTGCCTATCATTTTCAAAAGCAGTGCATTAACAGGCATTAGCCTGCTAATTTACATATTCCTGTGAGCTAATACCCATTCTAAGCATTGGCTTGAGATACATAAATGTGGGCTTCATGTATCTGGCAGTGGGACCAAAAATTGTGCATATTGGGCCCAATTTTACCAAAGATTTGCACCTGTTTTCGGGCGCAAATTCGTGGTAAAGTCGGGCATGAGGCCTTTATCAAGATCTGCACCCGAGTCCGCACAGATTGCCACTTTACCAAGACCTGAGAATGGCGGGGATCCGTTCGGTGCCCAAATCGGGTGCAACGACAATTTAAATACATTTGCATGCATTTAAACTGAATTAATAAACTGCCCACCCAACTCTATCAGCATTTCCCCTTTTAGCACCGCGTTTACCAATCTGGAACTGCACTTTTAGGGACCTGCTGAATGAGTCGGGTGTCTGAGTCGGGTGCTCCAGCCTCTGAAGAGTGTGTTCAGTGTTTCCAATGGCTCTCTGACTCACATCAGTGGTGGGGGGGGGGTGGGTCAGATCATTCTCTGGTTGGAGCGGGGAGGAGGGGAGTGAGGTCTGATCGTTGTCTGGTGGTGGGGGGTAGGAGGAGGCAGGTCAGATGTTCTTCTGGAGGGGAGGGGGAGTGCAGCCAGACCATTCTCTGGGGAGGACTGAGGCTAGATCGTTGTCCTGGGTGGGGTGGGGTGGGGGTGGGGGGGGGGGAGTGGGTCAGATGGATCTCTGATGGGCAATCGGTAGAGGGAAGGGAGAGGCAGGGGTGGTGATCGGTGTAGTGGGGAGGTGGATAAGAGGGGCAGTGATGTGTGTGTGTGTCCACTTAGCCACCTTACATCTTACCTGCCCCCCTCTTGCCCCTGAGATACACCCTTGCTCCTGCTTGTCGCTCCGGGGCTGCTTTCTCCACTTTCTGCAGCTCGGGCGCGATCTGACACGGGTGCGTTTTTTATAACTTTTTTCTAACTGCGCATGCGCAGTTCAGAGCTCCGATCATTCCAGCAGCGTAAGCTCCGCCCACAGAGCGAATCGGACTGGAGATGGCTGAGAGCATATGGGGGTGCCTAAAAGCGGATTTCTAAGTTGAATCTGTACTACGCCCAGAATTGGCATTTAGACTGAAAATGGTAAATTCGGGCCCATTAGGTGCAGGGTATCCCACTGATAAACTGGTATGCCTTGCATCAATTTAACCCTTGCAAAAAATGGGTGAATTCTATTATGTGCCACATTTGGATGGAAATTAAGATTTTCCTTTCAATGAATATAAATTTATTGCTTCTAGATCATCAAGGAAAATAGTAGCAAATAATTGCTGCTATATTACTGTTGTACTAATGAAGAGTTAACTGGCCATTGCTTAAACTTTTTGAAAATTACAAAGTACATTTGTCAACCCATGACTTTGCAGATTTAAGGAGGTGTGGGAAACAATGAAGAGATTTGTCTTAATTTCCTAGAAGAGTGGTTCCCAATCAATGTGCCGTGAAGACTCTCCAAGTGTGCCGTGATAAAAGATTCAAAATGATTCAGAATTCCTGCAATTAAATTAACACTAACCCTTGTCTTCAGCTCTGTGGTTGGCAACTCCAAGATGCGACGAATCTTGGGCCTCCCGTGTATGTGCCAGCAGCGGAAGAGCTGCACATGCACGGTTTAGATTTTTAATGTTGGTCAGGCCCTTGCGTATGACTAACAGATCCTGGAGCTGAAGACAAAGATCCCATGCCCGCACAAAAAGCGAAAACTCAAAGAGGGTGTTAAAAACATGGGGAAAATGAGAGCGACAGGGAAAGGTTCAGAAGAAAAATAGGTGAGAGAACAGGAAGAAGTAAAAGCAAAGTTCCCAGTAAGGGAAGAAAACAGAGAAAACAAAGGTGCGCCTCAAAATTTTTTTGTAGAATAGTGGTGTGCCATGACATATAAATGGTCATCCTAGAAGCCACCCTCCCGTGATTTCTTCGCTTTCAAACAAAGAAGGCATGCATGACTGTTGGAAGGAATTGGGAGAACGTGGGAACTCATCTCCATTATTCTGTGCTGATGATTGTAAACCAGATGGACAGTAACACAATAATCCCTTACAACTCTTGAGGGACACAGCATGGTGATTGGGGGCAGCTGAAAACCGGATGCTATCAGTGACCCCCGATCTTTGGGAAAGCCACGGTTGACGGACAGAAAGAGGTTACCCCATTATATTGCAGCTGCTGGTCAGTGGACAATTGATTATATTATTGGCTCTACAGAATGATGCACTGTTGATACATTAATGAACAACACTGACAATGCAAATTGATAATGCCGGCACAGCGGTTAGCACTGCTGCCTCACAGCGCCAGGGGCCCATTTTCGATTCCCGGCTTGGGTCATTGTCTGTGAAGAGTTTGAACATTCTCCCCATGTCTGCGTAGGTTTCCTCCGGGTACTCTGGTCATCTCCCAGAGTCTAAAAGATGTGCTGGTTAAGTGCATTGGCCATGCTAAATTCTCACTCAGTGTACCCTAACAGGTGCAGGATGTGACGACTAGGGGATTTTCACAGTAACTTCATTGCAGTGTTAATGTAAGCCTGCTTGCAACAAATAAATAAACTTCAACCAGCAGTGTACACAGAAGATGGGCAGTTATGTCTGCAAGTCTTCCTAACAGGACAATATCACTCTATCACAGCCACCTTTTCAGCTTTTAGCACATTTCTTCAGTCATCTCAAGTAGCTGTGTCTAGGCCAGTAGATCTTTGAGGTTATGGATTGAGGGCTTGATGGTACACCATTTATCATTGAATATAATGGGTACAACTTTCCAGTTCTAGGTGGCTCTCCTCTGCCAGTAGCAATAATAATTCCTGAAGTATTATTAACAGATAACAATAATGGAATCCAATACATACAGTATATAGCTCAAAATTTGCAGTGTTAGAAATTAGTCAAACTGGCCAAGGACTCACTGCTGATTTTGGCTTTTGAGGTTCACAACACCGCACATAAGCTATGGAATATGATGCACTCTTCACTTGACTATTTATTGGCTTGAACTTTTCTGTGAACTGCAGGAATGGCTTTTTCCATTAACTTTGCGTACAACAGGCCACAGACCTTTGGAGACTTTGTCAGCAAAGATCTTTTCTCTTCCAGCATGTTTAAATTTGGTTTCCTCTACACAGAGGATCTGTGGCATTTGTAAGAGGACAAGCAGCAGTGAAACTATTGAACCTATTAGGCTCAAGAATCTTGCCTAACACACATATGAAGTAAAGTAGGAAATAAGAAAAGTGTATTTAAGACATTGTACTAAAAGCTAATAAAAGTTTAGAATATCCACATGGGATTGAGGGATATATATAAAAGAACAAACAGCAAAATGATTGAAAAAATCTTGAACATTAATTCTCTTCTTAGGTAACTAGGCTCCACATTCATCAAATTATATTTTTTCAGGGATAGAGAGGTTGTTCATTAGTAATCATCATTTAATACATTTAAAATTCAGTTACCCCCAATTAAACAAATCTTATTTTTGTTATGTAACTATACATACAAATTATTATACAACTTTGTAATTTTAAGGGTGAGAATAGTGGATAATTAGCCCCAGCTCACACCACCACATTGATCCCATGTAGATCCCATTAGCAAAGTCTGCAACAATGGAGGAGCAGGGTACCAATGACAACAATTTCTATATTTCCTTGTTTATCTACAATGTGTACCATACATTGCTGTCAGTTTTCTTACCCATCTTGAGTTCCCTGTATGTAGGATAGTCTGACCCGTAGGTGAAGACCTCCACCATAAACAGGGCAAAGACAGAGAACCAAAATCCACACAAGCCAGAACAGAGATCAAACCCTGTACTGTTGACCAATCTGATCCAGTCAACCAGCCTCCCACCAACCCAACCCCTGATCAAGGAATCAGAGTTTACCTTGCAATAATAGCAAACTTTGAGAATTGAGTACAGCAAAATAAAAAGCTTTCTGCCAGAGATAATGAGCATAACTATTTCTATGCCTTTAGTGCTGCAGCACAATTAAGCCACTTCCTCTGAAGACTTAAGTGATGGCATGTTGGAAACAATGGGAATCATGCAGTAAATCAATCTCTTGATACAACTGCTCTGTTACATTCTCATAATATACAGATGTTCCATCCAAAAGCAACAACAATTTCCACACAATAATGGCTAAAATATGAAATTAAATCTATTTTGTATTCCCAGAAATAGATATCTCACCGTAGGACATCCTTTATCCTTTCCAGGTTGCGCTTGTTCCACTTTTCCTGGTTTCTTACAGATGCTCCACATATTTTCCTTACAGTCTTTAACTTTCCATTGGCCATCCTGTTAATTGAAATAAAATTCTTAGTTCAAACACATAAGTCAAATAACAGTAACCACACATTACTATGCTGTTCTGGATTTCTACTTGTCTATTTGCAAACGTTTGCACAAATCCCACCAGATGTTTGTCTGCCCTGGTCCAAAAAGTGTAACAGGTCCACATATACAATTATCCCTGTCACTAAAGAATATTAACAAGTGGATATCGCAGATAAAAATTCACTACTGCATGCAAAATGAAGATGATTTCACAAGTAGACTTACATTGATCCTGCAATGAAGTTACTGTGAAAAGTCAGTGTGAAAACACTGTGAGAATAGTTAAGTAGCCAACGTTGTTTTGCTACAATGGAAGTACTATACAAATCCAAGTTGTGGTTTTACCATCAGAAAGACTATTGCTGGATCGTGGTAGAAGAAAATAAAGCTTTTTTTAAAATTTGCAACACATACCAAAGAAGGAATGCTGTCTAGGTTCATTAAGAAGTTAATAAGATGTAAAATACACTGTTTTGACAATAAAGCCATGATGTGGGTATGCCGGCGTTGGACTGGCGTAAACACAGTAAAAAGTCTGACAACACCAGGTTTTAGTCCAACCTATTTGCTGTCCCCTCGAAAGCTAGTGAGAATATTATCAAATAAATAGGTTGGACTAAAACCTGGTGTTGTCAGACTTTTTACTGTGTTGACAATAAAGCATCATGGAACCAAACGCAAAACAGCTCATTTGACAGCTAGTATCAGTCTTTCAATGAAGGTTGTGAAATGTTCTTGTTTCAAATACAAAAAATCTCATGGGTCGTCAGATAAGATTATTAACTCTTCCTTATAATAGCAAGTTAAAATGATTGGATGGCAAAAGCAACAGCTAGCTTGCAAATGTACAGTTCAATGATAAGTACAAGAACAGGTCATTCCAGATTAAAATTTACCTAAAAAGACATCAAACGTTGAGCTAGAAGAAAACAGGCATTCAGCCACTAACCCACTTTTCCCTCAGAAAATTTACAATGACTGAGTTTTCCCTAGTTACTTAATGTCTTAAAAGTAAGTTCTGCATGAATGGCCCTTTATCCCCAAAGGCATTCGATAGGTTTCTGGTACAGCTAAACACCCCACATCACACTGACTCACTTGCTTCCGCAGACGAGACCTGTGGGTTTGAAGACTTGCAGTAGTTTTGATAAGGCTTACAGGAGCCTTTGAACCAAAAGTGTGTGGCCAAACTAAAAACTGTTTGTGCACGGAGTTTGGCAGCAGATCAAAACACAAGACAGAAAAGAGTGGGTAACTAGAAATAGTCTATTTCTAAATCTGCTCTCGTTGTGAAAGCTTCGATCAATTTTAATCCATCCTAACAATAAACTTAAGTAATGTTTTTCTAATACAAAATTTATTCGTTTTTCTGAACATTTAATCATAAGAACAACCACAAAAGGGTTTATTTCGGAACATCTGAATCACATAACAGTATTTGTAAGGTTAACAGGAGGGATATTATTTGTAAAACACCATTAACGTAGTTAGTGGCCAGACAGTAAAACAACAGTTCAAGAAGGTATTGAAATATTAGTAAATATATTTACAGTCTTCTGTGATGACACACAGTGTTCTGTGGTGTAATATGGAACCTGTGGTTCATTCTTATGCCAGTAAGTGAATGTCACAGGAGATCCTTCTGACCATGCAAACACAGCTGGTGTCCTGTTGCTGGCAAGTCCAATCCAAACTTCTGGTACAGTTTCTGGCAGAAAGATTATGTACATACATTTAGTTAGGTCAGAGGGAGCATGAAGTAATTTTCTCAGTACTTACCTGCCAGCTCTTTCTTCACTTCGTATTCATACTCTTCATATCACAGCAGCAATTAGGTCAACATGGTGCATAGATTCTGGTTAGCTCAGTTGGTTAGATGGCTTGCATGTGGATTAGATTAACATCAGCAGCACAGGTTCGAGCGCTGTTCTGGCTGAGGTAGGTTTGAGGCCTGCCTCCTTGCTCCACCCATTGTAAAAAATCAGAATACTGCCGTGGTTCAGTGAGTAACTGCCAAGGATCTACCTTTGAGCAGAAAGCTTGCAAAGCAGAAGGTGGTTTATCCCATGCACGTCCAGAAGATTTGTTTCATCAATGAAGGATTATTTTGAAATTTGTCTAAAAACTTGGCAATTCACTTGGCAAACAAAAACCTTTATGGCAGGGACTATGTTACAAAAAAACTCACAACATTTCATAATCAAACAAGAAAAACATTCAATGAATTTGTATCAATTCAGGTACAAAGTTCCTGAACATAGGCATGATCAAACTGGCTGCAAGTTCATATGCACTGATGAGCTCCTAACTTGTATATTGCAAACAAACAGAAAATATCAAGAATCTCAGCCAATTACATCAACAGATTTCAGAGAATTATTCTCTTTGTAGCAAAACTCAAGTGGTTTGCCAGACAACTTTCTGGAAAGCTGTTAGGTAAATAGGTTTGGAGGTGTCCTGCTGTATAACCTCTAAGGAATCAGTTCTGACAAAGGATCATAATGACCTGAAACACTGTGTGGAATTTTATGCCAGTGAGGATAATATGGTCCTGCCAAAGTCAACGGACTTTTGAGTGGCCCCCACCGCGACAGGACTCTAACATTCCAGCCATTAACTCTGTTTCTTTCTATAGATGCTGGCTGCCCTGATCAGAATGTCAACATTTTCTGGTTTAATCCCAAGGAGTCTGGACTGTTCTCTGCTGCATGTTGCACGCGCTTTGCCATCCAGCAGGCCAATCCATTTGAGCCAACAGCAGAAGCTGACATGCAAGCTGAACAGCATACACGAGAGGAGGACACAGCAGATAAGAAAATTCAAGGCCGATTCTATCCTGTAAGCTTGTATGGTTATCAAGTAATACCACATAATAGAATTTTAAAAAGGGTTTGCAACTTATCGTCTTTCCCCTGCCAAGAACTACAATTCGGTATGGTCCAACCATCCAGTGCCTGTTTTAAGTGCTCTTTTATCTACTCCTACGAGGTGCCAAGAGAGGCTTCAGCTTGAATTGTATACGGTTGTTCAGTATACAGTGTACGGAGTTCAGATAATCATGGCCAGCGAACTCAATACACTCAGACCTGAGAAGGATCAGCTATTGCTCTGGGACTGTACTCACCATTTTTAAATTGGTTAATGAAAACAGCCAGATCCGCCAATGAGTGCATACTAATGAGTTCACTTCCATGTAGGTGACAGGATGTCAGTGCATCTTTCCAGTTCAAATCTTCCTTATGCAACTTATAGCAGAACCCATTGTAGGAAAGCCAGCCAGGTTCACAGTGTGTGGTCCTATACTGCCAGAATTCTGTCATTGAGGTCAAAGAAAAAGAAAAAAAGCTTGCATTTTCGTAAAGTTCTTCACAACTACAGGAATTCCCAAAGCACTTTACAGTCAATTAAGTACTTAGTGATGTGTAATGGTGGAAATGTGACAATGATGAGGTTCCAGCTGCTGTCTGAGGGTTGGTCAGGATACTGGGGAGAACACCCCTCTTTTTCTTCTAAATGGTACCATGCAATCTTCAACAACCACCCAGAAATGGAGCCTCAGTTTAGTCTCATCCAAAAGATGACACCTCCAAGTGTGTAGCGCTCCCTCTGTGCTTCACAAGAATGCCAGCATTGATATTGTGGACACACCTCTGACGTGGAATATAAACCCACAACTTTCTACTTTGTGTAAAAGAATGAGTTAGCATTCAGCCACAACAGAGAAATGAACTGTCTATTTTGAGCCTGTTCTACTTCAGGATTAAGTAGTAGAAGCAAAAAGCACAGAACATTTACAAATGAAAATCCCATCATAACAAGCTGTCAAAGTGAATTCCATTTATGTTGTATTTTGTGCACACACCTGAGTAACTGATCATTAAAGCTGCCAGATTGTTGAAAAATACTGACTGGGAGAGGAGAACCTGGTCTGACTTACATACATCTCCTGTCCCACACAATGTGGTTGCCTTTTTAAATGCCCTGAGGGTAACCAGGATCTGGAATAAGTATTGCCTTACCATGTCCCAAGGACAAACATTAAAAAATAGCAAAGTAGCTGACCTTTTTTTAGCTTCAGCTTTCTTCTTAACTTACAGGCTAAATGAGCCAAGCAATTTCAAACTGAACTGAAGGAGCAGGAGGACCCAAAGTTCAAATTCTGTTCATTTTGATTCTATTAGTTGATCTCAGCCAGGGCAGCAGTGGCAAAGCTACAATTCATCTCAGCATTCCAAGCTAAGGTAAATAAAACCTCTATTATTGCAGGCTTCCTGTTTCTGGACTGCTAGCTGATCAGCATTTCCTGTTGGAAGTGTATGCACAAAGGACATTTGGGTGAGGGAAGGGTTGGCCTTAGTTAGTATAGCCTCCAGAGTTCAAGAGTTCATTGATGTAAATTCATACATGAAGCCACGAGATCAAAATGTTGGAAGGTCACATCATCCTTGACAATGTTCTCCAATAATGCTTTATTTAATTTAGTATCTACAAGTAAGAAACAGAGAGGAGAAATGTTCAGATATATCCTAACTTACCAAAGGGTTCCACTTTTGTAGAGTTGATCATTTTTTTACAAATATAAGGCAGGGCTGTTTCACACACAGCACTACTCCAGCGATAATTTACTTTAGAATTCAGCATTCCACAATGGTACGTCCCCAGCAATGAGCCCCGAGGCTGATCTGCAGAACATAACATTGTGAAGTTTAAATTTAAGTTGCTGCAATTGACATTTAAATCTATTTTGAATGCATTCATATTCAGTTTGAGAACATTTGTATAGTTTGAAAAATGCATGAAGAGAAATGAATGTAAATTGCTGCAGTAGGTCGCAAAAGTCATGGAGAGGGTGGGGATAACAAATGATGGGATGGGTCAACATTCTATCTGGGATGCCACAGTGGCACAGTGGTTAACACTGCTGCCTCACAGCACCAGGGACCCAGGATTAATTCCCACCTTGGGCCACTGTCTGCGTGCAATCTGCACATTCTCCCTCCGTCTGTGTAGATTTCCTCCGGGTACTCCGGTTTCCTCCCACGGTCCAAAAGATGTGCTGGTTAGGTGGTATGGCCGTGTTAAATTCTCCCTCAGTGCACCCGAGCAGGCGCCGGAGTGTGGCAAATAGGGGATTTTCACAGTTCAACTTCATTGCAGTGTTAATGTAAGTCGACTTATGACACTAATAAAAAACTTTTAACCATGTTTCTCTCCAGAAGTTTATCACTTAGAACTAAATTTTGAATTGAGAGTCAGGGTATAGGTTATGGTGGCTTAACAAATTGCAGTTATGGAATCCAAAATCAAATACATTAATAAATTAATTAAATTTAAAATGAAAAATATGTAATTAATACTACTCATGATAAAATTAACCATCAGCTTCCTAAATACCTGTGTCCCAATTTATAAAGCTCAGAGGTTCTCCATCAGACCACTGCCACCCAGTCGCTTCATCCAAATGATTGAGGCCTATCCAGGCCAGAATTCCAACATTTTGTAAATGCTCTGTAACAAAAGTTTACTGCAGTATGAAATTCAACAGAAATAGTTATTACAGCATTGCATTGAAGATTTAACTCTGTGTCACATCCTTTGTTAGAATAGAGAAGCATACATTAATGAATCAAAAATATGCGACAAAATAAATGAATGTTATGTGGTACTGCATGGATCAATTAATATTTCTTTAGTTTTCACACATCAGGTTAGTGCATCAAAGAAATTATTTTTCCTGGAATAAAACTGAAGAATAATGATGGTTGTTTATGTTATAAATTTGAGTAATAATTTTACCCACTGAGTGACCAGTCAGCGGAATAGTTCAAGTGATTTCTAGCAGCAGTTATTCCTGGATGTGCCCAAATGCTAGTCCACTGTCCAAAATGCAATTTTTGCGATGCAATTTTTTGAAAACATGAATGCAATTTTTTTTGTTTTTAATTGAAACCATTTAGATTTTGACTTCCATGCCAGCTGGGCTGCAATTTTCATCCAGTAACCAATCCAGTAACAACTGATGAGGTGAAACCTTTCTTTTATCACTGCACCAATCAACGATGACATTCTTCCTGTGTCAGTAATGTGGACTGCCACAATGTCAAAAGCTACAAACTTTGTCCCAAGTTGTTTAACAGCAGGGCAATACCTAGGTTCTATGATTCTATGAATGTCATTCTGGTAAGTGAATTGCCATGCTACTTCCAAATCATGCAGCAATGCCAAATTCACATAAAAACTGGAGTAAACCTGTTTGTATTTTTAGCTGGATTTTCAAAATGAATTTCCCACACTCTGAACACTGCAGAGTGTACTAGTCAGATGAAAATCTGGGGATGGGGCATATTCTTGCTGGAGAGGCTGGCAGCAAAGCACTGATGTTATAGTGGAGATTGGCGCATGCACAGTAGCCCCACGCCGCTTGTCTCCTGATTGCTGGCCACCCCCGCAACCGCACATCGCTGCCTGTGTGACCCCACCCTCACCCCCTCACCCTCCCGCCCCACCGCCCCACCCCCCATGCTCCTGATCGCTGGCCTTCCGGATGTCTCTGGGCCAGCCCCAAATTCCCTCCCCCCACCATCTGGGCAGCCGTGGTCTCCCCAACCTCTCCCCATCCTGCCCGACAGCCCCACCCCATTCCCTCCCCTGGCAGTCCCATCTCCCCCGCACCCTCCCATGTGCCCCCTCTGCCTGAATGGTCGACCCAGATCATCCCCTTTCCTCCCTCTGCCACTGAACCTGATTGCAGAGTGGCAATGGGATGCCCCACCCAAAACAATAGGCCCTATAGGTTCTGCCTCAATAGGCCCCACTCCTTCTAACTGCACCCTCTTGGCACTCCCTGATGCCTGCTGAGCAGTGCAAAGGTGCCCTTGGGCAGTGCCAGTTTGCTCCTTGGGCAGTGCCAGGGCCAGGCTGGCAATGCCCAGGAGGCGCCTGCCCTTACCCCTGACTGGGTAGGATCAGGCCTCCAGCAGGGTTGGACCACCAGTTCCCTGTTAGTGGGCAGTTGTTGTAAGCCCCACTGGAATGAACCACTTCTGGCTGGTGGGGGGTTGCGGGGGGGGGGGGGGGGGGGGGGGTCGGTGGTGGTGGTGGCGATGATGCTACACTTCAGTCCCAGGCCCACTGACAGGATTCAAATCAACATTTCAATATTTAAATCAGCTTGTTTTCATAAACAAAATGACATCCTGATTTCAGAATCCCCGTGTTGCCGGCATGTTTAGACCCCACCCCTCCAGCTGGCTGTGTGATTTCACCAGCATTTTGAAATTGTGTGTTGTAAAATCAGGTGAGCAAAGGTGTCTGTGAAACCAATGAGTTTCACTCAGCTTCTCCCTCGTGATCCATCACACTGGGCAAGTCTGGGGAAAATTTCACCCATCGTTTTTTAAACCTAAAAATCATATTATGCATTTCTGTTAAAATTGATGTCAGTGATTTTGTGTAAGATGTTGAGATAAAACATTGACTTTGTTTTGTGGCAAATGCTGGCAGCTGGTCTGCTGCCAGGACTTTATGTTTAGTCCATTAAAATCAATTTACAAATGTCCTTCATATAGAAGCAGCTATGTGAAGATGTGTTTATCAATGCTGACAATAAAGGCATGAGTTAAAATGCAGGAATTTTAAAACACAGCTGGACAAAAACCTTTTTAAAATTGGTGTTCGTGACATATTTACAATTGCCTCAGGTTCAGATCAGAGCACTCCTTGTTTATAAACTTACTGCTGATGTATTCCTGTTCCTTCAGATCTCTGATACTCAGCAAGTCTCCTCCTTGTGCTTGACATGAAGCACGGGCCTCATTCCAAGACAGAAGAGCCAGGAGATTAAATTGATAGCAAGTCTGTGAAATGGGATCCTTTTCCCAAACCATATCACATCCGGGATCTATAAAAAGCAAAACAACAATCATTATTTGTTGGAAGTTAGAAATTTTAAACTGCAAATGGTGCACAACTTTCTTAAACTCTTACCTAAATTTGGACAAAATCCCCATACTTCATCGACATCATAACTGCTGGTAGTTGCACACCAAAAGAGTCTATCTTCTCTTCCTTCATTAGTGCAGTCATAGTACCATTTATTATTATATTTAAATGGCAGAGCACAAGGCATCCCACGGGAGTTTCCAAGTACAGTATGAATTTCTGAAAAACAAAACATTAAGGAATTTTTTTTACCAATGCTCATATACTTTCTGAATTCAAATATCTGTTAAATCTATATAATCTGTTAAAGTTCTGTCTTATCACCAATGTAATAACCTTAAAGATCTATCAGTACTGCCACATGGATTTGTAGCGAGTCCAAATAATATTCTCATGTAATTCCAGACTTTCCAATAAGTAGTGTTGACCAAACAAAAAATCTTTGGATTGTGCAACTGTGAGCATTGAGTAGGGAAAGAAACTGTGCTGTTACAACTGATAGCACCGAATACCGCATCTCCCAGGTGGTATTCTTACTATAGCACATTCCCCTACTACAAATACTTATTGGCTGAAAAGTTTTCTATACAAAACTAAACTGTTAACATTGAAGAATAAATTTTCAGCTTGGCTGTGAGGCGACTTTCACTGTTGTAATTTGAAGTATTTGAGAGTTCACCCAATGGAACCAAAGGTTTCTCGACAGTCTTTAGGTAGTTTTGATGGTCTTTGAGTATCCTTTAAGGTGTTATAAAATCAATTGTAAGTTGCACATATTGCAAGAAAGATTAAGTTGTTTTACATCAAGATTGTAATTGGGAATATAAAATGTATTCCAAAAGTTAAAAGAGCCTCAGACTATTTTTTCTTCCCTCCTAGTTATGGTGCTGAATGGGCAGATTCAGGCAATGTGTGCTCAGTCTGTCGGTGCTTCTGTGCATTTAGAAGGCAAGATCCAGTTATTTGGCTAGAGCAAGCCCACTCCCTGCCAAGAATTTGCTTGGAAATCAGGCTGAAGGTGCAAGACTGATTGGAACTAGCAGGCTTAAGGCCAAAGGGTCCTTACATGTTCTATAAGTATAATCCAATCTAATGGAGAAGTCCAAGAACAAGGTCCTTGGGATGTTCCTACAAAATCAGACTATTTACAGGGGCATAACTCTGAAATATTTCCCCCAAATATTTAGCGCCTCTATACATAATACATATATGTACATTGAGAGTATGAAATTCAGTTCCGAACAAATGCAGAATCTTGCACTTATGAAGCTTCTTTCACACTCTCAGGACATTGGAAACACTTTGCAGTATAGTTACTGTAATGCAGGAAAATGCAGCAAGCAATTTGTATACACATTAGGTCCATAAATATCAACTAACATAATGATAACATAATCTGTTTTAATAATGTAGTTTCATGGATACAATTGGCTAAGACCCAAGGCGAACACCCCTGTTTTTCTTCAAATAACAAGATGGTATATTTTACATCCATTCAAGGGAGACAGACCAACATCTGACCTGAAAGACCCAGCTGTAAGTTTACCACCCTGCCCACACAGAAAGCGGAGCCAGTGAAGGTCCTTTGACTTTATGCAGGATTTTATGGTTTTGGGACGGGCAAAGCTGTAAAGTCCTACCCTGGCTATCTTCAACATCTCAGCCATTCCTCACTGAAGCATAAATTGAGGCTCTGGGCTCAAGATTCAGGAATAGACCCAAACCTACAAACTCAGGCAAATGTGCTGTCACTGAGCCAAAGTTGAAACCATGGAATCTTATCAGCTCCATGGAGACAGGATTGAAGGTGAAGAAAAATTTGAAAATAGCACTTCCCATTCCCACCTCCAAGCAAGCTTGGCAGAGATAGGGCCAATTCATTAGCAACGGGTTGTCAATTAGACCAATTAAAGGTTCAGTGAGGGAAAATTCCAGAAAAAAATCTTCCCAATGTTGAATAGGTCCTTTCTGGTGAGGCTGAATTGTGTGGCAGGTACACCTGCCGTCAAAAGCAGGCTGGGAATTGCTGACTCCTCCTCTTCCTTGCCCCAGCAATATGAGCTGCAGCGGTGAGATGTGAATCACCCTGTGGCCATTCTTTATCTCTGAAATTTCAAAAGGCACCCTCACTGTCTGTCACCTACCTCAACAGCTGCCATCCATCTTCCTGTGAGCTGCCAACCATCCAGAGTTCTGGGTCCTCTGATTGAACCACCTGGTGTACTGAGTTGGATGACAAATGTGGAGGCAACTTGTAAATTGCCCCCAGAAGACTGCAATGTTGCCCAGCCAGGGCTACACCAGTTGGGACTGGGACTTGCTTTTGGTCGCGATAACAGGAACATTTTTAAATTAGTAAGAGTCCACCTCATCTTACGAAGGCATGTGACATGGATGTTTTGATTTGATTTGATTTATTATTGTCACATGTATTAGTATACGGTGAAAAATATTGTTTCTTGCGCCTTATACTGACAAAGCATACCGTTCATAGAGAAGGAAACGAGAGAGTGTGGAATGTAGTGTTACAGTCATAGCCAGGGTGTAGAGAAAGATTAACTTAATGGGAGGTAGGTCCACTTAAAAGTCTGACAGCCGTAGGGAAGAAGCTGTTCTTGAGTCGGTTGGTGTGTGATCTCAGGCTTTTGTGTCTTTTTCTCGACGGAAGGTGGAAGAGAATAGATTACAGATTCTCAAGAGTCAGCCTTCACAAACATTCCCATGTTCTCTCACTTCAGCGTTCTAACAGTACTGCAGGGTGGCTTTGATTAAAGCACTCCCTTGCTCTCCTGATCTCACTAGCTAAATAATGCCAATTCTTGGCAGATGGTACAATCCACTTACAGCGGCAGCACAGCATGGTTTATCCCAGTCCAGGTCACCATTCCCTTGAATTTCTTTTCAGGCAGCAATATGTGACTTACGCTGTTCCAGCCATATAGTAGCTCTCTCAATTAATTATACAGTATACCGATGCAGTATTCAATTCTGATCGTACACAGTGAAACAAAAGAAAAAGAGGGCAATATTCAATTCCACAGAACAGCAGAATTCTCACAGACATAAGGAGCAACTGAGTGAAAGCAGATAGCACTGTATGATAATCCCCTCAATGTTATAAATAGAACAAACTCTCATTCTATGCACATGCAGCAAAAATGCAACAGCAATGACCTTATTCTACTTGCGCATGCCATAAATCCAGAAAGCTGCCAACACACTGTCATCTAACAATTCACCACTCCAGTACTCTCAACTCGCAAGCATGTATCAAGATAGTAGATTAGCATTCAAAACTACTTCCTGCAGTTATGGTTAATGACTCTTACAAAGGTGCTGCAGCTGGAGGACATAAAGAAATCCCAAATCTCGGACAAAAGGGTGCATGCCTGCACTCTCACGTTGGAAAGGAGGGAAGTTGACCTTGCCGAATTCAGTATAATCAGATCATTAACACAATTAGAATGCAGTACGTCCTCTCTGCATTTTCTACGTGTGCAGGAAATGCTGTGGCAAGAGACAAGCGAAGAGGTTGAGGGGTTGAACTGGATAGCTCCCGAACGCAGGATAAATGCAAGTTACTGCAGATGCTGGAATCAGAAACAAAAGAGAAAATGCTGGAAAATCTCAGCAGGTCTGGCAGCATCTGTAAGGAGAGAAAAGAGCTGACGTTTCAAGTCCAGATGACCCTCTGTCAAAACTAAAAAGCATAGAGAATGAAAGATATTTATATGCGGAATGGGGGAATGAAAGATGAGTCATAAACACAAAAACAAGGGGAAAGGCTGTTAATGGCCGTACATTGAAGGAATAGAGGGTGTGAATGGCCAAACAGCAGAAAAGCTAAAATCAGAGGGTAAGCTGTGACAGATGAAGATGTGGGGGGAGAGGGGAGATGGGTGGGAGAGAGGTAAAATTGAGAAAAAGGAGGGGGAAGGGGAAAGCATAGGGGGAGAAAAAGTAAGAAAAGAGAGGACAAAATCGGGCAAAGAGTTGAGGAGAAAGAAGAATAAAGAAAGACAATAAAGAAATAAAAGGTAGAGAACATTTAAAAAAATGAAAACAAAAAGGTTGGGGTGGGGTAGAGCTAATCTTCTGAAGTTGTTGAATTCGATGTTGAGATGGGAAGGCTGTAATATGCGTTAACCGGAAGATGAGATGCTGTTCCTCCAGTTTGTGTTGAGCTTCACTGGAATATTGCAGCAAGCCGAGGACAGACATGTATTAAAATGGCAAGCAATGGAAGGTCAGGGTCCTGATTGTGCACAGACCGAAGGTGCTCAGCAAAGTGGTCTTTTGCCTGAGTTTTGCCATTCACACCTTCTATGCACTGCCATTAATAGTCTGTCCCCTTGTTTCTGTGGCTATGACTCATCTTTCGTTCCCTCACCCCTACAGTATAAATATCTCCCATTTTCTATGCCTTTTAGCTTTGAAAAAAGGATAATCTGGACTCGAAATGTCAGCTCGTGTCCTTACAGATGCTGTCAGACCTGATGAGATTTTCAGCATTTTCTCCTTTAGCATCTGAACACAGCTGCACACATCGCCATGTGAAATTCATCTGCATCAATTCAGTGACATGCAGGCTGCCCAATTATAAGTGATTGCTTGGTGCAGCCAGTATTAACTCCAGTGGTTATTGGCTGCACACATCAATAGATGGCCCAAAATCTTAACTTTCAAGCACCAGCTTAAGCTAGCCTGAGATGAAAGCCTGAAACTTTTAAAGAGAAGACACACTGTGGCTGGAGCCCATGCAGGGAGTCACACAGGATGTGAATTCAACCCCTGACTGAGCTTGCAATGATCACATGCTGATTGAAGCAACAGACATCTCGCTTATGTTTGCTTGCTGAGATTCAGGTGGGAGCCTTGCTCCCTGAATACCCTGGGCAGATGTGTCTCTTGCTGAGATTCTTCCTCCTCCTCCCTCTTGCAGCATTCTCCTGATAGTTGTGGTCTCTGTTCGTTCTCTAAGTCATGATCGATTCCAATAGGGAAATCTAGTTTGTACATATGTTGTAAAGTCAACAAAAAGTCCTTTAGCGCCTGCTGCACCACTCTAGGCATTTATAATGTGAAACAACCACAGAAAGTACCACACACCTGTGGAATCATAGCAATAAACAGAATAAATCAATCACCCACCAGCTCATGTATAAGGATTTAATGATCTCTTAAAAAATCTTGGCAGGGATCCTTCCTGCTGTTGAACACATGTTCAGCTATGAGATGGCATTGCTGGAGCACTGAGCCAGTGTCAAATCATTGCTGTACACTGACTGAAATCAAAATCTGCTTGCTCTGCCTACTTCTAATGGAGATTCACTGTGTGCATACATCACCAACAAGGCATTCGCTCCACAAGAATGCATGCATATTGCTTTGAATCTCTCATGGTTCAGGTGGTGCCTAAGAAAAGGTGATACTGAGCCCAATTTCTCATCCTCCGACTGCAGCAATTCTTAGAAGGTCAAAACTTTAATTGCTGATGTTCCTTTCTTTTCAAACTGTTATAGCTGACTGTGAGAAAAATGATTACGTACCCAGGCCCAAGTTCTAGAACTGCCTGCTTCACAGCAACTTTGGAAATGCTGTAATGGTCTCCATTTCTGGAGAAAAGGAGAACATTCCTACAACATGCAGCAGGATAGGTAGGAGGTTCAGAAAAGGTTGAGCGTCGTTACCTGTGTACATGGACCTTAGGAGGTGAATGAGTGCTTGCATTATACATGCACCAAGCAATGAGTTCACAATATGTTGCCGTAATTATTTTCTGCTATTCAACAGGTAATTTACTTTAACTGAATGATTCTTCTTAAATGGCTACTGGAACCTATTAATCGGCTGCATGAGAGGAAATACTGCTTCCCACTGTCCAATCTTAGTGATTGGTTGTTGTACAATGACAAATTTATGTAACACCATTAACATAATAAAATGATCCAAGGTGTTTCATTATGAAGCAAATTTTGACATCAAGCCACATAATAGGCATTGGATTAGATGGCCAAAGGCTTGGTCAAAAAAGTAGGTTTTAGGGAGCATCACCAAAGAAGAAAGAGAGATGAAGAAATGAGAAACATAAGGAGGAAATTCCAGAGCTCAGGGCAGCTAAAGGCACAGGCATCAATAGTGAAGTGATTAAAATAATGGAATTCAATGAATGTAGATATCTCGGAAGGTTGTAAAGCTGAGATTACAAAATTAGGGAGCGGTGAGGCCATAGAACAATTTGAAAACAAGGATAAGAATTTTAAAATCAAGATGCTGAGAACCAATGTAGCAAGCACAAGGGTGATAGGGGAACAAGACATGTTTTTTATTTGTTCATTGACTGTGGGATAGGCCAGCATTTATTCCCCATCCCTGATTGCCCTTGAGAAGGTGATAGTGTGAGTTGCCTTCCTCAACTGTTGCAGTTCATGTGCTGTGGGAACATCCACAGTGCTATTAGGAAGGGTGTTCTAGGCTTTTGACCTAGTGATAGTGAAGAAAAGGTGGCATAGCTCCAAGCCAGGATGGTGGGTGACTTAGAGGGGTCTTGCAGATGGCAGTGTTCCCATGCACTTGCTACCCGTGTCCTTCGAGGTTGTCGTGGGTTTGGAAGGGGATGTATAAGAAGCATTGGTGAGTTCCTGCAGTGCATCTTATAGATACTAAATGCTGCTGCCACTATGTGTCTGTGATGGAGGGAGTGAATAATGAATGGGTCGCCCATCAAGCTGGCTTCTTGAGTGTTGTTGGAGCTGTATTCATTCAGGCAAATAGACAGTATTTCATCATACTCCGACAGGCTTTGGAGAGTTACGTGGTGAGCTACTTGCAGCAGGATTCCTAGCCTCTGGCCTGCTCATATAGAGACAGAATTTATATGGTTGGTCTAGTTTAGTTTTTCGGTCAATGGTAGCTGCCAAGATGTTGACAATGAGGGATTCGGCAATGATATATATTTTTTCAACTCACTGAATGTGGGTGTCACATTTATTGCTCTTGAACTGAGTGGCTACATATAGGCCAGACCAGGTAAAGATGGCAGATTTTCACATCAGTGAACCAGATGGGCTTGTACAAGAATCAACAATTCAGTTGCAGATTTTTTTTTTAAGTGTTGAATTCAAATTTCACCCCAACATTTCTCTGGGTCTTAGGATTACTGGCCCAGTGACAATACCACTATGCCACCCATTGAATGCTATTGAATATCAAAGGGAGATGGTTAGATTTTCAGAGTAGTACTTGCCACTAAATTGCCCAAACTTGAATTTACCAAAGTCCTGATGCGTATGGACATGGACTACTTCAATACCTGAGGAGTCATGAATGGTGCTAAACATTGTGCAATCATCAGCGAACATCCCCACTTCTGATGTTGTCATGGGAGGGAAGATCTTGATTCAAGTTAAGTCATGGGTAGCAGTATTTAGGATGACCTCAAGTTTGCAGAGCACAGAACGTGACAGGCCATACAGGAGAGTTTTGGACTCATCAGGTCTCAAAGCAACAACATGAATGAGGGTTTCAGCAACAGCAGAGTTGCAGACAGCAGGGTGTTGGGGCTGGAGTTCAGTAATATTACGAATGTGGAATAAGTGGTCTTAGAGGTGATGCTGATATGTGGATGTAATTCATCTTGGGGTCAAAAGCCACTAAGGTTGTGAATAATCTGGTTCAGCATCAGATAGCTGCTAGGGAGAGGATCAAGACAGTAGCTAGGGAATGGAGTTTTGAACAGGACCAAAATCAATGGCTTTGGCCTTGCAATATTTAGAGAAAATTTCTTCTCATCTAGTACTGCTTGTTGGATAAGTAGTCTGATAGCCTACTGACAGTGGAAAAAGTCAAGAGAGGTGGTAGTGAAGTAGATCTGGGTGTCAGTGTATATGTGAAAACTGATAGTGTTTTCAGATGATGTTATTGAGGGGCAGCATGTAGATGAGAATTAAGGGGGAAGAGGGCAAGGTTAGATCCTTGTGGACACTATATAGAATGATGTCAGAATGGAAAGATATACTTTGACTATGATAAGACAGACAAAAATGAACCAGAGAGTGCAGTTTCATTCTGCTGGATGACATTGGAGATGCACTGGAGGAGGATAGTGTTTTAGAGTGCGGACAGTTTGATGAAACGAGGAGGGATGAATTACCTTCATAACAGTTCCATAGGATATCATTTACGACTTTGATTAAAGATACTTGTAGATTGTGACAGTGGCAGCAGCCAGTTTGAAATTATTCAAACATGGATTTGTTGGAAAGATAGGCATGGATTTGGGAATTTCAAAGACTTTGGAAGGAAAAGGAGAGTGGAGGTGGGATAGCAGTTTGTATGGACAAGGGCTGTTTTTTTGAAAAGCAGAGTACGAGGAATTTTGAAGGGAGAGAGAATTGTTCACAATATCAACTAGTATGGGAGCCAGAGGAAAGGTGAATGGTTAGCAGTTTAGTGGGGATAACAGCAAGGGATAAGGGGGTGGGTCTCATGTCCAAAATGAGGTTGGAGTGGGGATATGTGGAGTAGAAGGGAAACTAGAGAAAGATGCAAGTTCAAGGCCAAAACAGTGGAAAGCCATAGAAGAGTTTTGGTCTGGTGGCTTGAGTACAGACAGCTGAGTATCAATCTGAGTAATAATCTAAAGAAGTTCATGAGTCTTTGCAATTACAATTGGAAATGAGTGCAAAGTGCAGAGAAGATAGGGAAGGGTAGTTTAAAAACATAGACAAGAACTGACACAGATTTACCAATTAAGTTGACCTCCAGAAGTTGTCTTCCTTGAGGGAAATTTTAATGGTTGTGGTTTTCCTAGAGTCTGCCTGGAAGGCAGATATATGAAAAATATGGTCTAAGGAGTTGATAGTGGGTTTAGAGAACTAAAGTTTATATTTAGATACAGACTTGCGGCCTGTAAACACCCTAACTTCAATTGCACCCTGGCACTGTGCTCCTCCATGAATAAGAATAGCATCCACATGGCAGAAAATGTCAACCAGTCCTTCCAGAATGCCAGTCATGGTACATTGAAGGGTCTTGGGCATTGAGGCAATGCCACATAATAGGGAGTTAAAATAGTACAGCTAAAGGGCATGATAAAAGTGGTCAACAATGTTGACTGATCATCTAACTGGAATGCCAGAAGTTGCCACTAATATCAAATTTAGTGATAACTGGGCTCCTGGCAACTTCTCCAATCCTTTGTTGACTGATGCCATGGAGTGCATTTCTCTCTCTCTGGTCTTGTTCATGTTCAGGAGGTCCACACAAAAAAGTGAGCCGTTAAGCTTGATTACAGCTACCATGCTGGAGCCGCAAGCAATACGTTGTGTTACCAGTGATATCAGGCAACATGGAATCAATCCCTTGCCTCATCTTTTCCAAGAGAGGGCGGGGGACCTTTTGTGGGTCCAATAAACACACCATCTTGGCATCTGGCTTTAAAATAATGCAATAAACTGTGCGGAGTTTCCCCAGACTCATAAACAATTTCGCAAATTGCCCTTTTGAATTTACCTGGTTTGTATATTGTTCAGCTCTTTGACCTTGTGAAGAAGCACCGATTTGCACAGGTTCACTGGCTTAGCAATAAGCATTCTGATTTGGAATAACGTGGAGAATTTCTGTAGTTTCTCTTCCACTATAGTAGCAGCCATCTGTCCTTGCACCTTGAGTTGAGTGCCCATTGGATCGTGCAGTTGAGCCACTAATGGTAGGAGAAAGTCAAGCCTCATCCATAGTACTGTGTCAGAAAGAATGGGCGCTCCTATATCCATGTCCATGGTTTTATGGCCGTTGATCATGATATCTGCAGTCCAAAATGTGTCCTTAGAGTTTGCAACTTTGCTCAAGGAAATCACTTTGTGTTCCTCTGAATCCTCTATTTTCTGATTGAACTTCCTTTAAATTTTTGACATGAAAATGAAAGTTTCTTGCTGCTATAACATCATATTTTAAAATGTCCCTTCTTGTGGCAAGAGCAGCACTCTGCATTCACAACAGGGCAAGCTTTGAACAGATGAGATTTTCTTCCCATCCCAACACGAACATGGAACAATGGCACCGACTGCATCCTCTTCCTGTTACCTGTGTTCTGGCAGGCTTGTTGATAGCCCTGGGACTCACAAATTGGACTGGATCTGTGGCAGCCCCCAGAAAGGCTCCCAGTACTCCAGATGAACAGCATGCCCCTCTTCATGTTCCGCCTGCTTGGCCAACTGTACTCTCAACATCTCATACTCACAGTTATTTGCTAAATAATCCAGGTCATCTATAAATTAAACAGCATCCTCCCCAGGTTCCTGGCTGCACCAATTGAAATTTGCATGGTCTCCTCCAGTATTGCTCTGTAGGTTAACACTGGAATCAAATACTTTTTTGATTTGATTTATTATTGTCATATGTATTAGCGTACAGTGAAAAGTATTGTTTCTTGCACACTATACCATTCATAGAGAAGGAAATGAGAGGGTGCAGAATGTAGTATAACAGGTGTAGCTATAGTGTAGAGAAAGATCAACATAATATAAGGTAGATCCATTCAAAAGTCTCTGCAGATCTGGCAGCATCTGTAAAGAGAGAAAAGAGCTGACGTTTCAAGTCCAGATGATCCTGTATCAAAACTGGGCTATGGATGCAGAGTACTGCTCTAGCCACAAGAGGGGGCATTTTAAAATAGTTACAGCAGCAAGAAACTTCCATTTACTGGACTCGAAATATCAGCTCTTTTCACTCTTTACAGATGCTGACAGACCTGCTGAGATTTTCCAGCATTTTCTCTTTTGGTTTCAGATTCCAACATCTGCAGTAATTTGCTTTTATCCAATCAAAAGCAGGGAAGAAGCTGTTCTTGGGCTTGGTACGTGACCTCAGGCTTTTTCTATCTTTTCCCTGATTGAAGAAGGTGGAAGAGAGTATATACGGGGTTCATGGGCTCCATGATTATGCTGGCTGTCTTTCTGAGGCAGTGGGAAGTGTAGACCGAATCAGTGGATGAGAGGCTGGTTTGAGTGACGGACTGGACTATGTTCATAATGCTTTGTAGTTTCTTGCGGCCTTAATCAGAGCAGGAGCCATACAACAGGAGCTGTGATACATCCAGAAAGGATGCTTTCTATGGTGCATCTGTAAAGGTTGGTGAGAGTCGTAGCAGACATGCCAACTTTTCTTAGCCTCCTGAGAAAGTAGATGGGCTTTCTCAAGTGTAGCATTGGCATGGAGGGGCCAGGGCAGGTTGTTGGTGATCTGGACACCTAGAAATCTGAAGCTCTAAACCATTTCCACTTCATCCCCATTGGTGTAGACAGGGGCATGTCCTCCACTATACTTCCTGCAGACAATGACCATCACCTTCATTTTACTGACTTTGAGGGAATGGTTATTGTCATCACATCAATTCACCAGATTCTCTATCTCTTTCCTGTACTCCGTCTCATCATTGTTTAAGATCCGACCCACTATGGAGGTGTCATCAGTAAACCTGAAAATAGAGCTGGGGGGACTTTGATAACTTCTTTGTATTGCGTGGTTTCTTCATCAACCCTGTAGTTGTGAAATGTTGCTGACACAGTTGCTGATTGCATAAAGGCGAACACTGACCTGATCCTGACCTAGTATCTCATCAAAACAAAAAGCAGTCCGATATAATCTGAATCAATGACACCAGTGTGCAGCTTGGTTAAGGCCCACCCCCAATGAGGGTGAGGTATGTGGGCAGAGGTAAGACATTTTCCATAGCTGTGCAATTCTTGTCTCCTGCAATGGGGCTCTGGTAGTGACTAATTGCTCCATATGCTGCTGTAGGCCTTTCTCGAATATGCTCTGCTGGTCTGGTGGCCTTTATTTTCCCGCCTTTATGAGCATTAACTGCAATCCTTAGCAAATGGGTTGATGCCACCGTGCATTATCATCATGATCCTTGGTGGCTTTGACAGAAGAGAGCTGGAAACCGCACAACTGCAGTGAACATTTATTGACTATTTACACTATTTCCAGAGGGGAACTTTTGCAGAACTCCACTGGTGTACTCAAGCTCTGAGCATAATAGTTATTGACCCTTATACTATAGGCAGTATAAAGAAACCAGAGGAATATGCTTATAGTACCACATTGTGTCTGTATATTGAATTGTGATGTGGCTATATAAAATTATAAATGCCTTTTATTAGCAACCAATGTTTCTAAATTAAATATTTAACTCACCGTGCTTTCCAGACTCTGAACACATGACGGCTCTGCAACAACAGGTTTTATTAAAACACAATGCTTCTTTGCCAGAATGTTACGTTGACGAGGCAGGGTGTTCCCTGTCTGGAAGAATGTGAAATCACATGAGATGATGCAGGGCTTGTGTCCCAATGTTACTGCGCACTCAATTTGGTTGCTGAGCGGACATTGGCTGTGTATCCGCTGACAATTAAACAGCTAGTTAGGGGAATTAATAGTCCAACTGTCTGGGATTTCATGTTGCCTAATGCGATTTTTAGGTAGGTGGATGGGCAACACAAACAACAGGGACAGGCGGCTGTCCTGTATTTTCACTTTTCGCATCCAAGGATGGGATAAAAGGGGGCAGGAGTATTGGCTGAATTGTTAGGAATTCAGGTTAGAGTTTGCTGTAGCACTGGTATTGGCATTTCAGACCTATTCTTTTGCTTTCTTGTGAGGTATTTGCTTTGTTGACCTTGTCCTGAGGACTCCTTTGCTCTGGTAATTCTTTTGGAGTATGCACTGCAAGGGGCAGTGTCACCTGCATTTCAGCAGACAAGAATTGTGTATCTGCTAGAGTCTTCCTCTGAGGAAGACCAGGGGCAAAAGAGAAAGGAGGTCAGTTGTCCCAGGCAGCAACACAGGACACCCGGGAGGAGAGGTGCAGGAACAGAGGGTGTAGGTCAAGCAGGGAGAGGAGAATAAATCCACAGAAGATGTCATTATCCCACTGCAAGAATGTATCGGCAGTGAGCCAGTTACCTCAGCATGTCTGAGATCCAGTACCATAGGAGACTCCGCCTCTCCAGAGAAACATCATTATGCTGCATGACTGACTAGACATCACCTCCAACTATGTGGGTGGACACCCAATGCAAGTGGCTCTGAAGGTCACAGTTGCTTTTAATTTTTATGCAACTGGACCTTTCTTGTGGTCAGTGGGGGAATCTGTGCAGTGCCTTCATTCAGCAAACCATAGCTGTGTCAAGTTCATAACTGACACGCTGTCCTCACATTCATCCATTATGATAGACCAAGACACCAAATATGAACAAGCTCGAGGTTCTGCAGCTATTGCAGGGTTCTCCATGGTTCTTTAGACAACCTCTGCATCCACGTGGCTAACATGGTGCCAGTAGGTCAAGCGGGTGCCAATGTGAATAGGAAAGCTTCTTATTCCATGACCAGCTAGTATGCAACCAAAGGACCCGGATTCAGCAAAGGCTGTTCATGGCTGGTTGACAAAGAGTATCCATTAAGAAGATGGCTCATGAAAACATTCCTGCACCTTAGGTAAGAGGCAGAGGAGATGTCCAATCAGAGTTCTGCCTTCCAGAAATGATGGTTGAGAGAACAATAGGGCTACTAAAGATGAAGTTTCATTGCCCAGTCCATTCTGAGGGATTAGCAAGGGGAGGCTCATTCAAGGATGAGGAGACTGAAGCAGCTCCACACGCCTCAGAAGAAGATTCCACAGATGGATTTAATGAGGAGCCCGGTCAGAGGGTGAGAACGAGCAGGCAGCCTTGTTAAACCTTCAGGGAAAGCATTAACTCAACACTCCTTCAGCTTGTCTGCCGAGACTTGGCTTCCATCTCAGTGCAAGGACATTGCCTTCTTCGCACGTGTTTTTGAGAAGGCAATGCCATGGCACAATGTCACCTCAGAATCTTTGTAATAAAGTTTGCTGTCCTGCTGTCTATCATAAGGTACTGATGAGGCCTGCACCTATGAAAAACATGAAGGACACTAAGATCACTGCAAAATAATACTTATTTATACCTTTATCAGACTTGCAAATGTGGAGCAGAACATAAAACGGTGCTTCATCTACCTCTCACTTTGCCAATGACCTCCTGAGCCAACCAGATGCTGAGGCCATTGCTCCTGCAAAATGGTAAAATTTCTCCTCCATAGCTCCATTTTCCCCCTCGATAACTCCAGGCAGCCTTCAGGGAGATTTAAACCCACCCTCCCCTCCTTGGTTTACCATTGGACCTGGCACCTGCCATGATGTTGTCCCTGCCAGCCACTGGCCAGCCAGCCTGAATTTGAGTCATTCCTTTGTTCGCGGGTGGAAGCAGACAGCAAGGTGACCTCTGGGCCTGTGGATCATGCAAGCACAATGATTGCAAACTCTTGAGTTTTTTTAAGTTTCTTTTCACCCTTTTAATATCTTGCTTCCTTAAACAAATGATTTGTAGTTTAACGGTGCTGCAGCAGAAATGCTCCTCTCAAAGCCCCTCTCTGCCACCCACTAATCACCGCTCTGCCCATGTGTCCTTCCTGAGCCAGGATCTGCAGACGAACAACAAGACTTTGCATTTACATAGCGTATTTAATGTAGTAAAACATCCCAAGACACTTCCAAGGTGCATTATTGATCAAAATATGGCACCAAGTCACATTAGGAGATATCAAGGCTGATGATCTGAAGCTTGGTTGAACAGCTATGTTTTAAGAAGTGACTTGAAAGAAGAAAGAGAGATAAAGAGGTGGAGAGGTTTAGGAAAAAAATCCATACTTGAGTTTGATGTACCTTTTTTCTGCTATTTACAAAACAATGCCCTCTGCCCCTCTCTCCATTCTCACCTCCCTGCCATGGTCCAATTATGTTATTTTACACCATCACTACTGCACTCGACCATGGTTAAAACATGTAAAAAAACCAGAGAAGCCACTAAACCAATGGTAAAAATTAAGAAAGATCCCAAGGATAAGGAAATTCAGGTAATGACTGGAGAAGATGGGAATAATTCCCTTGGAGAAGGTTGAGAGGAAATTTAATTTGAAATCATTGTGGATTAGACAGATTAGGTTGGAAAAACTGCTTCCATTGGTCAAAGGATCAAAAAAAGAGGGTGCAGCTTTAAGGTAATTGACAAAAGAAGCAATGGTGACATGAAGAAAAACATTTTCTCCCAGTGAATGGTGAGGATCTGGAATGCACTGTCTGACAGTGTGGTGGAAGTAGGTTTAATCAAGGCATTTAGAGAGAAAATCAGATTGTTATCCGTAAAAGAATGTGCAATGCAACAGGAGGAAAGACCAGAGAGTGACACTTGATAAAATGCTCCCATCAAGAGCTGGCACAGTCACAATGGGGCCAAATGGCCTCATTTAATGTTGTAACAATCCTGAAATCCTGGTGAAAACAAATGGCACAATTTACCTTGCTGACAACCAACATTTTAAAATTATTTCAGGAGAAATTGGAATCAAAACGCAGTTTTCAAAAAACTGTGGAACTCAAGAATGGAGCTTACTCAACCCAACCATATTAGCATGTTCTGAATTATTTCAGCACTTCTTACCTTCATATGGATGTTCACAGGGACCTTCATCCTGGGTCATATATCTTTTCCACCTGTCATATACAGTCCTTTCCGCTATAATACGTTGTCCTTTTCCAACGGCCAATTTATACTGTGAGGCACTGGTTAACACCTTACCACTGCAATGCCACCACAATATTCCTGTTGTTGAATCACAGCTGAACAGCTTTAATGGCTGTTGCTCAGCACTGATACTTAGACCAAGACACATACTGCTGCCAAGATGGAAAAGGCGATGCTTTGATACCCATTTCCATAGCATGCTACTTGATGCCCTTTTGCAGTCATCAACGATAAGCTCTTGGTTTTCCACATTTATGCATGCGTTGAGATGCTCACTCTGCAGAATAAATATGTTGTCACCTGGTGGGGGCCGGGGGTGGGGGGGAGGAAAACGAAGTTTAACAATGTTACAAAACATTTGGTGAACAAGAGTCAAAAGGATATCAAGACAAATGCATACATGGTCAAAACAATTACAATGTTGCTTTGAGAGAAACAGAAATCACATTGCAACAACATTTCCAAATAAATTAAACAAAACATGTACTTAGAATCATCGAACAGAATCATAGAATCCTTTCAGTGCAGAAGGTGGCCATTTGGCCCATCAAGCCTGCACCGACAATAATCCCACCCAGGCCCTAATCCTGTAAACCCACCTATTTATCCTGCTAATCGCTCTGTCACCAATTTAGCATTGCCAATCAACTTCATCTGCACGTATTTGGACTTACCTTTACTTAATGTTATTACAGAGCATTGAATGGATGAATACAGGAAAATTATTGGAGACCAAATGTATGACCCAAGATGCCAGCCAAGCTTCCATGGAAGTCCCAATGCGCTGACCTCTGTGAGAACTGTGCACGAAATCTGAACTTCTGATGGACAATTCTACTGTTCCCTGGGACACTGTGAAAGTCTCCAACTCTAAGCTGAAGTTTAGATGACTTTAGATGGTTCTGTGGGACTCACCTATACAGTTGCCCAGTGTTACAACAGAAAGTGTAGGTGTTACAACAGAAAATTCCTGGTCTAACTTCTGGATAACTACAGAATTGACCCTCAATCACTCACACTGATCCTCCCCTACCCCCAACTTCAAGGACCTGATCCACTTATCATTTCACTTGCCTGCCACCCTACCCACTTATCTCACCCACCCTACTAACTGACTCATCCAGCCACCCATTTATCTATTCACTAACTTTCATCCATTCACTAACATTCACACTGGGCACTAAAGCTTACCTCATGCCAGTTAATGCTGTAAGAAGGAGGCATGGCCTGGCTTCCACCCGGTGCTGCAGTGCTATAATGGATTTCTCCATGGGACTGTATACTCCGCATTTCTGATGAAGCCTGGCTCGGCAGATCCAACCAGAAATGTGGAGTACTGTCCAAGCATTGAAAAAGTGGAGCGACAATGCAACGATGATTGTTACTTTGGAAAATCCAAACCAATGTGAAAATTGGTCAGGACCTGAAATGTTTCGAATAACTTTGCTAGCTAAGAGGCATAATAACCTCTATCTAATTGGTCAGCAATAATATTTGCAATTGGGGCAACTGACTTGATTTCCTATTTTTCACTTTTCTAGTTATTGGACCACAAAGCCTGCTTCTGTCTGAGTTTCGTCCAAAAATAGCAGCACTTAGCTGGACCAAAGTAAACCAAGTGAATGTTATTTGCTGCCAATTTTCCAAATGAAATGAAGATCGTTGCACATTCCAAATTAACTGTACTGTGCTGTTGCACGCTAACAAGCAAGTATGTTATACTGTGTAACAGCTGACCTTTAAGTTAATTTGTAGAACATTAATGTTCAATAAAGAAACAAAAAGGTTTCTGGACTGCATTCACAAGACTCTCTCCATTAAAAACATAAAATTTTTGGCCTTTAGAAAAGCTTGGATAGGCCTCATTTGGAATACCGTAGCGAGCTTTACAAATCCATGTTTTTGTTTGTTTTTTCCTCCAAATGGATGAGTGATATTAAGACACTGGAAAATATTCAGAGGAGAGACACATGAATGATTCCTGGTTGAAAACGCCTTAGCTACTCAAATGGGTTAAAGAACAAACTGGATCTAGTGTACTGTACTGACCTGGAATGCACTGTCTGAAGGAATGGTTGAAGCAGAATTGTTAGTAATTTCAAAGGAGAATTGGAAATATTTGAAGAGAAAAGAAAATACAGAGCCACGGGGAAAGAGAATGGGACTGGCACTAATTGGATAGCTCCCTCAAAAAGCCAGAACAGCCACAATGGGCCAAATGGCCTTCTTCTGCACTGTACAATTTGATTCTCTATGATATCGGTGGCACGGTAGCACAGTGGTTAGCACTGCTGCTTCACAGCTCCAGGGACCTGGGTTCAATTCTCAGCTTAGGTCACTGTCTGTGTCGAGTCTGCACATTCTCGTGTCTGTATTGGTTTTCTCTGGGTGCTCTGGTTTCCTCCCTCAGTCCAAAGATGTGCAGGTTAGGTTGATTGGCCATGCTAAAATGTCCTCAGATGTGTAGGTTAGAGGGATTAGTGGGTAAAATATGTAGGGATATGGGGGTAGGTCCTGGGTGGGATTGTGGTCAATGCATACTCGATGGGCCAAACGGCCTCTTTCTGCATTGTAGGGTTGCTATGATTCTATGATTTCAAATCAGTAACAAGAAGGCAAGGGGAAAGGCAGAGTGCCAGCGATACAAGCCAGGGTCAAAGTGTGGCTTCAGTTTAAACTGAACATGGTCCAATAATGTTTTTTTTGTTATAATATGTGACACAACGTGGAGTCACCACAAGCAACTGTCAAGAGGTGATATATAAATGCTTTACTGGCCAGAATTTTGCTGGCACATTGCCCCGATTCTGGGAGTGGTCGAGGTTCGGAGAACGGCATTCTCTGTTGGCCTTGGGTGGGACCGTATGAACCTCGGGCGAAAGTGCCAGTAAAATTCCACTGGCTTTTGCTTTTGTTCATCAAGAAGTGACAGTGAATTTGCCTTGAGTAATGATACAATTATGAAGTTTGTTAGATTGTTGTATTTTGGGACTGTAGTTTTAAACTTATGGTAAAGGAAGGTGATTTGTTCTGCAGTTTGCCTGACAATAAACCTAGGTGGTTTGATTGTTAGAGATCGAAGGAAAGCTTACATTGTTTTACAGAGAAGTTGGTACAAGGTATTGCTGTTAAAGATCTTCATCTTGTACTCACCAAGACAGAATCACAAGAATACCAAATTTCAAAGAGCATAACAACTTATAACTGCATGAGAAGAGGGTGCTGATAGGCTGGTAGAGACAAAGTGACAGAGAATGCATCACAGAACAGTTAACTGCCAAGCTTTTCTTTAAATTCAAAACAGGCAAGTTGACTCTTGGTGACGGTATTGCCTCCACTAAGATTTTGTTCAGTTAAAAAAATACAACATGGGAACATGTTCTTTCTGTTTGCAAAGACTCTATAGAGATTGTAACTAAAATTGTAGCAGCTTATTTTCATTCAGATATAGGAATCGGGTTCGTTGTTCTTCAAATTCAGGGGCTAGGCATTAAATTCAATAATATTGCAACACCGGTTTAGCAGGACTTGAAAAGGTCTACCAAAAGAAAATTCATGGAAAAATCAAACTACAAACTACAACTTAACTAGATTGACCTCTAACCTTTGAAATGACCATTCCAAAAATCTGTTTCAATGAAAAACAGGTTTTGTTTGGCACATGAGTGCAGTATTATTTAATTGCGAGAGTATTTATTTATAGCAAAGTGATTTGCAATGTGCGGGAAAATGTCCAAAGTAAAGAGCATTTTATTTATTTAATAATGTGTACACCAATCTCTAGTAATTGCAGTTAGAGAAAGTAATAAAAGTGACTGCTTGGTGCCAAAACATCACAGGGTTCTCTTTTGACTCCCTATATGACTGAAAACAAATCTTCATAGCAATGTTCTAGCACCATAATTTCAGTCACACTTTAGTGTGAATAGGAAACTGAGTTCCATGAAAAAATGTTTTCTCTTTCTCATCTCTAACCGTAACTCCCCTCCTTACCCACCCATAACCCCCCCTAGCCCCAGTGCAGACCTGAATTGTCCAATCAGAGCATTGCATTTTTGGGTGAGATTATTTATTTGAATGCAGGGAGATAAATAAATAAAACATTTGCTTTCTTTCCCTATTTCTTGGCCTGGATAACATATATAGCATTTCCTGGTTTGGAATGAGCAGATGACATGTCTAGGATCAACCATTAAGAGAAAACATTTGGGCATGGATTTTCCTCCATTGGTACAATCTGAAAGTTAGACTCAAAATTGTTTCCAACACTGCGCCCATTTCGCTGATGTCAAGTTATCCCAAGTATCCTTGTAATCTAATTTGAATATACGGGAACTTAAAAACAGACTTAAATATACATGGCAGTTCAAACGTAATGGACGTTTATGGATGACACTGTGGCACAGTGGTTAGCAATACTGCCTTACAGCACCAAGGACCCGGATTCAATTCCAGCCTTGGGTGACTGTCTGTGTGGAGTTTGCACATTCCCCCCATCTCTGCATGGGTGTCCTCCGGGTGTTCCGCCTTCCTCCCAAAAATATGTATGTTAGATGGGTTAGACATGCTAATTAGCCCTTATGGTAAACATGCAGGGTTTCAGGGATGCCCTTTCAGAGAGTCGGTGCAAACTCAACGGGCCAAATGCCTTCTGTCTGCCTTGTAGGGATTCTATGGCAATTGGAATAGAAACAATGGAGGTTCAGGAATACAGAAGTTAAATGCCTGGTCTGGCCTCAAAGTCTGCAATGCTATTCAGCAAACATTAAACTGTTGATACTGTAGCTGAAAGAGCCAATCCAGCAGTTGATTTATGCACTGGAATATCTGGCAGAGCTCCAGTCAGGGGACAATGATGGAATTGACACAAAGTTATTATGGTGGAGGTTCAGACAGCGCTGCAGGCTGTCGTGTCAGACAGCAGAGTGTGTTGAGACAAATGGCTTTCACACTCTTGCTGGGGATTCACAAAATCTCACGGCTGTTATCATTCCACTGATCAGGGTGCTGGACAATGGTTCAGGGCTTTCGGAGAACCAAATGACTGATGCTTTCACCTCTCTGGACAGCATGTTGTCAACTGCACACTAGAGACTGTATGAAGCAATTCAGAACCTTTACCTTTGCCCATAAATTCAAGGGTTTATATTACCTGAATTCTGAATTACAGTTGTTAGAAAGTTGGATTAGCTTTTTATTTTTCAAATTTATTAACTGTTTTGTGTTTAAATCATAGTCCAAAGATGTGTGGGTTCAGTTGATTGGCCATGCTAAAAAAATTGCTCCTTAGTGTCCTGAGATGCGTAGGTTAGAGGGATTAGCGGTTAAATATGTAGGGATATGGGGATAAGGCCTGGGTGGGATTATGGTCAGCGCAGACTTGATGGCCAAATGGCCTCTTCTGCACTGTAGGGTTTCTTAGTGTTGATTTTCTAAGTGTTAAATGCAGGCAATTGGGACTAGCTTAGTGGTAAAAGGGGACGGCTTGGACGGGTTGGGCCAAAGGGCCTGTTTCCATGCTGTAAACCTTTATGACTCGACAACAATTGTCTAATTTAAATGCATTTCTTAAAAGTATTCCTTACTGAAAAAAATAGAAGTAAGATTTTCATCCAACATTTGTGTTTACAATCAGTTTTCATATCAACTTTATGTGAATTTGAAAAGAGCTGTGTACAATGTTCCCTCTATTGGCCTATTCACTTGAACATGTGATACCTTTTGGATGGCCACGCACACATTTTGTCTTCAATGAGACAACCTGGGAATAGCCTTGTGGCGTCTTTCAGATTGCTATACATTCACACATGTGCACACTGTAGACAGAACATTGGCAATATCCAGGTCTTCTTCCAGTTGTGATGTACTTGTGGCTCAATTGTTCATTGGATAAAGATCCAATGCCCAGCCCCTTTAAAGACAAATCTCCTGCAGAAATGACAGTCTCTTTGTACCAGCTCCTGCAGTGCAATAGTTCCTACCTATATTGGCTCCTCTCTCTCAGCATGTCACAGTCCAGTCCTTCAATCATGACAAAGTGGTACTGGGGACAGCTTGCAAAAACAGTCCTTGTTCTTCTCTATGTAGAGTATGAAATACATCCCACATCTTTCAAAGCACTAGAATTCCCTCAATGTTTTTCTCAATGATCTGCCTGCAGGACACACACACTTGGTTATGCCCCTCTCCCACTCTGGTGATGCAAATGTAAAAGAGCATTATCAAAACAGCAGTAGATGTTAAGCTTCCTCATCAATTATCCATCCATCCATTCATCAGCCCTTCCTCCCTGAGTATGTATGTGTTGTTTCCGAATAGTGCACTGGGTAAACATCATGGCACACACACAAATGCTGGACTGTGTGTTAACGTGCAAGATACCAGACATCACAAACTATGAGGAAGTGGTAATTCTTTTGGTTTATGTTGCTTTTGTTATAAAAGTTACATTTATTAGATGATTATGTTTTGGGACAGTGTCTTTAATTTCAGATAAAATGAAAGAATGAAGGGGGGAATCGTGTGATTTACTCCAAATTCTGCTCCACAACAAGGCTGGGTGGCTAGGTTGCTATTGGGACAGGGGAGCACAACTTGACATTCTGGGAGGAAGGTACAAGGTATTCAAACCTGTAAACAATGACAATGAGTAGCTGTGCTAACTGTGGATGGACTTTCAGTCCCCAAACTTTGAATACAAGAATATAAGAAATAAAAGCAGGAGTAGGAACAGGGTGTAATCATCTGTTGAATGCTGTCCTTTGAGTAATTTGGCAAAGGATCCCTGTGAACACTGGGGAGGATCTGTTGTTCAGGTTCTGTAGTATCTGAGCTGAGGCTTCAAGAAAGTCAGAGAAAATCATGATCTACCAGACAGCATTTGCAAAATGCAGCCAGCACATTGTCTTCTCCTCACACATCTTTTGGAACATCTGTCAAAATCTGTATGTTCTCTGGCCTACATACCTGAAATGTGGTGTCAACTTCTTCAAAGGCATTTTACTCTTTGGGCTTCCTGTCTCTGTCTTATTCTCTCCTTCCTCGTCCATTACAAAATGAAGTGGGAGTTGAGTCATCACAAGGGGCAGCTTGCTATTTTACTTCCAAAATTGCCTGTAAATGTGCTTTTCTGTAGCAGCAAAAGATGATGGAGGCTTCAATCTTCTCTTGGTCAACTGATCTGCACTTGCTTCAAGTGACCAGAGGTGCCTGCAACCAGATTTTGGGGTACACAATAAGAGACCCCAGTCGGACAAGAGTAATTAGAAGAACTTGCATCCAATGCTAAAGATGATCTGGAAGATATGTGGGCAGGGATTCATTTAGAAGAAGAGTTTGATGGACAAGTTGATCATATTAACTCAGTTAAGCAGAATGTTTCACACTCTGTAATTTGCACCTTGAGAGAGATGTGTACCTGACCAGAAATGCCGAAGAAACTCGAGACCCCAGCATTCAATTAGTTTCTTTCTTTACTGGCACAATCAAGAGACCTTCCACTGCATACTATGTGGCTCTGTGAATTTAAAATAAACAGTCAGATTTTCACACACCTGATATATTCTTCAAGCGTACAGGAGCTAGATTCAAATCAGATGTACACTTGACTGGGAGGATATCACTGTTGTCACAAACTATACTTTCCTTATTTATTTGAGATGGACTTTCTTTTCCTGCATGCAGCTAAATAGTAAAGTTGTTGACTTATGGAAGTCACAATGTATAGTTTGTTGGTGTCCAACTAAGAATCTCAATATATAGTATGGAGAAAAGAAGATAGCACATTTATTCAAGAGTGTTGTAGTTCTTCTATTGCTATGATGATGCCTTACTGGTTTTTGACAAGTAGATAGGGCACAGGATTTGCAGTTAACAGCTACCATGCAGAGCTGCGTACTTGAACTTGGACTCCAATGACAAGTTCTGTGCAATTTTGTTTACACACAAAACACAGCACTCTGCTCCTTGGCTAGTAAATTATCGTTTGAGAAGTAAATGGGGCTTTCATTTACAAATCCAGGGCTTGGCATATTGTACAGGAGTTGCACTCTAACATAATGAGCCGAAGTTGTGTGAAACAGCCTCTGTCACCAACCAGAAAGCAAGTTGACTTTGGAACTACAGTCGCTTCTGCAAAATAAAAACTGCTTTACAACAATGCAAAACCACAGTTCAATGGCATCTTTAGTTTTCTCCTTTTTCTGATTCAGTTATTTGAAAACTTTTGATATCATGTTCAAGTTCAAAGATCAAAGCTAAACAAACCAAGCTTCGCAAATGTTTTGCAGATGATACTGTGCTGCTTCCTTGGATTAATATTTTCTACTGATACTCATATATTTAATATCCTATTTGTCTAGCTGTTTCACAAGAACACTAATAATATTCAGCTAATAATTAAAGTCCTGTAAAGCTTTGTCTAACAGCATTCTACGAAAAGCCACACTACACAGATTGGAAAGGATTAAGCAGAGAAACTGCAATAAACGATGGCCTTCCCAGTGGTATCCACATCCCAAGAATTAATTTTTAAAAACTTGGATAGTGTTGGCACTTTATTCATTGCATTTGATATCCTTTAACTAATAATTACATTTCTGCAATGATCTAGTTTTGGGGCAGAAGTATTTGAAGCCAGGGTTTGCTAATAGAGTGATGGATGTGGGCAATACTCAGTACAGAACATTGGCCAGACCATTCTGCAAACCAATTCCAAAGTTGGAAGAGAATGGCTGGAAAAAATAACTATTTTCTGACATTATTAAATTATAATAATGTACATGAAAACCCACAGAACTAATGCAAAAATTGCCATTATAATGCAGCCTTATACGATCATGATGTCCTGTCTCTTATTCATAACTCTTGTCTTATTAGCTGTTCCTTCTTCACATCATTCAAAGTTTTAAATATATTAACCATTTCAGTGCTGTGGGTGACTGTCATTTCCTAGTTATGTCTTTGGTTTTTCCTTTATCGCCAGCAACTGGTAATTTTAAACATAATAACTCCTCAGCGTTCACCAACACTAAATATTTAGTCATTTGCTCAACAATTGACTTTCTCCCTCATTTGACCATTAAATTACAATCAAATAATAGACTAAGTGCCGCTTTCAATTTTACTTTATTGAATAATCATTTCATAGGGTTAACTAAAGAAGAATTCTGTCTCAGGTTAGAGTTATATCTTTGAATTTTAAAAGATCTTTTTTGGGATGGGCAGGAAAGTGTCTCAAAATATCTTTAAAGATTTCAATTTGCAAATCGGTATTTGCGTGTGAAATGCACTGCACATATAGCAAAGGTAAAATAAATAAAATATTTTAGAATTCATGCTTTTCCAAGTCTATAAAATATAAAACTAGTCTGTTAATTGCTCATACCTATCAATTTAATCTAAAAAACAAAAGAAAATTCAATAGCTAGTGCTATGATATAGAATAAAAGCAAAGGGAAACTTTTACACACAAATTAAAGAAACGTTAAGTGAATTCCTGTGTATTCCTGAGTTGTTTTGAATACGCGAAGGGCCAAAGGATATCAGAAAGTAACCTGAAAAGGCATATACATCATGAGAAACTGATGGTGATTGATTACAAACCCACACATAAATCCCTGCACAACTATTCGACTCCAAATTTTTTCACCTGCAGACTGCAGAGACATGAACAAATAAATAGTAATGAAAACTGTCAATAAATGAATCTGCGAGCGCTGGAATCAAACTGTCCTCGACCATGTTTGACTGAAGGACAAGTTCAAAACAAACTTAAGTCAAATCCAAACAACCAACTTAAGGGTTTCATGTTTGTTTGATCAATGGATGGGGAAGCCCCTCTCATTTCCCTTTTTTTTATCATTTTAATTACTTCACGCAAACTTCTCGTAATTTATAAGCAATTATGACTGAAGTTCACTCTTCAAATCCCACACACGCCCACTGAAGAATGCTAGCGGTTCAGTGAGCCGTGCCTCCGCGGGGTCCACCCGGCTGATGCCGCTCCTGTTCCTCCCCAAGCAGCCCGAAGTCGGAAAAGTTTTACCACCGATCCCCGGGTTCCACTTACTCAACAACCTGGACAACTGGCTCCCATTCAGGGGCGAAGCGGTTCCGTCTGCTTCCTGCGAGGAAGCTTCAAAGCAGCAACACCAGAGCAACATCCACTGCAGGAACCGAGCCATTATTGAGCTGTGAAGCTGAGATCCTTTCTCATCAAAGGAACTAACTGCGCGCCTTCCACAGCAGAAGCAAGTGGACTGAGGCTCCTGAGATACACCAACCTTCTCCCCCAACCTCGGCACGTCACTGCTTAGTGTGGTACAATGTTTCCGCCTCAATGTACAATATAACACGCCCTCTCACAGCTACTCTCATCAATGGCTTCTGTCACAAGCTTTATGATCCGTTTGATTTCGCTCATGTGATTCATTCCTTCTTCAAACGTATTTACACTATTACATATAGACTGCTTTCTTTAGCTTCCCTCCAATATGACAGCAATATCCCATTTATCAAACGGCTACTTAACACTCAAAACATTTATATAAACTCAAACCTCTGCGAATCTGAAATCAAAATAAAGTACTGAGAAACCTCAGCAGATCCAGCAGCATCTGTGGTAAAAAGAAACAGAGCAAACAGAGTTCAATGTGACTCTTCTTTAGAATGTAAAGTAGCCAAGTCTGGAGGCAGCAAAAGCATGAGTGAGAATTTCAGTAACATCAACTGAAGCAGGGGCAGAAATAAAAGGGGTGGTTTTCCAGGCTTGCTGTGCCTGATGCAGATCCTGGAAAATTGTTTGGACTTTTGTGCCCGGCACCAAACGAGTTGCAATCATCTCGATCCCTTTCTATTGCCGCAAACTGGATCGTGCCCAGAAATGAAATAGATTAGCAGATTTAAAGTAGCACTTAAATATGCTTAGCTCGTTCGACTCCAGATTCTCCCAGCTCCCAGGATCTTCGAACCCTCGTTCATGGTGCAAGCCCGTCGAGAATCACTACTGGTCTCCACTATGGTGGCCTGACATGATGGCCATGCCAGGAGACACAGACCATTTAACCCCCCCCCCCCCCCTCGGGTGGTTAGGGACATGGCTGGGCAGTGCCCATCTGGTGGTGTCTACATGGCACTATTGGGCACTGCCTGTGTGCGCCAGGGCAGTGCCAAGGAAGTGGGGCCTGAGTGCAGGTAGGACCTGAAGGGAGGCTATGACAGGGGGCTATGAGGTGGTCATGAAGGAGTGGGGCATGAAAGGGTGGGTCATAAAGGGGATCATGTTGGGGTTTATGATGGGGAGGCATATCGGGGACCATGCAGGGAACACCATTGGGAGAGATTGAATGACAGAACTGTTGATATTCCAAAGCCAAAGAATGACCTAGAAGAGGCCAAAGCCAAAGAATGGTGATTGGGCAAGAAAAGAAACGCAAGTTATGAACCATGTTTGTCTTTTTATGGGGTGATCTGCCAAGAGCATCGTGATCCAGGTTTACATAAGAACATAAGAAATAGGAGCAGGAGTAGGCCATCTAGCCCTTCGAGCCTGCCCCGCCATTCAATAAGATCATGGCTGATCTGTCATGGCTCAGTTCCACTTTCCCGCCCTCTCCCCATAACTCTTAATCCCCTCTCTTATCAAAAACCCATCAACCCGCGTCTTAAAAATATTTAGCGAGGCAGCCTCCACCACTTCAACGGGCAAAGAATTCCAGAGATTCACCACCCTTTGAGTGAAGAAGTTCCTCCTCAACTCCGTTCTAAACCGCCCCCCCTTTATCTTGAGGCTGTGCCCCCTAGTCCTACTGTCTTTTTTGAGCGGGAGGAGTCTCTCCACCTCTATCCTATCCATCCCATTTATCATTTTATACGTCTCAATGAGATCTCCCCTCATTCTTCTAAACTCTAACGAGTACAAGCAGTGACCAGGTGTCCAGAATTTGTAATTGTAACAGTCAAGATAAATTAAAAAATAACTTATTAAATATTATTTTCTCAAGATGATTTCAATGTTGTGCCATAATTGGTTTTCAAAGTTAATGTTATTATTTATTGTAAAACAATTTCTTTTTCATTGATATGTACTACAAGAGTTAAAATTATTAAAACATTCATTGAATACAATTCCCTGGGTATTCCAATTCTCGGACATTTCATCTGAGTTTGGCAATGAGCACAAGCCAGGTACATGTTCTACTGAATGCAGAGAAGTCTAAGAGAAAATTTGATAGTGGTGCTTAAAATCATGACGTGTTTGGCTTGAAGAAATAAAAAGATATCCTTTCCAAAGAGGGTGAAAAACTAGAGGATACAGATTTAAGGTGAAATAATCCTGAGGCAATTAGAAGAAAAGAATCTCTGAAAACAACATGTTGAAATACATTGGAGTGGGAACATATTCAATAGCATCCTTCAAAAGGTGATTAAATAAACACTTAAAGGATGAAAACTTGTGGGATATGGGGAAAGAGCAGGGGAGACTGGATTAGTCTTTGAAAGATGCAGAAGCCAATGTACACTTGATGGCTGAATGCCTCTTTTGGTGCAGTACTATTCTATAATCCTAGATCCAAAATAAGTAGAGGGAGAGGGAACATTCTGGTTTGTTGCTGATTTAAATAACATTAATCACATGCAAATCCAAATCCTGATGACCGCCATGACAGTTGAGACCACAAGTTTGCGCTTCAGTTCTCGCTGTTTGGAAACCAATTTTTTTCCCTCCTGCCCCTGCCCTCCACAAACCCTGCCACTGGAGGGAGGAGAAAATTCCAACCAATGTTCCTCTACTTTCTGGGGCCAGAATTAACAGAAAGAGAAAAGACAACCTACTGTCTGAGATAGTCATGTTTCAAAGCAAGAGACAGAGCTGATGTCCTGAGCTAGAATCAAGACATCAGTGGTTGGAAATAGTTTGAAAGAAAAATAATGCCTAAGATTCTAGGTTGGTCCACAAAAGGGACCTTGTAATTTCCCATATAATTGGGGAGTGAAGTGAGGGTCAATGATTTGAGTATTAGTTTATAAGTTCACTTGCTTTCTCTGAAATATCACAGCTAACAAACATATCTTGTCACATCTGAGCAAATGTTTCTCAGTCTGTCTCAAAAAGACTAGTAAAATGCATGTGAGGCATATTAAAGACATGGAAGGAGAAATTCATTCACATAGCATTGCTACTCAGATTTATGATAATTCACAAGGGACTGCACTGTTCTTCACTGATATCATGGAATTCACAGGGAATTTCACAGGGTGGCATGGTAGCACAGTGGTTAGCACTGCTGCTTCAGAGCTCCGGGGACTTGGGTTCAATTCCCAGCTTGGGTCACTGTCCGTATGGAGTTTGCACATGCTTCTTGTATCTGCATGGGTTTCCTCCGGGTGCTCTGGTTTCCTCCCACGGTCCAAAGGTGTGCAGGTTAGGTTGATTGGCCATGCTAAAAATTGCCCCTTAGAATCCTGAGATGTGTAGATTAGAAGGATTAGTGGGTATATATGTAGGGATAGTGGGGTAGGGCCTGGATGGGATTGTGGTCGGTGCAGACTCAATGGGCCAAATGGCCTCTTCCTGCACTGAAGGGTTTCTATAATTGAATTGATGTATTATGTGTATCCCTGCTACAAATGGCACGACAACAAACAATTTCTTTCTGAAGATATCCAATTAGGATCCAAAAAAGGGCCATATTGTTACATCATCATATAATTAGATATTGGACAGCACAGGGACACATCCAAAAGTAATATGCTCAGAACTGCTTCTGGAAGAGAAACCAGCACTAGTATATTTGAGAGAATATCTAAGGCAGAATCAAAACTGGTAACTCAGTTCCGAGGTCCTAAATTAACCTATTTATGTACTAGATTATGTTATAAAATGTCCGATACTTTTATTGTCTGAGAGGTTTGGTCTTCATTGATAATTGTAATGGAGCATAGTTTGTAATCTTTCCTCCCCTCACCTTTTGCCAGTTCTATTGGCGATATTCATTCTCTGGCATCTTGTCCAAGCTGCCATTCTTAACAAATGAATCTCCAAAATGAGTTTTGGCATGATATTGAACTATTGGAAAATTGTACACAACCCAAATCTGTAAACTCTAACATCCATTCAAGTAATATTCCAATCAGGAACAGGAACACAACTCAGCAATACTGAGGCAAATTGCTGCCAAATCACTGTCACAGGTGAAGGTATTTAGCTCAGTGTTGTCAGTGAACTAAGCTGGATCTTTGTGCTTGATAAGGTTCAGCTATTGATATTACACAAACAGGATAACAAGTTTGATAGTATTTATTTAAGAATGTAATTTAAAGTTGAGTTCTTCTCATATTTAAGTTAGTCACAAAATCTATTCATATGACAAGAAATACAAACTGTACAGTTACAATTAAATTCTGAAACATCTGTGATTTCATGAAAATCCTGCAGTTTTAGATACAAACCATCAGCTAATTGTTGACAATGTTTATACACTTCCACTTCGAAAATATATTCACCAAACAATTGCTTCATTTAGATGTGAAAATTGAATTCATTGCTTTAAACCAAACTAATTTGTCTGCAGAATGGTATTTACTTTGGCTTTTTCTCTGTAGATATTTTCCAAAGCTACAAAAAGGCAATGATACTCTGGATATTCTTATGCAACCTGATGAAGGAAAATATTAAGTAATTCAAATTTGTGCCATCTGGTTTTAAAAAACAACTTGGAGGATTGGTTTTCTGGCGGAGTTGAAAGTATTTTGTCAGCCAAGTCAAACCTCACAACAGGGCCACAGTAATAAATCCAGAATGTACCACTAGACTAACATGCAGCAAATTCATCATTTTAGACCAGCAAATATAGAAAGAAAGGGTCTTTATCTGACGAAAGATTGTTGAGTGATATGCAAATTCATTCCAGCTTTAACAAAATCTGACTTTTTCCAGGTGCTTTGATCCTTCCATTCAAGAGAGACCTTCTGAAAAATCCCTGAGGCTCAGGAGTTCCATTGTTTACCCAGTCATCAATGAACGAAGGCCCTTTCCAGAGGTTGCTTTTATACTGTGACCGACTACCACTAAGCTTTCAATTAGGCTATGAAGTCCTTTCCCCAGCCTATTGTTATTTATTATCTTTCAAACAATATAGGCAGTTTGTGCAATATAGGTGCTTGTGCACTGTTGCATAATTATGACTGTTGTGACTTTTAGTTTAATGGCTGAATGCAGGAAGGAAAATACAGCCTGACTTAAGTTTACCTCCATCTTCCATATATCACTTAAATCAAAAACTTCATCGTCGGAATGTGGTATAACATCGAACAATAATGAATCATAGCCTTAGCTGATCTATTAAGCAATATATGAAGAAATTCAATAAAATGCCCTAATTGAAGACTAAACCGATACTTCCTTGCAGGCCCTATAGGAGTTTTACTTTATCTCAACACAACTTTTACAGCTGAGGATAGGAGCCAACATAGATCAGGCTACCACACCTCTTACATTAGAAATCAGTGGAAGGATCTACCCTGAGCCTCCATCAATTTCAAGTTTTGAGTGAACTTGGACTTAGGGACCAAGAACTCATCCCAGAAAGAGTCATGGTAATACATGCAAATTGGAGTCAAATGGCAGCTGAGAATACAATGCCATTTCTGTCTCCAACCACACTGCTATTGCCAGTTCCTCAATGCATCCACAAAACATAGTTGTAAAAGCTGGGAGGCAGCTATTCCCAGCTGTTTTTAAAATGATTCTCAGATGCTTTCAGCTAAAACGTTTAGAAGATTTGGGAGAAGTTCTGCATATATTAAGTAGTGATTTTGCTAGTTCATTTTCAAGTGTATTGAATAGTTACATTTACCCTTAGAAAATTTCTAGTATGCACTTTTTCATGATATTCTTTCTGTAAATTCCAATCCAGTTGGAGGACCTGAATACCAGGATAACTGTTACGGGTATACTTTCTGTACGCACACAGCTCTGTCAAATGATTCATGGTTTTCCTTACACAAATTACGACATATTAATTATCATTTGGCTGTGAGCCCATATTGCCAGTATTAAGTACTCTCTTACCTGCTGTAGTAGTCCTGATAAGTACTCCACAATTTCTTTAATATCTGAGATGCAATGTTGCTGTGGCTCAATAATGGGCCTTTCAGATGCTTATATTCAACACCTTGAGGAGCTTGGACCTCAGCAGGTCCAGCTACAGACTCAAAAACTCAGCAACATTTTCCTAGCAGATGCCAAGTTGACTTTCAGGCAACAGAGAATTTAGGACAGGTTTACTACGATGATAACAAAGGTAAAGAACTCCAATTATACAGAGAAATTGGAGAAACAGAAATTGTTCTGCTTTAAGCAGCGAACTTTAAAGCAAGTCCTAATAGAAGTATGACATTTAGAATTATGATGGCCACAAAAAAGCAAATAGGGAGAACCTGTTTCTTCTGACAAATATGTTGGTTACAAGAAGTCATAATTTAAAGCCTCTGGCAAGAACTAGAGGAAGAATTTTAAATTTTTGTTCACTCAGAACGCTATTGAAATCTGTAATGTACTAGCTGAAAGTGTAGTGGAGTCAGATTTCACAGGAACTTTCACAATCCTCCCTAAAGCTGATTAGTATGCAAGATTATGTAGGAAAAGATGGGGCTGAGATTAAATTAGACAATTCTTTCAAACAGCCAGTACAGCTACAATGGACCAAGTGGTCTCCTTGTGAACGTCCATAATCCTAAGGGACAGTAAAATGTTGAATTTCCATTACAACCACTGCTCCTACTACCATAAGAACATAAGAAGTAGGAGCAGGAGTCAGCCATCTAGCCCTTCGAGCCTGCCCTGCCATTCAATAAGATCATGGCTGATCTGAAATGGATCAGTTCCACTTTCCCGCTTTCTCCCCATAACCCTTAATTCCCTTGTCTGTTAAAAACCTATCTACCCGTGACTTAAGTATATTTAGCAAGGTAGCCTCCACCACTTCAACGGGCAGAGAATTCCAGAGATTCACCACCCTTTGAGTGAAGAAGTTCCTCCTCAACTCTGTTCTAAACTGCACCCCCTCTTATCTTGAGGCTGTGCCCTCTAGTCCTGCTGTCCTTTCTGAGCGGGAAGAATCTCTCTACCTCTTACCCTATCCATCCCTTTCATTATCTTATACATCTCTATAAGATCCCCCCTCATCCTTCTAAACTCCAAGGAGTACAAACCCAGTCTATTTAGTCTCTCTTCATAGTCCAACCCCCTCATCTCCGGCATCAGCCTAGTGAACCTCCTCTGCACTCCCTCCAAGGCCAAAATATCCTTGCGCAAGTGCGGCGACCAAAACTGCACACAGTACTCCAGCTGCGGCCTCACCAGTGCCCTGTACAGTTGCAGCAAGACCTCCCTGCTTTTATATTCTATCCCCCTCACTATAAAGGCCAGCATCCCATTCGCCTTCTTGATGACCTGCTGCACCTGAAGACTGGGTTTTTGCGACTCATGCACAAGGACCCCCAGGTCCCTCTGTACCGTAGCATGCTGCAGCTTTTCGCCCTTTAAATAGTAATCCGTCCTACTATTATTTCTGCCAAAGTGGATAACCTCACACTTACTAACATTGTACTCCATCTGCCAGGTCCTCGCCCACTCGCTCAGCCTATCCAGATACCAGGCTGCAGCTCATCATTCTCATTGATTTGTAGAAGAGCTGACTGTTGGACACCTCTGGTCCGAACTGTCGAGTACCAGTCATTTCCTGAGTTTCCCTGGTTTCTCCTTCTGGGTCTACCTCCCCACACCCAACTCAATCTGCATAACTAATATAGAGCATAGGGAGAAAGTTTATTATGGAAGGGTAAAAATAGACAGGACATCCTCACAATCTCCAATACTGAGTATCCTCTGTCTTTGCCCGAAACGCTGGTGACTATTTCTCCATTGATGTCACTGATAGATCCCCTTTTCTTCATGTACTCATGCTTCAATTGTGTGTCACTTTCTTCTGTAAGAGGACTGACAGTGTACCCTATCAAAGTGATTTAAAGATAAGAGGCACAGTTTAACATTGTAACTGTGATGAAAGGAAGAATCAGCAAATATGACCGTTATGTTGTTATATTATTCATAAAGAGTTAGGAACTGATTGTTATGTGAATATATACCCTGGGATGCTGAAATAACTGCAGTCACATGCCAAGTAATAATTTATCAGTATACCAGCTACATGGAGAGATGCAAATATTATGTATTCATCAGTTTGCTATATATCTTATATAACTGATTTATCTCAGAGCAATGCAGGGATTACACTCCTTCAAAATCTATGACAGGTTTATTTACAGTACTTTAAAATATCTCAGTGATCACAAGATTTCTACACATATTGGATGGGAGTTTACAGCCTTCTTGAGCAAAACTGGAAAAACTCACCTGAGGTCAAAGGACATTTCCATTGTCTGCCCCTCACCCACTCCGAATCCATGGTGGTGAGTCGATTGTCTCAGCCGGAACTCAGGTCTGTTTTCTGGAACATTCTGTATGGTGTTGTTTATTTAAGCTCTCCAGCCCCAAACACAGGCTTCAGCAATCAATTCAGTTTAAGTTTACCAAATTGTCCATTCGGAATTCATTTCAGGTATATTGTTTGCCTGCAAAAAAAACCATATAAATTAATAACAATAAAAGATAAAAATCCTATTGTAGAGATCTAACTTTAATTAAAATATGTACAAAAACTATTCTAATGCATTAAAATAATCAATGAATCCCATTGTGAACAGAAATTAGTGAATAGACTAACAGAGTCAAATACAGATCAGTCAAACCATTGAACATTACAGGCAGGATTTTATGGCCTCACTTGAGTCGAGACCAGAAAATCCCACCCGAGGTCAGTGGACATTTCCATTGTCCGCTCCTCGCCTCTTCGATTACGTGGCGGGTAGGGCGGCAGAATTCCAACATGCATATTTTCTCCATTTTAATTGAAGATATCATTTTATATTAAGTCATCATAAACTAACAATTTTGTAATGGACTAGAACTATAATTATTCCCAAAACTGGAATGATTATTATCAGCTTGACAAGTGTCTGGCACAAGTGTGAGAGAAAGTTATTTGTGTGTTAAGCAAGATGAAGAGATAGAAGATCGAGGCTAAAGATCCATCTCTTAGTGAATGTAACACTACAAAAATGAGTCAAATTAGAGATGAGATCAGCAAGGATGAAGAATTACAGAAGCTGTCTCAGCAAGTGATCCGGTGATGGGTTGGTACAATACAGCAAACACAGCCAGCAAGACAGCAATGTTGATCTATCAGAGATGACATCTCAAAGAGGTTAGTCATGGAGTCATAGAGGTTTACAGCATGGAAGCAGGCCCTTTGGCCCAACTTGTCCATGCTGCCCTTTTTTTTAAACTCCTAAGCTAATCCCAACTTCCTGCTTTTGGCCCATATTCCTCTATACCCATGTAGCTATCTAAATGCTTTTTAAAAGACAAAATTGTACACTCCACTACGGCTACCTCTGGCAGTTTGTTCCAGACACTCACCACCCTTTGTGTAAAAAATTGGCCCTCTGACACTTTTGTATCTCTCCCATCTCACCTTAAGCCTATGCCCTCTAGTTTTAGATTCCCCTACCTTTGGGAAAAGATATTGACTAACTACCTTGTCTATGCCCCTCATTATTTTATAGACCTCTATAAGATCACCCCTCAGCCTTCTACGCTCCAGAGAAAAAAGTCCCAGTCTATTCAGCCTGTCCTTATAACTCAATCCATCACATCCCGGTAGCATCTTAGTAAATCTTTTCTGCACTCTTTCTAGTTTAATAATATCCTTTCTACAATAGGGTGATCAGAATTGCACACAGTATTCCAAGTGTGGCCTTACCAATATCTTGTACAACTTCAACAAGACGTCCCAACTCCTGTATTCAATGTTCTGACTGATGAAACCAAGCACACCGAATGCCTTTTTCACCACTCTGTCCACCTGTGACTCCACTTTCAAGGAGCTATGAACATGTATCCCTAGATCTCTTTGTTCTGTAATTCTCCCCAGTGCCCTATCATTAACTGAATAAGTCCTGCCCTGGTACAATCTATGAAAATGCATCACCTCGCATTTGTCTAAATTAAACTCCATCTGCCATTCATCAGACCACTGGCCCAATTGATCAAGATCCCGTTGCAATTGGAGATAACTTTCTTCACTGTCCACGATGCCACCAATCTTGGTGTCATCTGCAAACTTACAAACCATGCCCCTTATATTCTCATCCAAATCATTAATATAAATGACAAATAACAGTGGGCCCAGCAGTGATCCCTGAGGCACACCGCTGGTCACAGGCCTCCAGTTTAAAAAACAACTCTCTGGGTTCTGTCAAGAAGCCAATTTTGTATCCATTTAGATGCCTCATCCTGGATCCCGTAATATTTAACTTTATGCAACAACCTACCATGTGGTCCCTTGTCAAAGGCCTTGCTGAAGTCCACGTAGGCCACATCAACTGCACTGCCCTCATCTACCTTCTTGGTTACCCCTTCAAAAAACTCAATCAAATTTGAGACATGATTTTCCACTCACAAATCAGTCTTTGCATCTCTAAATGCCTGTAGATCTAGCATCTCAAAATACCTTCCAGCAATTAACCCACCACAGATGTGAGGCTCACTGGCCTGTAGTTCCCAGGCTTTTCCCTGCAGCCCTTTTTAAACAAAGGGGCAACATTTGCCACTCTCCAATCTTCAGGCACCTCACCTGTGACTATTGATGATTCAAATATCTTGGCTAGGGGACCCGCAATTTCCTCCCTAGCCTCCCACAACGTCCTGGGATATACCTCATCAGGTCCCGGGGATTTATCTACCTTGATGTGATTTAAAACTTCCAGCACCTCCTTCTCTGTAATATGTACAGTCCTCAAGACATCACTATTTATTTCCCCAAGTTCCCTAACATCCATGCTTTTCTCAACAGTAAATATTGATTAGAAATATTCATTTAGGATTTCACCCATCTCTAGTGGATCCGCATGTAGATGACCTTATTGATTTTAAGCAGTCCTACTCTCTTCCTGGTTACTCTTTTGCTCCTTATGTATTTGCAGAAGCTCTTTGGATTCTCCTTTGCTTTATCTGCCAAAACAATTTCATGTCCCCATTTTGGTCTCCTGATTTCTCTCTTAACTCTACTCCTACATGCCCTATACTCTTCAAGGGATTCACTTGATCAGAGCTGCCTATGCATGTCATTGCCTCTTTTTTCTTCTTGACTAGGGCCTCAATATCCTGAGCCACCTAGAGTTCCTGACTTCTACCAGCCTTGCCCTTCACTTTAAGAAGAACGTGTTTATCCTGAACCCTGGTTAACACACTTTTGAAAGCATGCCACTTACCAGACGTCCCTTTGCCTTCCCACAGGCTCCCCCAATTAACTTTTGAAAGTTCCTGCCTGATACCATCAAAATTGGCCTTGCCCCAAATTAGAATTTTAACTTTTGGGCCAGACCTATCATTCCCCATAGTTATCTTAAAACTAATAAAATTATGGTCACTGATCCCAAAGTGATCCCTAACTAACACTTTTGTTACCTGCCCTTCCTTATTTCCCAATAATTTCTAGTTGGGCCATCCACATACTGAATGAGAAATTCCTCCTGAATATACTCTATAAATTTCTCTCCATCCAACCCTCTAATACTATGGCTGTCCCTGTCAATGTTGGGAAAATTAAAATCTTCGACTAATACCACCCTATTTTTCTTAGAGCTATCAAAAATTTCCTTACTCCTTAATTCCTCGCTGACTATTTGGGGGCCTATAGTACCCTATCAAATCATCATCTCTATCAAAGTGATTTCCCGCTTCTTATTTCTCAATTCCACCAAAAAGACTCAGTGACCAAACTCTTGGATATATCCCTTCTCAGTACGGCCATGGTGCTTTCCTTAACCAAAAATGCAACTCCTCCTCCTCTCTTACCTCCTATTTTATCTTTCCTATAGCTTCTGTACCCTGGAACATTAAGCTGCCAGTCCTGTCCCTCCCTTAGCCATGTTTCCGTAATTGCTATAATATCCCAGTCCCATGTACCCATCAATGACCTGAGCTCATCTGCCTTGCCTGCCAGGCCTCTTGCATTGAAATAGATGCAGTTTAATCTGGACTTCCCTTGTTCTCTGCCCTGCTTTTGCCTCATCTGCCTGTACTAGGATTACTGACACTGCCTTTACTAATTAATGTGCCCACTTTAACTTCTTTGCTCTCCTCAAACTTCTCTTTGTCTCCCTACTGCTTTGGATCCTACGCACCCTCCCCCCCCCCACCGCCAAACTAATTTAACCCTCCAAAATTGTGAATTAATGTCTGAGACTTTAGATGGTTCTGACTCACTTAGCAGAATAGTTATCCAGGAAAAGTTAGAAGGATTAAAACAAGTTCCATCTCCCTGGTAATTATGCTAGTTGCCCTCTGATTCCTTGCTGTACTCCACCCCTGCCAACTACCCACTCTCCCCCGCCCCCCATGATTCACCTCCCCAACCCCCCTGATCATCCAACTACCCCCCAACTACACTACATCCCTCTTTCTGACAACCTGGCTAATTCCCTGACCACGTAATTACCTTGCCAATCGGTTGACTACCCCCCCACCACCTCTTGATGCCCCCCAACCCTTCCTGATAACCCCAACCCCCAACCTTTTCCACCGAACTGTCTATCCCCACCCCTGACGACACCCGGCCTGAGGTACCTCTCTCCCTTTCCCCACCATCCTTGTACCTCTAACTCCTGAGTGCTGGCTACCTCAGACTACTCCTTCACACCCCACCAGTAACTGTGACCCCTGACATCCCCAACTCACCTTACCCCATCACCCACTTATCTTACTCACTTACCTTCTCTTGGTAGCTTGTCAAAGTTGAATATAAAAACAAGACATTTATATTTTTTGAAATATTGCAGCCAGTTCCCGTAAAAAAAGGGGCTTGGTTTGGTTTCCCCCAATGCTCCTACACAATGAAGAAAGATCACCTGGAGGAAGAATGCTTCACCTTTCTCAGGAGCCCTGGTTCAGTGCACGGTAGGCAAACAGGAGAGGTTGTTAATCTGATGGTCTTTGCCACTCCTCAGAAGATACAGCTCTTCTGTATTTACTTCTAAATTCTGGGAACCAGAAGCTTTAGCAAATACCAAGATATAAAAAAAGGTCACTTGTGATTGCAGTGGCAGGTATTGAGTAAATGCAAACAGAAGGAGGCATAGTGAAATGTCACATAAGATTGGAAAAGTTGCTTCGGAAGCAAGGCAGAAATTAGTTGATCATGCTGCAACTACATTTAAATGATACGGGTCTATTAAGAGATTAGAAAGTGAGGACAAGTCTCATCTTGACCATCCCGATGCATTTTTTTTTACTTCACTACAACCATATCCTTATGTCAATGATGCCAGCATTGATCTGCTCAACCAGTTCTCTCTCTTCTGTCCTGGGGCTTAATTTGATGGACCTGTTACCAGTCAGATGGAAAATGGACTTTCTCTTTCCCGTTTACTCCACAAGTGTCTCAACAGCTGAATCAGAGAATGGAGGTGGATGTTGGTCGGGTGGGTTAGAGGAGAGTTAGACAATATTAAGCTGCACGTTTCTTCAATAATTTGTTTTTGATTGACCACCTTTGAAAGGAAACCTCCCTTTCTTAGGGGTTGAGACTGCCTTTAAGTGAAATCTAATTCATTGGATCTCCTTTGAATTGGCAGTGACTGAAAGAAGTGTGATTATTGCAGGCAACATCCAGCATTTAGCCAAAACCTCAAAAAATGATTGGGCCTTTGCTGAGCAAAACCAATGCAAAATATACCATTTGACTTCCAATATATACAACAAATTAAAATTGACTCTTTAATGTTGAATTTATTCTCAAACAAGAACCAACATGAGCATGATTGAATATTTCAGGATAAAGGGGCATAGTGAAATGTCACATGAGATTGGAAAAATTGCTTGGGAAGCAAGGCAGAAAATGACTGATCATGCTGCAACTAATGTGGAGTTGTGCAGCCTTGACCATCTTCATCTTCATCCTTTTTCTGTTCTATTCAAACACTTAACTATTCAATGATACAGCTGTTCTATGTCACCAAAAGCTCCCCTTGATATGTGACATATCTAACATCAGTTTTGACAGTTGTAGTAATTAAGCAAGAATAGTATAAATCATCAACTGGATCCCTTCAGGATACCTAACTATCATTACCAGTCTGGCCCACACGTGTCTCCAGTTCCATTTTACATGGCTGATAAATGTCCTCTAAGGGCAATATCCTCTAAGGGCAACCATGGAGGGCAATGTGTATTGCTTTGACAGCTTTGTCCAAATGCCAACAGCATCATAAAGAAAAAGGTCAACATGGTCTATTTACAAATCAGGATTTTATTTCTACAAAACTGAAAACATTGATTTGTGAGCATGACATTCATCTTTCAAAGATAACTAATATGTAACATGTGCGATCATTCTTCTCAAGATCCAATCTTTGTTGAAAGTAAAAATTTCATTAACCATTGATGTACTAATTATTTCTTTGCAACAAAGCAGTACAAAAACAAGTTGAAAATACAAAAACACCTATGTATAGAATGCAGTAAAGGTGTTGAAACATCTGGAGCACCAAACAGAATAAATAAATTGATCAGACTGTCTTGTTACGTGAAGCTTACCATAATAGTTCAGAGTCCAAGTATTCTGAAAATATACAGGATCTTTTTTGCTATTAGTGGCTGTACAATGGTAATATTAAGCATTTTTGTGGTACAAGTTCTCAGCTGTATCCCGCTGCCAATTGGAAATATGATTCTGCTGAGGCTTGTAGTTCATTGTTTATGTCTGAGACCTGCCCCATAATCCTGTGGATGATTGCCACATTATACAATGTAGCACCAGATCAGCAGAATTTGTAGCACAATACTGAGTGCCCCATGTAAATTCCAAATAACATAATTTCATCTTTAATAGCTTAAACATGTCTTCAATGGTCAAATTACATAGTGTGTCTTATATAGCTCTGTTCTGTATCAGATAAGTTAAAAGCTGTGTGCCAACATTGTTCAACTTCTGGTATATATCTGATAATATTGGATTAAGAGACTATTGCTAAAGCATTTGAAGTAGCACTCTGATTATAATTTGGGCATTACAAGTCAATCTCACGTTCATTGGAATCAATGAAAATGTCCATACATTGCAGGTTCTTAAATGAATACAGTGGGTGGAATTTTATCGGCACATCCACCCAAGGTTCGTATGATCCCGCCGAAGGCCAACGGAGAATGCCATTGAGCCTCGCCTGCCCCTGGAATCAGGGGCAGGTAAAATTCCAGCCAGTGAGTCAGAACTGGCAAGGGAATTCCGTCTTCTCATCTGGGAGGGAGTAGGATTCATCCAAACCATATATTGGTTAACCCTCTGAGTGCAGCAGAAGAGCATTATGAAATGACTTGTTTTTTTCTGTCGGTTAATAGCCATAAGGTGCCCATTGTGGTTGTTGTGGCTTGAACCAGCAAACTGCAATCCACTGGAACATGCCACCCCAGATTCTTTGTTTGATATGTATTGTTGTAAGGTGTGTTAATCTCCATTTACAAAAGTGATTAGTGGATCTAAATAGGAGAATTAAATAATGGTGCAATCAACCTTGTTGCTGAATTTAGGGTGAGAAAATTATTTGTGCTCATTATTTATGCAATCAACATTTGTAGAATGTCAGCATTTCTCATCATATCCAACAATGAATGAAAATGTTCAAAAAACTAGCTGCTACTATTGCTGTTTAACAAATGATTTTAATTAAATCGAAGTGCTGCCAACCTTTTATTCATGATTTCCCCCCCAGCTTTTCCTATAATTAATTAATGATTTGATGAAGCAAAGTCCACGGGCACTGCTTGGTTTCTAGTACCTCAGCCAAGGGCTATTCTTCACATTGAACCATCAGTGACAATGAGTGACAATAGGCCATTTTGGAGTTTGCCAAAATATTTTGACAAGGAAATCTATAGAATTATCTCCCCCCCCCCACCCCCCACCGCGATCCCCCTTTGCTTACATTGCTTTATCAGAAGGGCTGCAGAAACCCTACTTAAACTGCTATTCCATCCCACTGCTGATGATGTAATGCCAGCAAAGTGTAAGCAGAAAATATATTTTTTGGCTGCCATGACAATGTAACCAACTTCACTGAAAGGAAAACTGCAGCCCCTCTGCTTTTTGCCGGAGCAGGATGAGCAACTCTCTGCAGACTGAACTGGAATGAGTCTGCAACCGGACTGCAAGGGAATAATGGCTGGATAGGTTGCTTTTGAGGAAGCAATTTATTTTTGATTTGATTTGATTTATTATTGTCACATGTATTAACATACAGCGAAAAGTATTGTTTTTTGCATGCTATACAGACAAAACATATCGTTCATAGAGAAGGAAACGAGAGAATGCAGAATGTAGTGTTACAGCCATAGCTAGGGTGTAGAGAAAACTCAAATTAATGCAAGGTAAACAGCAGTGAAGATGTTCTTAGTCGGTTGGTACATACGTACAGTTGTGCCTGCTTCAATGAGTGCAAATGCCACTGTTAATGCATTTATTAACTAAATACAGCACCAAGCAAGCAGCAACATGAAATCCAAACAGGACAAAATAAATGTTCCAAAACATTGGGCATTAAAGTAACTTCTGTGGTCGCAGCTCATTCTTAAAGTTCTCTCAATGTACTTTGGGGATCCAAAGACTCCAATGCAGAGATAACAAATGGATTGAATGCACGTTGGAGCTGGAGAACTCAGGCAAAGATCCTTTTAGCACATTTCTTAAACAGAATAAGGCGATTCAGGAATCGAAGGCTGTGAGAGTTGAAAGGGAATGAAAACACCCCACTAATGGAGAATATACATCTCAATGTTAATGAGCTATCATTCCCTTTCCACAACTCTAATAACCTTAAAGTGGCATCCCTTTAAGTAACCTTTGGCTCATGAACTGCAGTAACCATTAATCTAAGTTTTGTTTTGTTTTGAATAACAGTGAGAAAAAGCATTGATTTTCTCCACTCTGCAGCAAATAACATCTTGCATTAATATAGCATCTTCATAACCCTAAGGCACTTCACATTAGTGTTTTACATTGAGCCAAAGAAGAAGAGACAAGAAACTAGATATTAAGACATATCTTAAAGGTGGAAATTAAAATGGAGAGATATGGATGTTTATGAAATGAATGCCAGAAGTTAGGTCCTAGGTGGCTGAAGGCACAGCCAGCAATGGTGGGGCAAAATATTGGAAGGGAAGGGATGGAAGTGTTACAGAGGAATGGAGTGGCAAACATTGGAAAGAACTTAATATGGATGGAACATTTTTAAACCCAGGAGGTTTTAATCTGAATGATGTGTACATGGGTCTAGATGTGGGCTGGGAGGCAATGGCTTTGCTTTTCTCAACATTTAATTGGAGGGAATTTCAGTTCAGTTCAGTTAGGACTGAATGTCAGACAACCAGTCAGACAACACAGGCAGCAAAGGGATTGAGAAAGGGTGATGGTGAGTGAGGTAGAGCTGCGTGTTGTCAGCATATACGTATAATGTGTTTTCAGATGATGTCGCCAGGTGCAGTGTGTAGATGAGATATAGGTGGAGGCCAAAGGTGCATCTAACTGACAGCCTGCATTTATTCTCAGCTGAAAACAGCTAACTCAACACAGACTGGGGATTTTGCCCATCTCTTAGGGGCCTTAGCTAGCTGAGGCCAGGGGGAAAACAGGAATATAATCTACATAATATACAGATATGTGATACAAGTAAAAGGGAATTACTTTTACCCTTTCCCAAGGATAATATAATTTAACAAAAGGATTTCAATATTTTCTTTGCATAGAATTGCACAGGTTCTGTAATACCTGTACAAATATAAAGCTAAGTTATTAATATTGTTGATCAATGTATTTCTTTTATAACAAATATAGAATCATTATACACATTTAACATTGTTAATTGCATTCCATCAAAATAAGTTTCACATAATTAGACTTAACAAACTTGTGTGCTTAAATATTTTGTACTTCTATTTTAAACTCAATGGGTGGAATTTTACGGCCCCTGCTGCTAGCAGGACCTTCCAGTCCTGCCGAAGTCAATGGATTTTTCAATCGCTTGCCGCATTTTCTGACACTGCCCCCTCCATGGCAGGACCATAGAGTTCCACCCGTTCTTTCTCTTTAAATCAAAGTCCTTGACCCATTGTTTTTGAAACAGTGCTGGGAGTGCCAGTTTGTGTCCGAGCTCCAAACACTTGTGGTTTACTGTCTTATAATCATTGTACACTCTGTTACTTGAAGAATATTAAACCTGTGTTTGCTGTAAAATATTGCTGATAATACTAGTTTTATTAATATACAAATCAGATAGCAACATCTGGTGAGCACAAATGTGCAGTTAAACACAAAAAAATCACAAGCTGCTCTGCATGATACGCTGCTTTTCCATAAACGGCATGAGAATAGCATCTAGCTGTCAAACGTACGATATGCTGTGAAATTTTAGATACTTCACCATATAAAGCTTGGGCTTGTATCAATGTCCTTTTAACTGCGTGATTAGTTTTAATTAGTGCCAAGCAAAGATTGAGATTGAAAATTAACTCGTGTAGAGTCTCATTCCTTCAGCTTTTAATTGCTGTTGGAGATTTAAAAATGAAATGACTTTTCTTTGTACTTCTTCTTTCTGTCTCTTTTCTCCCTCTATTAATCTCATCTTTCTTCTTTCCCTCTATGTATTTTATTTTTTGTATGTTACTTGACAATGAATTCACAATTCTAATTTACACTCCCTACTCCAGAATCTGAGTTATCCAATACACAATCCTCAATCTAATTGGTTAAAATGATGCACGTTCTACACAAAAGTCTCAAATACACTGTACCATTTTGATCTCTCACTAACAACAACTTGCAGTGAAAATTCCAATGGAAATTGGAATTTGTCACAAAGATCTCATGATGTGAAGATGCCGGTGTTGGATTGGGGTAAGCGCAGTAACACCAGGCTAAAGTCCAACAGGTTTATTTGGTAGCATAAGCTACTAGCTTTCAGAGCGCTGCCCCTTGATTTGAAACATTTCTTCACCTCTTTCAGAATATTAATGCAGTAAGAGTGAAAGGAATATAAAAGGAAATCTGGAACCACCTGTAATGATCAGCTTTCAAAGCTATACTTGACATTTCACTGGGAACATTGATTTAAATTCCAGTGGTGGCGAAATGTGTGTGGGATTTTTTACAACATGGCTCCATAAAAATATAGAAAACGTTGAGTTTAGCCACAAGTCTTTTGAAAAGGATGCTGCGGGCCCCAAGGATTATGTTCTCTCAGTTTAACAGGGATGTTGCCGTCTCAGCTAAAATCTCCAGTTATTTGTTTCAAACAAGCTATTGGATTTTGAAAAGCAGGCTTTGGTATTTGAATTTCAATACACGAAGGTGCTTTGAATCAGTTACAGAAATGTACAGCATACCAGAAAACTAATCAGTTCTAGCTTTTTGCTACATTCAGCATGAATTTGACTATTAGGTTAAATAATAAAGCTATTTCATATTTTCCAAGAAAGTTGCTTATATTGCCCAGTCTCTGGTGCAGGCTGCTCAGAGAGCATGTAGCCAGCTCATATAAGCCAATACAAATTTCACAATTTTTTTGGCATCATTCTCTACTAATACAATTGGTTCTCTAGAGAGCTGTAAGCAGGCAAGGTCTTAGTTATATAATACGTAGCCATGTTCCTTACCCACAGCATAATGTGTTTTTAAGACTTGATGTGTATTTAATATAGATAGGTTCTTGGTTGGTAAGGGAATCAAAGGTTATAGGGAAAAGGCAGGAGAATGGGGTTGAGAAATATATTAGCCATGATTGAATGATGGAACTGACATGTTGGGCCGAATGGCCTCATTCTGCTCCCATATCTTATGGTTTCTTAAAATTACAAACTACAAGAGATTATTAAATTATGCATTTCCAAACCAACAAAATGGATTTGGAGAGGTGGGTTGGGGTAGGGGAATTGATGAAGGGTGCTGCAAATTGACTCACACAAAAATGTGTGGGGATTGCAGGGTGCTTTTAATCTATTTCCACTCATAACCTTGCGGGCAGTATAATATATTTGTGCTGCCTATTCTTTTCAATGACCATTGTATACAGCCAGCTGTCCCACGCTGTTCATTGCCTGCATATGCCAAACATTGCAAAGGTAATCTGTGACTCTCAAAGTATTGTGGATGAAAGAAGTGGTGGGAGTTTCTAAAAAAGCCCATCTGCGCTGTGGTACTTTAAACAATGGTTGAATATAGGAGAAAATATGCATGGTGTTTAGACTATGCATTTGGTGGCAACGATGGAAAGAAAGAGATATTCTGCACGTGTAGGGAGGTAGGGGGCCCCTCAAGCTCTATAGGCCTGGATTTTCTCTGACATCCTTGCATCAATTCTGATTATGTAATTTTCCACACCCACTGGATATGTAATCCAGCTTTCCCATCCAAAGATTCACTTCCAAAGTAGTTGACATGGCCTTGGTCACATCTGTTCTATTTCTCACACACTACCTCTCATTCCCAAAGCCATGACAGGGTTTCCCTTATCTTCCCCCAACACTGCATCCAACAGACCTTGTTCCATAATTCCAGTGCGATGCCACCATCAAACGTATCTTTCCCTCCCCTTTCAGCAATTGGGTCGAACCTTCCCTCCACGATACCTTGATCCACACTTCAATTATCCAAACCCAGCTTCCCTTCCAATGGCACCATCCTGTGCAAGTACAGGAGATGCAACACTTGCCGTTTCACTTCCCGTTGTCCAGGCCCCTAAACATTCCTTTCAGATGAAACAGCAATTCATTTGTAATAAAAACAGAAAGTGCTGGATAAATTCAGCAGGTCTGGCAGCTTCAGTGGAGAGAGAAACAGAGTTAATGTTTCGAGTCTGTATAATTTCTTCAGAGCAGCAACTTACTGATATTCCTTTCTGTTTAGTTTACTGGATTCACTGTTCATGATAAAATTTTTACATAGGTGGGACCAAACCTGGATTGGTTGATCACTTTGTGAAACACCTCTGTTTGGCCTGCAAGTGTGACTTGAGCTTCTGATCGTTTATATTTTAAGTTGTCATCCCACTGCCTGTCTGACTTCTGTGCCTTTGCCTCTTTCACTGCTCAGTAAAACTCAAAGCACTGCGCCTCACCCTAGGATTAGACACTATATGCACTTCCAGATTTAACTTCAAGGTCACAAGCCACTGCTCCCATTTTTCCAGACAGCATGTGCTGGGAATGATCCTGCTGTTGTAATTTACTACTTGACCAGACCTATCCTTTATTTCTTTACTTGTTGTGGTATCATTCTTTTGTCATTTAAGATCAGGGGTAAATTTTCCAGTCCTGCCCACTGTGGGAATCGTTGGGGGGTGGGACAGACAATTTGACGACCATTAGGAGAGTCTGTTGACCTTGGGCAGGAATTTACAGTCCCTGGAAAATCCTGCCCTATAACACCATAAGATGTAGAAGCCCCAGTAGACCATCTGGTCCTTTGGATCTGCTCCACCATTCAATGAGATCATGACTGATCTGATAATGATAATCCTCAACTCAACTTTCCCACCTCATCCCCATAACCCTTGATTCCCTTACTGATTAAAAATCTGTCCATCTTGGCCTTGAACATCCTTATTGACTCATCCTTTACAGATCTCTGTGGTGAAGAATTCCATAGATTTACTACTCTATAGGAGAAGAGATTCCTCCTCATCTCTGCATGAAATGGGTGATCCCTTACTCTGAGATTATGCTCTCTCATCCAACATTCTTCCACGGGAGAAACAGGCTCTCAGCATTTACCCTGTCAAGCCCCCTGAGAATCCTATATGCCTCAGTAAGGTCGCCTCTCATTCTTCTAAACTCCAATGAGCACAGATGCAACTTCTGAACCTCTCCTCAGAAGAAAGTCCCTCCACACCTGGGATTAACCGAATGAATCTTCTTTCGACTGTCTCAGGTGTAGTCTAACCTTGCATAGTTTCAGTGAGACTTCCTTATTTCTATCCCCCATCTGAAATAAAAGCAAACATTCCATTTGTCTTCCCTATTACCCGCTGAACTTGCATGCTAGTTTTTTGAGATTTTGAGGACCCCAAATTCTTTTGTGCTGCAGCTTTCTGCAGTCTTTCTCTGCTTAAATAATATTCAGCTCTTTTAATCTCCCGACGAAAGTGCATAACTCACATTTTCCAATATCTTCCAGCTGCCAGGTTTTTGCCCATCCATTCAACCGTCTATATTCTTCTTTAATCACTCCTGGTTTCCATCCAATACAGATCTTCCCTTTGCCCTCTCTTTCCCTCCCCCACTTTCTCTATCATTGCGCTTATTTAAAACCCGCTACATGCAATTGTTTCCGGTTCTGGCATAGGGTCATCAACTTGAAACACTGCAACTTTGTTGCTACAGCATGGGACCCCCAATAGCTTGAAAACTAGAGGCAGCCCTACCTCGCTGTCTGTGGGACCCCTGCCCGCACTTACAGGTGTCTGGCATCTAAGTCATTGCTATTGGGGCTGCTATCCCTTTAAAGGACAGCCACCTGACCCAGGAAGCTGCCATCCAATCAGACAGCCAGTAGCTCAGGAGTCTCATTGGCCCCACCAGATGTGTGTCCGGACGAAAAGGACACTCTGCCCTCTGAAGCAGCTAAGTGAGGTCGGGTATCACCTTTCAGTTCTGTTACCCTTCCAGTGAATCTTTTTGAATCTCCATTGCTATATCCTTTTTTAACATGGAGATCCAAACTTTTCACAGTACTCCAAGTGTGGTCAAATCAAGGTTCTTTGCAAGTTTAACACAACAACTCTGATCTTAAACTTTCTTTCCCTCCAGAAATAGAACCCAGTGCTTTCTTTGGTTTTGAATGGCCTTTGTAACCTGTGTTGCTATGATTAGTGATGTGTGTAATTGTACCCAGAGACACCTCTGACCCTCTAACATTTAGACATTTATTTTTTAAGCAGTATATGGCCTCCTTATTCCTCCCAACAAAATGTACCGCCTCACACTTCTCTACACTGAAACTAATTTGCCAATTACACACCTGTTCTACAAATTTATTAATGTCTTTCAATACATCTTATTATAATCCTCCTCTATATTAACCATACTCTCCCATGTGATATTATTTTGAAGTTGCACTTTTGATTTCTGAGTTCAAACCATTTATGTAATTAATGAACAGCAGTGGTCCCAGACTGATCCTTGTGGATCACCACTTCTGACATTTTATCTAGTTTGAGTTATTGGTTTTAACTCCTACCCTCCGTTTCTGTAGTCAGCTTTCTATCTATTCAGCTAATTTTCCCCCAACTCCACATGGTCTGACTTCAATCATGAAGTCAGACTCCTATTCCAAGACTACTCCATTACCTTCATCTTCTCTTTCTGATCCCACTTCAAATAATTTAATAAGATTCAGCAAGCATGATTTTCCCTTGTGAAATCTGTGCTGATTATTCTTTCTACATTTTCAGCTTTTAGATGTTTGTCTGTCACATATTTACATATAGATTCCATGACCTTGTCTACTACTGCAGTTAAGTTAATTGTCTATATTCTCTGGATTTTCTCTATATCACTCTTTAAATTCTAAATCGCTTTAGATATGCATTATCTGTCTATCGGTCCTTTGGTGTTAACCCCTTTTCTAATGATTTTTAATAAATAAGTACTGGGTGCCTCTGCTTTGTCTCCCCTATTTTTAACATGCACGATACAACCCATCCAGTCCAGGGATTTTGTCCTCCCTAAGTTTGCTCAGTTCATCAATGATCTCCCCCTTGTCTATCTTAACTGTTGTTAATGTCCTACCATAGGAATTATATGGTGAGTAAAAACAGAAGTCACTGCTTTGCTTCTTATTTTTCTCACAACTATTTTTTAAGTGAGCTTTATATACAGAGAAAAATATGACTTGGGAAATGACGTTACACAGTTTTATTGTGCAAAAACTTAATTCATTCAGATCAAATTCCTTTCTTCATAGTTTTGGTGGAAGTGGTAACCCATTAGAAATCAATAGAGTATATCCCCATGAAAATAGTAGAGCAAAGAATTCAAAATGATAATGTTAATGTTTGTACAGTAATATTTCAGATAGCAATTTCTAAGTTTGCATCTTAATGCACATAAAATAAACATATCACAGTACTAATTTAAAAAAATACAGAATTGATCCATCTTCAGAAAAATTATGTCAACAGCATTGTCCTATTCTTAAGAATTGTACGGGGCAGAGGGGTGATGTGTGGTTTTTAGAAAAGTAACAACCACATTGCTAGGGTAAGTTTCTCACATTGAAATGATGTGCTTATTTATGTTTATTTTATAATTGCATAAAACTTCAAGCAAATTCTTGAATATCCCTTTTTAACATGGAGAATTAGTGATGTGTGTAACTGTACCCAGAGACACCTCTGATCCTCTAACATTTAGACATTTATTTTCTAAGCAGGATATGGCCTCCTTATTCCTCTCAACAAAATGTACTGCCTCGCACTTCTCTATATTGAAATATCTTGAATATCAGTAACCTTCTCCAGTTTTGTAATTCCACAAGATCTCTGGGCTCCTCAAGTTCAACACATCCCCTATTTTAATCATTCCATCATTGACAGCCGGACTTTCAAATATCTAGCACTAAATTCTGAAATTCTCCACAAAATCTCCTCATTCTCTACCTCTCACTCACTTCTCTCTTAAAATCTCCCACTTGGTCACTTGATCACTTGTCCACATGTCTCTGTATCTGGCTTGGTGTCAAATTTTGTTTGAAAATGCTCCCGCAAAGTGCCTTGGGCTTTTGCTCTATGTTAAAGGCACTATATAAAACAGGTTATCATTGAAACAGCGCAAACATTCCAATATATACATAAAGTATTCAAGATATACACATGGTGTTGCAACCTCTATATATACAAGCAGGCAAAACATAACACATGCATATAACTGTGGCTGTTCTTGACAAAACAAAACATAAAAGTGCATCAGATCTGTTTGTAAAACTTACAATTTTCCAATAAATTAAGCATTAATTCCCAACAGCAGTGACTTCCTTTTTTCCATAATTTTTGTAGGTCACATTTTTAAATGTGGAAATTGACCCCCTGTAAAGCGGATTTGTACCCTGAAAATACAAGAATACTTTATGAAGGAACAGACACATTTATGTAGTTATGCACATAAAGCATAGTGAATTATATGACCTATCTCTATTGCCACAGTAAGTTTATCATAGACTTTTTCCCTCCAACTTCGTTTTCAATGATGCCACCAACCTTGTCAGTAATAACAATTACAATAAAACTAAACTGGAATTTACCAATATGTTTGTCCAAATAACGGCTAATTGTATATTTTCCATGTTGCCCACTGCAGCTTTACTTATCCAGCTTATTAGAATTATAAAGTATGCATGACATCTCTCTTAGCTCAGCACCTTTTTAAATATTTGCATTCTATGTTAAATTTGAGATGCAAATTAACAGTATAACTTCGTTCGTTTCAAATACATACCGTTTGCCACTTAGCCTTTGCTCGTTCAGCTTCAAATTTGGCCACTTCTTTGTGGTCGTGAATGGATATAAACATCTTCCAGATACTGAGGATAACCAAACCAACGACAAGGATTGCGAAAGAAATCCCCAAAACTATCACAAGTACATTTGGAGGCAAGGGGCATTCTGTGCAAACAATACAAGATTTCAATATGTGGCAGTTGCTAAAATGCAGGAAAGTTGTTGTTATGATGTGACATGGTGATTGACGCAAGGGTTAATGTTAGAGAATGAGTGCTCAAGGCGAAATGCAACATTGAATGCATAACACTGTGTGTGATAGTGATGGTGACCTGGATTTTCACTGAGTTGGGTTAACTTGGGAGCCCTTTAAGAATGCTGAGCCTGTCCTGATTCTGGGATTCCCAACTCCATTCCTGGGCTATCTAATTTTTGGGAGTGCCTTGAAAGGGTGCAACTGTTTCCTGGCAGAAGCCCACATCTGGCATTCTTGACCTGGTTGACTCCATTGTGGAGACAGGTATTTCCTACTCTTCCCCAATTATCTTGCAGACACACCAGATTTTTAAAGAGTTGTGGTTCATGGCCCCCAAAAGGAGTCGTGAATGCTAGTGTTCATGAAGGACCTTTTAAAAGGTTCAAAAGGTCCCCCTCATGCCCCCCTGGGCCAGGTTACACTGCTCATGCCCTGTATGCCAGGTTCCACCCTCCCACTGCTTAAGTTTCCTTAAGCCTCCTATGCCCAGATCTGCCTTTCCATCCACCCCCTCAGGCCTTCATACTAGGCTCTTCCCTTCCATCCATCCCCTATGTCTGCTCATATCCTCTATGTTAGGTCCTGCTCTTCCACCCAAATTCTCAGGCCCTTCATGCCCTGCATGCCTGGCTCTGCCTTTTTACCCACCCACTATGTCCCATCATGTTCCCTGTGCTAAGCTCAGGTTCCAATATCCATTAATCCACTGTGCATTTTCTAGAACAAGTGAACTCAGCAATTTAATGTGAGATTTTAAAAAAGCTTTGAAAAATGTAATTCACTAATCACTTTCACCAATGAAAAATGTCTGGGTGACAATGTAATATAAGTGCTAATCATTCAGTCCCTTTGAAACTTCAAACACCATAAGTACTGCAAACTACTTGAGTTCTGTCAACAAACCTTGTGAAATTGATCACAGAGATCAAAGAGACTAAGATGTCATCAAATCATAGAATCACAGTGCAGAAGGAGGCCATTTGGCCCATCACGTCTGCATAAACTCTCTGTCAGATTATCAATCAGTGTTTCTCCAGATTGCAGGTGTTTTGTTATTCCAATGGATGTCTGGACTGTCAGCCAAATATATACTGAGGCAAAGTTCTGCAAAGTTTGTTGATTTAACTCAAGTTTCAAGAGTTTGTTATTTGTGGTTTTTGAAACTTCATAGGGCCAGGATGTTTGACACTTTCATTAGCTCACTGTCCATGTTTTTACCATAGAAGAAAGTGATCAGTGGATTCCATTTTTTTCAAAGATCTTTAAACATTCCACTTTATAGTGGTTTTCATTGACTTGAGAAAGTATCATTGGATCAATGGGCATGAAAGTGCCATAGTCTGGCATAGGGGGCATGAGGGGGCACAGGGGTGAATGGAAGATACGTGATGGCATGAGTGGCATCAGGAGCGCTTGGAGGGTCAACGGAATGAGAAGGGTGAAGAGTGGAAGGCCTTTTCATTTTTCTTTCATTGGGACCAAGTTCCACTGCACTGAGATGGTCTTTTCACCAGTCTACGTCCATACCCAATAGTCCTTGTGGTTGCCTCTGCACTTCTTCCTGGATCAGCTGCACTGACGTCAGCCAGCACCTAACCCCCAGTAATGAAGGTCGCACCTTGGTGTGCATCTTCTCTGAAGATGGGCACATCAAGCCAGCAATTTTCCAAATTTTCCCCTATCTGCTTTGTGGATGAAAATTCAGGCATAAATTTCACTATGTACCCCCCCCCACCCCCCCACCACTCCCGCCCTACTATCTGTGATCAAAAACTGGTGTAATCATTAACTGTGATTATTTTACTGCTGGTTAATTATATTCTTATCATATTAAGCAATGCCTTTCTAAGCGCTTTTAAATGATAAATGAAAAAGAATCACTGATTTCGTCAACCTCTTGATTGTCCCTAGAATGATGGTGGGAACTCTATTATAAAAAGTACAAGTATAATTAGCGGATTCCCCACTGCAACATCCCACCATGCTCAATATTAAAGGGATTCAATGGGATACATGCAAAAAAACTACTTGTTCTGGTGGAAGAATCCACAACAAAAGGACCCAGCCTTAAAATTATAGTCAGGCCATTTATGAGAGAAACCAGGAAGCATCTTATCACAGAAAAGTTAGTAAAAATCTGGAACACTGTCCCCCAAAAGGCCCCAGATGCTGGCTAGTTGCAATTTGAAAGACTGAGATTGATGGTTTTGTTAGGTGATGTTATCATGGGATATGGATCAAAGGCTAGCAAGATGCAGGCCAGCTGTGATTTGACTGATTGGTGGAACTGACTCAAGAGACTGAATGGCCTACTTCCGTTTTTAAATTCCTTAGCTGGTGGCTCATCCTAACTTCATAAAATTTTGTATCTATTTACTTCTCACGTCCTCTCAGTAGTTTTGTTTCTAAAAAAAGACTCATTTGATTTGTCAGCACAATAAATCTTCATTGGTAACTATCAATGAAACTGATCCATTTTTGAAAAGTTCACATTTAGTTTAGATATCTAATCCTTAATTTAACAGATTTTTCCTCATTTTAACAAATGGCTAATTTTTTCCTTGCAGGTGTGTAACATCCAGAAATGTGACAAGGAAAGATATGGCTAGAAACTAGACTTAGAGTTAAATTATTATATCACCCAAGCTCACCTGTTTGTTTTAAATCAAAAACTTGTGATTTTCCATATCCATCCGTAATAATATGGAATGATATTGTGCAATCATTGCCACTTTTCAAAGAACAGTAGACAGATTGGTTTTCTTCAAATTCTAGAAAAATAGTTTGGAAATATGCACATTAAGTTTTAAACATTTTTTTTAAATCAGTAAAATCACAACTACTACCTACTGACCATGGTCTTGAATAATTGCACTTGTCTTTTCAATGAATGATAAAATAATTCTGCATTACAGCACTTTTCAAATCTCACTTCCTACACAAATGTTTTGCCAGAAAGCTATGCCTGACTTCAATAGCCGAATGGGTGGTCCATCAGCAATGGCCAACAAATGCATCTGTCAACTTCCTTTCTTAAGGATTTCATTGAATCGGGTGTGCACGTTATTTTACCATTCATAATATACTTTCTTCTGAACTCAATAGCCCACAATATCCATGATACAATGAAGACTATACTGTGATCATTGTTAGTTCTGACAACTAACACGTCTAGATTATATGACATTTAGTTTATGTTCATGCAACCAAAATGATGCGGAAACTTCCTGGATACACTAGGTACTTTTAAAGTGAAGAAAGCTAAAACATTTGAAATATATTCATCAGGGAACTTCCAACTATAAAATAAGTGAAGCATTAAAATTCAGAAGTCATGTTTGTTTTTAGGTGACCACCACTTCATTCCACTGAAAGTGTTGAGGGGATACAATAACAAATCCATACTGACTTTTATTTTAAGTTATTTGAGATGTTTATTATTCATTATTCAAAATAACTAAATCCAGTATTTGGCCCTTTCAGTATTACATTTCCTGAGACCCTTTTGACATAGCTGTACCAAGTTTATTAATTATTAATAGATAGAAATCAGTGCACCTATGATTCCCCATTACGTTCACCCTGGGAGGAATTTTCTGGCCGTGCTAGCCCCAAAACTGGAAAATCTCACCCTAGGTCAATGGACCTTTGCGTAGTCCACCTCCGCAATTCCTGTGGCGGGTGGGATGGGAAAACTCCATTCCTATGTTTGAGATGACCTGCTGGATTTTGCACAACTATGAAAGCAGCCTTATTTTTATATATCAGATACTACTTCCAGAAAAAGTAATTTTCTTTGCAAAATTTTGAAATGTTTATTTCAATCATTATGAGATTCATGAGTCAAAAGCAAGTGCAAGACAGAGGAGACATTAAGCTACTAAGTTTCTGAACAGCTAATATTCTAACTGTTGCATATTAATACTTGTTGCCTTGGCCAGCACTCCATTATACATCTGACTTGAGTCTGGTAGAGAGTGGAAAACTTCTGGGAGTCAGGAAATGAGTCATTTGGCACAGAATACTCAATGTCTGACTTGCTGTTCTGGCGACAATATTTATATGGTCCAATTAAGTTTCTGGCCAATGAAGGCCCCTCCCAGGATGTTGGTGGGGGATTCAGTGGTGACAATATCATTGAAATTCAAGGGGCTGCCCATCTTTGGTTCACTGATAGCACTCCAATGCTATAATTGGAGATGACAGCATTCATCTCCAATGATAGCAGAAAGTTCAAGTCCAATTCCAGACAGTTGACATTTCAGAGGAGTTCTGAGGGAGTGCTGCACCCGGAGTTGCTGTCTTTTTGATGGGAAGTTAAACCAGGACCTTGTCTGCATTCTCAAATGGACAAATGGGAATATTTAAAGAACAACAGGAGGTTTTTCCAATGTTCAACCAAAGCCACCAAAAAAATTGTTAACCAGAATTTTCTCAAACTTAGAGTTTTGGATCAGGCAAAAAAAGTTGTGCGAAACTCACCGTCTTCACAGACAGCTTTTCTCACCTGATTAAATGGCACTCTGTACAATTTTAGAATGCTAGCGAGGATCACACAGCCAGCTGAAGGGGAAGGCCTAACATGCCAATAATGCCGGGATTCTGAGGTCAGGATGTCCTTTTTAAAGAGCGTCCCAATCAAGAAAGGGAACAGAGATAGCCCGGGAAATTACCGACCAGTGAGTCTGACCTCAGTGGTTGGTAAGCTGATGGAGAGGCTTCTGAGGGACAAGATTTACGAGCGTTTGGAGAGGTTTGGCTTGATCAGAAATAGTCAACATTGTTTCGTCAAGGGCAGGTCGTGCCTTACGAGCCTAGTTGAGTTCTTCGAAAATGTGACTGAACACATTGACGAAGGAAGTGCAGTGGACGTGGTGTACATGGACTTCAGCAAGGCGTTTGATAAGGTCCCCCATGCAAGACTTCTTGAGAAGGTGAGAGGGCATGGGATCCAAGGGGCTTTGGCCTTGTGGATCCAGAACTGGCTTGCCTGCAGAAGGCAGAGAGTGGTTGTGGATGGGTCTTTTTCTGCATGGAGGTCAGTCACCAGTGGAGTGCCCCCAAGATCTGTTCTAGGACCCTTGCTGTTTGTCATTTTCATAAATGACCTAGATGAGGAAGTGGAGGGATGGGTTAGTAAGTTCGCCGATGACACGAAGGTTGGTGGTGTTGTGGATGGTCTGGAAGGATGTCAGAAGTTGCAGCAGGACATAAATAGGATGCAGGACTGGGCGGAGAAGTGGCAGATGGACTTCAACGCGGATAAATGTGTAGTCATCCATTTTGGCAGGACCAATGGGATGAACGAGTACACTATCAAGGGCAGGAGTCTTAGTAGTGTTGAAGAGCAGAAGGATCTTGGGGTCCAGGTCCACAGGACTCTTAAATCGGCCTCGCAGGTGGAGGATGTGGTCAAGAAGGCGTATGGTGTACTGGCCTTCATTAATTGAGGGATTGAGTTTAGGAGTCGGGAGGTAATGCTGCAACTTTATAAGACCCTTGTCAGGCCTCACTTGGAGTACTGTGCGCAGTTCTGGTCATCTCACTATAGGAAGGACGTAGAAGCTATTGAAAGGGTACAGAGGAGATTTACAAGGATGTTGCCTGGATTGGGAGGCATGCCTTATGAAGATAGGTTGAGGGAACTGGGACTCTTCTCCCTGGAGAGACGAAGGTTGAGAGGCAACCTGATAGAGGTTTCTAAAATGTTGAGAGGAATAGATAGGGTGGATTCTCAGAGGCTATTTCCCCGGGCTGAAATGGTCGCTATGAGAGGACACAGATTGAAGGTGCGGGGAGGCAAGTACAGAAGTGATGTTAGGGGTAAGTTTTTCACTCAGAGGGTGGTGACTGAATGGAATCGGCTGCCATCAGTGGTGGTGGAGGCAAACTCACTGGGGTCTTTTAAAAGACTTCTGGATGAGTATATGGGATTTAGTGGGATGGGGGGTTATAGATAGGTCTATGCACTGGTAGGTGTTGATGTGATCGGCACAACTTGTGGGCCGAAGGGCCTGTTTGTGCTGTAGTGTTCTATGTTCTATCTCAAACTGAAATTTAAGTGCCTTCCCTGCTCCCCAAAACAGACATTAGGATATCTCTTCCCCAAGCATTAGGGCATCTCTCCACAATTCTGAGATCGGGGCACCCACTGCCCATCCATCACAATGCTATGATCAGCACACTGCACAGCCATGTCCTGCTCCATCTGGGGACTATACCTTACTGTGCATCCATGCATGGTCATCATGACTGGTTCTGGCCTTTGAAAGCAGGAGTGATTCATACGACATGGCATCATGCCAGGTGAATGGGGAGATTAAGGCGATGGACATTCTGGTGTCAAGGCCGGTAGGTATTTGCTTATTCATTATAATTGATAGAAATCAAGTTCACAGCCTTTCTTGACATAAACCTGATCATGTCAACAGTGGGCAGGGAAATCTCAAACTGAGATCTTGCCAGTGCAAATCCCGTTTTTGGCAGCTGGTGAGATTTAACAGCTATTACAGGATTTGCACCTACAATCAATGGGGCAACTAAATCATGTTCATTATCTCACTGCTATTTGTGTGCAAACTGATTGCCATATTTCCTGTTATTGCAATAATATCTACTTGTCAAATATTCACTGAAGAAGGGTCATCTAGACTCGAAGCGTTGGTTCTACTCTCTCTCCACAGATGCTGCCAGACCTGTTGAGATTTTCCAACATTTTTCTGTTTTTGTTTCAAGTATACTTAATTGGCTGTAAAGTGGTTGGGATGTTTTGAGATCACAAAGAGCCTTATATAAATATAAATTTCTTTCTTTTCTTCCCTCCTTTTTGAACAAGTTGGCAACTTTTCAGCTCTCCAGTAGAACATACACATCTAATGGTATTTGAAAAATTGTGGTCAGAGATATAACCACATACATTATATCATAAGCATGATGTGGTCTTCATTTAAAAAAAAATCTGCTGTTTGATTTCTCTGTTAAAACTATTTTTTTAGAATTGACGCTGGTAAAATGGATTTTTCAACACGCACCTTCATTAAAGATAGAAATATAGACACATAGAAATATAGACATATAAAATATAGGAGCAGGAGTAGGCTATTGAGCATTCGGTGCATTATGATCATGGTTGTTCATCCAACTCAGTAACCAATTCCCACTTTCTCCCCATACCCTTTGATCCCTTTAGCTCCAAGTGCTGTTCCTAACTCCTCTTGTAAACATACAATATTTCAACTGCTTTCTGCGGTACTAAATTGCCCCTTAGTGTCAGGAGGATTACCTGGGGAAATACTTGGGGTTACGGGCATAAGACCTGGGCGGGATTGTTGTCAGTGCAGTCTCAGTGGACTGAATAGCCTCCTTCTGCACTGTTGGGGTTCTATGACATCTGTGACTTGTTCTTTGACTATTTGAAATCCACAGATCTCCAGAGATTAAAACAATGAGTTGCATCAAAACAGTGATTTTCACAATAATTTCATTGCAGTGTTAATGTAAGCCTACTAGGGACACTAATAAGTAAACTTAAACTTGTTTTGGTTTTATTTTTTGATGTGACAGTAGTGTTTGCTACCTGCTGTTTGATTGATCGTTGAATCAACTAACATGCATTTTTCTTGGCATTCTTCTTCTGAACCATCTGCATTAGACAAGAAACACTCAACACAGTTCCTGCAAGAGAAATACCGTCATACAAGATCAATAACTGCCAAGCTTTTGTCCCCAGTATTAAAAAATGAAATATCTGCGTTTTTTAAGGTTTAGGAACCAACACAACTTGTACAATGCAAGTGTAAGGCATATACAGCTATACAAAATGCCTTTGGAGAAGTTCAAAGGCAACGATCCAGGTTGACATTTACAAAGTTGATACTTGACAAGCATTATTCAAAAGAGTATTTTCCTCAGAGGAGCCAAAGTATTTTTTGAAAACACTTCTGGCACACTCTTTGACATAAGAAAACTTTAGATATTCTTAGTTCTTTAAAAAAAAGCATCACATGTCATATTACATAATAGGGAATGTTTGTAAAACAGCTACAGAATCTCCTTTGAGACATGTAATTCAATCACTAATTATCTTGGAGACAAAAATGTGCCAAAGGGCTTTTTTAAAAAGAGGAGTTGTTGAAAGATAACACAGAACAAAATGCATTCCATTGCTAGGGACAGAGATTGTTAAATTTCTCTATCTACAGCAGCTTTTGAGTTGTTGCATAGAATTTTACAGCACAGAAGGAGTCCATTTTGTCCATTGAAGTACTAAAGATCAGCAAAGAGGGTCTTTGGGAGAAGTCTGATACGTATTTCTTTAAAACATCAGTACTTTCCACTTTGATGAGAAGCAATTGAACTCCTGTTAATGTGGAAAATTGAAGCACAAAATATTACATCTTTGTATCTTGATGTTTCAAATTATCATTTTGTAAATCAAAGTATAGGACAGGGCTGAGCAAAATTTTCAACCTGAGGGCTATATCTGGATATGGAAATTGTGTAATGGGCAATAATTGTTCAATAAATAAATGATTTGTATTCAAACAGGGAGAACACAATTTTGTTTAAATATTACCAGGGCTGTAACTTATGAACTGCTGGCGTTGGACTCCGGGAATTCCTCTCATAGGCTTTTTTAAGGGTTTGCACAGCAATTTGCACACTGGTTTAAGTTGCAAACTTTGAATGGTTCCACCAGAATACACCAATAGTTACTCAGAAAAAGTAGAAGAATTAAAACATCTTCTAACTTCAGGGTAACTATTGTAAACATTGAGACTGACACTGACTAAACTCCCCCCCAACACCCCAACTAATTCCCCCCACAACATATTCCCCTTCACCCTAATCCCCCCAAGGATTCCACCCCCTGTGGAGCTGACCCAACCCCCCTTGTACATCTGCTCTACCCCCTTGTAACCCATGGGCCTGACTGGACTAGACCAAACTTCACCCCCAGCCACCTGATCTGTGGACTCGACCTGACATATCTGACACCCATCAGCTCCGTCTGACCCTGGTTTCTGCACCCTGACCTTTGAACCTATCACTCCTGACCCCTGACTCCCCAATCTCTGACCACCACCTCCTGACCTCTAGCCCCACAACCAACCAGACTACACTGGACTCCATCCCCACTCCCCAACCCATAGACCTGACCCAACATATCCAGCACAGGCTGACCCTCCCAGCCTGGCCTCCGACACTCCCACGCCTGACCTCCAACATAACCCCACCTCTAACACCCGACACCTACTTGCCCTCAGACCCTTCCTTGAGATGCAGACCCTCCCCCACCCCCAACAGGAACTGGATCTGCAGGGGCCTGTGAGGAGACTTTCCAGGAAGGTTCTAAGCAGTTCCAATGATTGCAATTGTCAATATAATTCTTGATAGCAGCTAAGTATTTATTTATTGTGATTCCTGTGGGCGATTGCATTTCATTGCCAGTTGGAATTTTTGGCCTCACAGATAGTATTTCTGGACAAAATAGTATTTCTGGACAATGCATTGTTAGAAAATTGCATAATTGAGTTGTTTGTTTATATTACTACAGAACTGTATTGTTCCTGTCAAAACACAAATTTTATTAGAGCTAAAGCTTTTCCTTGCATTGTGCTTGGTAAAATTGTTGCAGTTTTCCCATTATTGATGACTTATTTACACTTAATTCTGCAGTTAGCTTTGTTGCATCATCAATGATTCTTATCAATAAGTAAAATATATTCAAACTATGTTAGCTTTCAAGTAAGCCAGAAGTTATTAAAGAAATTTCTTTGTTAATCAACTTAACTTTGAATAATAAATATTCAATATAGATAAATTTTGTTTAAAATAAACATAAAACCTTTTTTTTATTATTCTAACTATGTTATACCAAAGTGTTATAACAATTAAATCAAATTTACTCCCTGTTTAATTGAGGTGGCATGAGCTAGGGTGTAATAATAAGAGTGCAGCAGTAGTGCAGTGATAGTTATTGCTGAGAGTTAGCAAGTTTGTTGCAACTTACCAAAGGCTAAATCAGATTCCTCCGGCAGAAATTCACACTCTACAGCTGGCGAGGGTTTACAATTGAAGGGCTCTTATGCAGTTTCTTGGGGTCCTTTGGATCTCTGCACACTCGGCTTTCTAGATTTTTTTCATGACTAACATGCTGCTAATCCAGTCTTTAGGCTTTGTCACTTTCTTGATCACTCCCATCTTTGCAAATTCTTCTCTCTCGTCTTTCAGATTGCACTTGGGGGCAGCTGGAATTTTCCTCAAAAGATGTTGTGTTGGTCTCAGCTTCTCATCTACCTCAAGATGACATTCGTCAGGAAGACATCCAAGATCTGTCAAAACTTCTTTGTAATTTGTCAGGGTCTGTTTAGTAGTCAATGGCTCAGTGCCCTATGAAAAACTGCCAATCTCTTCTGGTACATGGAGGGTTATCAGTCAAAGCCTTTTCCTTGTTTCTGCTGAAATGAGAGCATTTTGCTTTATGCATGCTATCTGGAACTTCTTTCTTCCTGTTTCATTGGGATCTTAGCTTAGTTAATCCTCCTGGGCTGACCACTGTTTCTTCCTCTAGACTCAATTGTGCCTTTGACCGCTTTCTTTTCAGGTCACCATCTTGAGCAACTTCATACTAGTCCATGAAGCTCATGGTGTTGCACGTAGCACTGGTGTTGTGGTGATTATCACTTTGTATACATGTGAAACTTTCTTTTCCCAGGCTTTGGTTTTGTGAAGGGGGGGATTGTGTCTCACAAATTTGATCGAGTTTTTCAAGGAAGTGACGAAGATGATTGATGAGGGTAGGGCAGTGGACGTTGTCCACATGGACTTCAGTAAGGCCTTTGACAAGGTTTCTCATGACAGACTGGTGCAGAAGGTGAAGTTGCATGGGATCAGAGGTGAGCTGGCAAGGTGAATACAAAACTGGCTCGGTTAAAGAAGACAGAGGGTAGCAGTGGAAGGGTGTGTTTCTGAATGGAGGGCTGTGACGTGATGTTTCTCAGGGACCTTTGCTGTATATAATATATACAAATGATTTGGAGGAAAATGTAACTGGATTGATTAGTAAGTTTGTGGACGACACAAAGGTTGGTGAATTTGCAGATAGCGATAAGGACCATCAGAGGATACAGCAGGATATAGATCAGTTAGAGGCTTGGACGGAGAGATGGCAGATGGAGTTTAATCCAGACAAATGTGAGGTTATGCATTTTGGAAGGCCTATTACAGATAGGAAATATACAGTAAATGGCAGAACCCTTAGGAATATTGATAGGCAAAGGGATCTGGGTGTACAGGTACACAGGTCACTGAAAGTGGCAATGCAGGTGGAGAAAGTAGTCAAGAAGGCATGCGGCATGCTTGCCTTCATCGGCCGGGATATTGAGTTTAAAAATTAGCAAGTCATGTTGACGCTTTTTAGAATCTTAGTGAGGCCGCACTTGGAATATAGTGTTCAATTTTGACCGCAACACTACCAGAAAGATATGGAGGCTTTGGAGAGGGTACAGAAAAGATTTACCAGGATGTTGCCTGGTATCGAGGGCATTAGCTATGAGGAGCAGTTGGAGAAACTTGGTTTGTTCTCACTGGTGCGACGAAGGTTGAGGGGAGACCTGATAGAAGTCTACAAGATTATGAGAGGCATGGACAGAGTGGATAGTCAGAAGCTTTTTTGCAGGGTGGAAGAATCAATTCCTAAGGGGCATAGGCTTAAGGTGCGAGGGGCAAGTTTTAAAAGAGATGTATGAGGCAGATTTTTTTACACAGAGAGTGGTGGGTGCCTGGAACTCATTGCCGGGGGAGTTAGTGGAAGCGGACACTGTAGTGACTTCTAAGGGGTGTCTTGACAAGTACATGAATGAGATGGGAATAGAGAGGTATGATCCCCAGAAGCATAGGAGGTTTTAGTTAAGTCAGGCAGCATGGTTGGTGCAGGCTTGGAGGGCCAAAGGGCCTGTTCCTGTGCTGTAATTTTCTTTGTTCTTTGTTCTTTAATTAAAACAGGATACTCACAGTCTATGTGAAACTTTGCACTGACACGATGCTCTCCTTCTGCAATCATCCAATAGTCATGAACCATTTTTATCTTGTGACTTGATGGTGCCAACCTGTTCTTGGCTCCTTGTGTGGTATCCACCACAATATTACATCCAGTATTCTGGCCTTGAGCTTTCTTCTGCGCCCTCTGTAAATAGTTTTTCCTTTTTTCTATTGTCTTGTGCTTTGTAAGACCTGGACTGCCTCTGTGCATAGTGAAAGTCTAGTTCAGTTCTATCATCCATACTCTTCAGCTGATGATGAATCACTTCAGACTGTCTGTGCATGTTTGTAGCTATTCTCACTCAGAGGCAAGAAAGTTATAGTTGGGAATCTCGTTCCAGATCCTTCAGCAGGTAAGCAAGCCCGATACCTCCACGTAGTACTGAGGGAATGCTGCACTGTCAGAAATACCATCTTTTGGATGAAATGTTAAACCAAGGCTAATTCTACCTTTTCAGGTGGATATAAAAGGTCCCATGTCACAATTCTCCTCATGTCCTAACTAACATTTCTCTCTTAACCAAAATCACTAAACAGATTTATTTAATTGCAGCTTGCGGAACATTGCTGAATGAAATTAGCTACTAATTTGCCTTTTATTGTAACAATGACTACATTTCATTAAATACACCATCGGCCTTGACAATATACCATTAAACTTTGTATGTCCCAAACTCCAGATATTTTGCTTTGTGGATTTTTGGTTATGGAATTAGACCGTTACTTGTCCTATACAATCTTTTCTTATCAAACAATGGAGATTACCGTTTAGAGATGCAGGGATCATAACAAGTTGGGCATTTTTCACAGTTATCCCCAGAGGCCCCTGGATGCACGCAAACACATTTGCCACAGATGCACTCTCCACGTCCACTACATAGGGCTCCATTTTCAGAAATACAAAGGTCTGTGCTTGTGGTGCAATTACAATATTCACCAGTCCATCCTTGGTGGCAATGGCATTCCCCACAATCACACTGCCCATGACCTGGGAAAGAAAATGAATATTAAATTTTTGCTGTGACTCAATGTCAGCATTTCATTAAAAAGTATGTAATTTCAGCACATTATATGTTTAAATGTCACTGCTGCCTCACAGTGCCAAGGACCCGGGTTCAATTCTAGCCTTAGATGACTGTGTGGAGTTTGCACATTCTCCCTGTGTCTGAATGGGTTTCCTCTGGGTGATCTGGTTTCCTTGCACAGTCCAAAGATGTGCATGTTAGGTGGATTGGCCATGCTAAATTGTCCTTTCGAGTCTAAAGATGTGTAAGTTGGGGTAAATATGTGGGGCTATGAGGATAGGGTGGGATACTCTATTGGAGAGTTAGTGCAGACTTGATGGGCCAAATGGCCTCCTTTTGCACTATAGGAATTCTATGAAACCTGTTGCACTACAAACGTCAATTAGGAATCTTAACAGATACTAGCACTGAATCCAAGTATTAATTTAATTTCAATTATTCTGCAAAATTCTAAACAGACTCATCATGGACCAGTTTGATTGACTTATTAAACAAATACATACAGGGATAATATATCCTTTTGAGTCAGGAAGTTAAATGTTCAAGCCTCACTACAGATCTGTGCATAATCTAGGCTGAAACCAACAACACTGGTGGACCGCTACATTGACAGAGATGCCATCTATCAGGTTAGTCACTAAACCAAAGTGCCATTTAAGGTGGGTGTAAATAATTCCATACAACTGTTCAAAGAAAGGTAGGGCTGTTCTCGAGTGTTCTGGATAGTATTTATCATGAAGCACAGATCAACTGGTTTTACATGGCAGCGCAAAAGACAAGGCTGAAGCATTTACAACCCCGTCTTCAGCCAGAAGCACCAAATCAGCGGTTCATCTCCACCTCTTCCTGCCTGGTCTGCCGGGTGTTTCCAGCATTTCCTGTTTTTATATCACCTGAGACCATTAGGGTAATAATAGAGAGGGATGAATACCCTTTCCACAACAATCCATCATGCCATTTACCAGATGACAAACAATAAACTGCAGCACAAAACCTACTATCAGCGCACTGAATTACGCTCAGCACAATTAATTAGTGTTAGCCTGGACTCGGTGATAACACTGTCACCTCTCACTCCCTTAACCAACACCTAAAATTGATTATCTGGTCACTTGTTTCATTGCTGTTTACGGCAACTTGCTATATGTAATTCCACTGCCTCATTTCCTAGACTGTAATAGTGACTACTCTTCAAAAGCACTTAATTAGCTGCGAAACACTTCAGGATAGTTCTATAGTCTTGAAAGGTGCCATTCAAATACAAGTTGTTTCATTTTTAATGATTAAAAGATGTGATTGCCTTTCTTGCAAGAAAGCTATTGGAAAACAAAATATATGGTGAAATTTGCATTTCTCTGTAAGCGAGTTGGAGAAGAAATATAATAAAACGTTCTGTGGCTACATGAAAGTGCAATTGAAATTGGAGAAGGGTGAACTGCAGGAAACAGCATCTGAAAGAGTGTTCATATATCAGACAGATGATGGTATCAAAACAACATACTTTTGGTCTGGATTTCTCAATGTGTTGGAATGTTACCAGGGAACAAAATAGTAGATCCAATGGATACACGCTGAGACTTCATAATTTTATGGAGTTTACCCTCCTGGCACAGAGCTTTGCATGACAGGAATGCATATAAAACACTCGGGCAAGGAGATCAAAAGCTTGATTCACAGCATGCATGATTTTGCAACCATCAAGACCAAAATGAAATTTAATTTAATCAATACCAAAGTAAGTTCTGAAAATTTGACATTGTACTGATTAAAATGTATTTGACTTTTGCCAAGGTCGGAAATTTATTTACCCAAAATGTAAAATGGAATTTGAACCAGAACTAACTAAGACTGAAACGCAATAGCAAAAACCATGACAAGTAATAATGCACTGGAGCACACAGCATTTATACCCTTTGCCAAGGGGAAATTGAGCCCAGCACTCCTTGTGCATCCATACATGTTTATGATTATTTCATACAAATTTTCATAGATTCCGATCTTAATCAATCATTAAATTTCCAAAGGTTGAGAAATTCAAAATGGGGCATCAGCAATCTACAACTTAAAATTAACATCTGACTAATGAGTGTGCCAAATCCTAAAAGAAGGCAAATCACAAGTAACTAAATTAGAAGAAAACATTTCCAGAACTTAATTCACAAAGATACCTTTCAATAAATTGTTACTATTACATTATTTATGCCTTCAATCATTACATATGTCTGTGTATGAATACTCCAACTAATTTCTTTGAGCATTCGCCAATCAGAACTATAGAAGTTCTTGCAATGCCAACAGAAATTTACAGACAATCGGCAACTCACAGGGTAACAGAAGGTACTTTTGCGTTGTTCTCTTTTTAATGGCAAGATGCTCTGAAATTTTCACTCATAACATGAATAATGTTAGTTTTCATAATTCTTGATATCAAAGTTGGGGGGGCTGGTGGTGGTTGAAGAAACTAATTTATGGAACAGCATCAGTTAATGCAAGTATGATTATGATGGTGTTTAGTGCAGCTTGCTATGTCCATCAGAACCGGCACTTAAATTATTAGCCAGGCTATTTTGGGGGGGGTCAATAAGCCTCATTTGAAAAGCTAAGAAAAATGCAACTCTGTGCCACTTCATTATGAAACAAGCTAACTGGACATAACTGGTGGAATAAGGTAAAACTATTTGTGCAAGCTTGGCTATATCTTGTGAATGCAACATTTGCAGTGTATACTGAAGACATGCTAACCTTATTTTAGCCATCGATCTTCATCATAAATACATGTACTTATATGAGTCATTTTAGATTAAAGTTTAGCTTTCAAACTGAATATTTTGGTATTTGTTGCTGGTTTAGAGATAATGTGATTAAGATTAAAAACTAGGAATGTACTGTATAATTGACAAACTATCTAAAAAATAATCGATTCAAAGTAAAACTTTACATACCTCCACACAGCAGCCCTTTAAATCTGACACACGAAAAATCATCACATTCGCAATAGGACCCATATATCTGTCCAAACTCAGATGAGTAACAGGCACACTGTCCACAGTAGCAATCTCCTCGACCACTGCAGGAAATGTTTTCTGCACCATGTTTGCAGCTACCCATGTTTATGTTCTCTTCTGTACATTCACAATGAGGACCTAGTCGGCCAGCGTTGCAAACACATACACCACACTGAAAAGAGCCATTGCCATTACTACATCTTGAGCTATTGTGCTCTGCACTTGTTTGGCAGCTGCAGCTACAGGCTGACCGTACTTCAATCTCGAGGGTGTCTCTGAATCCTAAAGGCTTTATTACAATATGTTTGGGTTCCTTCAGGCATTCTGCCAATTCAACAGTCACATTAAAAGAAACCTAAAGTTAAGTAAAACATACCACATTAATATCTCATCTGTGAACGTAGGTTAAGAAAAATCAAAGGGTGAGACACACCAATCTATCACATGATGGATAACGTTTCATGTCATGACAGCAGTTAAATTTGTACATTAGAGATCCTGTTCATATAATCTGTGATTTCTATTGGCCGGAATTATCTGGCTGTTTGCTAGTGGTGAGTTCTCTGGTCCCGCTGCCAGTGTATCCCCCAACAGGAGTTTCCCGGTGGTTTGGGATGGCTACAGTGGGAAATGCCATTCACAGTGGCAGGAGCAGAAGATATTGCCACAAGCGAATGCTGCCAGGAAATCCGCTGATGGGAGGCCGGGGAATTTGTTTTAAAAACAAATGTAAGTATGAATGTTTATTTGTTACCACAGATTAGACTTAAGAGTAAGGTCAGAGAACGCAGAGTTGGGTGTAAGGAACAAAATGGATAGCTAGCTGGATTCAAGACAGAAAGCAGAGAGTCAGGGTAATGGGTAATTATTCAGAATGGCAGAAGGTGAGAATCACTGCGGGCATCACTTGTTCATAATTTACACCAATGATTTAGACATTGGACTTACAAAGCACAATTTCCAAATTTGCAGATGGCACCAAAGTGGAGGGGATAGCCAACACTGAGGAGGACTGCAACAAATTGCAAGAAGAATTGATAACATTAAAAAAATTGTTCACAAGCGAATACGTGACATTTAGATGTTTCTGTTCAGAGAGGAACACTAAGCCTTACTGTCTCTCCGATGTAGAGATGAGAACACTTTTTCTCTCCATGAATGATGGCACCGTCTTGACAGATAGCAGTGAAAAGAAACTGCACTCCATTAGTATCTCCTGTCACTTCCAGTTCCACCTCAGACCGCAGCTCCTGCAATGACAGGAAAGAGATCAGAGAAACTTACACCACAAGGTCGCATTCCATTGTGCTGGCACTGCTTCTATGTATATGTCATTTCCCATACACAGTTAAATCATTCTTCACAAAGTATTTGTCCACTTCCCTTTCAAAATATGTGATGAATTTTGCTCCGTCAATTGTGTTTGCTGGCGGATCTGTGCTGACAAATCGCTGCATAAATTCCAAGAATCTCGCATCACAGGAGGAGGCCCATGATTCCTGTGCAAGTTAATTTGTCTTAACTTTTTTCTTTTCTCTGTTGGTAATCATCTAAAATGTATGCACTCCAGTTACCAACAAACTTACCCAGTGAAAATAACATTTCCTACTTACCTTGTCACAGCACAATTCACAATTTTCAGTTCCTCTGTCATGATGATGTTATCTGTGAGTGTATCGCTGCTTGAAACACTGGTTTGTGGTGGTGTGTCATTTTGATTTTGGAATAGTGTGAAGAGTCATGTGAAACCCCAGTGAGAATAACCAGTTCAGTTGTTGTACAGCAATTATTAAAGACTATTTATTAACTTAAAGACAAATACACACAAATAAGACTATAGCACTCTAAGAGGTTTAAGTATAGGAATCACTAAACACATACACAGATTTTATATAGAAATTACCTCCTTGTTCCAAAATATATCTATGATCCCTGAACTAAAGACCTCCCCTTCCCAAATACCATCTAAATTAAATAAATCTATAAGTCAAATCTTGCTTATTGTTACCACACAATACAAGGTTGAAGATCAAGTCTGGGAAGTGTCTTTTCTTGGCCCAGTGAAGATATTTAAACTGGCTTCACAAAGGTTTCAACAATCCCTTAACTCTAAGACTGAGAAGGGGCCCAGCCTCCTGGCTGTGAATCGTGCACTAGCTTCTTATGCTACGAGACATTAACTGCTCTCTCAGTTGCTAGATTTAAATTGGCTTGCCTCTTCTGAGGGTGCTGGCAATTATACCAATTTTCCTCTTTGAATCTCCATTCTGTGTATTTGGCTGTCTGCATTCTCAAATTCTATGACTCTAGTAATGAGCATGTATCTCTCTCCAGTGATCTCTTAATTATTAAGGTAAACTGTTTCCTACTGATAAGGTGATTTACATCTGGTTTTGTTTAGATGCCTGTTAATCTCATCCCTGGGAAAAATCACATCTTTTGAATGCTGGCTATATCTGTCGCTAAGCAAATTTCTACCTGTTGCTGGTGCAGATCACATCCTGTCATTGTATTAAATTCTTGTTGCTGCTGTTACTAGAGAGATTCATGACACCCTCATAAAACGATTTTCATATTTTACATTCATTTTCAACACAACACTTTTGTGCTTGAAGCATAACAGGGGGTGTGTATGAAGTAGTAACATTATAAGCTTTTTAAAATTTTATATATTTTATAAAATGTTCTAAACAAAATTTAATTCAATGCCAGGTGTATAAGGGCAAAGTGTTTTGTACATTACTGAACTGTGATACTACAATGTCTCACATTGGGTTAGGTGCTTTACTGTCATGCTGAATGAAGCTAATCAAATGCAGTTTAGGATTATTGCCAGAATTTGGTGCAGACATTATTCAGCTGTCAACTGTGAGCAGATTAATGTTTTGGGCTTGTATCAAACTCAGTCTTCTGCAAATTTCCTACAAATATACGCTGCTGAATACAGCAGATGTACAAGTGTTAACTATCCTCAAATTCAGACGTTCCAGAATTTCTGAATGTAGCCCAAAATAGACACTTCATGTTTAGAAAATTATGCCCTCTTAAAGCAACATCAAGTGGTGAGCATGAACAGTTTAGTATATAACCGTGTGGACATATTGTGTAATGCGTTTTAAACCTTCTGAGATTTCATACACCTCATTTCTGTTTCCAGTTATACAATATGGAAAAAAACAATCCCAGAAGGAGAAAGGAAAAAGTTATAGTTGAACTAAATTGTACTTGTTTCATGTGTCTTCTTATAGCTAGTTCAAAAATGGGATTGATAGAAACTTGGGAAGAGCTTTCCCAATCACCAACTCAGTCAGGGAATGCCACATAAATCCATGGAATCATAGAATAATACAGGACAGGAAGAGACTATTTGGCCTATCATGCCAGTGTTGAATCTTAGAAAACTATCATAGAATTATAGAATCCTACAGTGCAGAAGAGACCATTTGGCCCATCAAGTCTGCACCGACCACAATCTCAACCAGGCTCTATCCCTATAACCCCATGCATTTACCCTAGCTAATTCCCATGAGACTAAGGGGCAATTTAGTATAGCCAATCCACCTAACCCGCACAACCTTGGACTGTGGGAGGAAACTGCAGCACCCAAAGGAAACCCACGCAGACACAGGAAGAATGTGCAAACGCCACACAGATAGTGACACAAGTCGGGAATTGAACCATCGTTCCTGGTGCTGTGAGACAGCAGTGCTAACCATTGTGCCACTGTGCCACCCCTATCAAGTTAGTCCCATTCTCCTACTCCACCCCCATATACCAACAGTTCTTCTCTTCTCCAAGTACTGATCCAACTTTCTTTTTAAAGTTAATGCTGAATCTTCTTTCACCAACCCTTCAGCTGGTGCATTCCAGGGCATGACACCACATGTCGCCTCACATTCCTTTATCAATTACCTTAAAACTGTCTCTGGTTATCGGTCCTTCTCCCACTGAAATGGTTTATCTTAATATTCTTATCAAAACACTTGAAACAAATCTCCCCTGATTGTCTCTGCATGAAGGAAAACAACTGCAGCTTCTCTAGTTTCTCCATATAACAGTATTAGACAGGGTACATTCAGGAAGAATGTTCCGGATGGTGGGGGAGTGCAGAACTAGGGGTCATAGTTTGAGGATGAGGGGTAAATCATTTAGGACTGAGGTGAGGAGAAATTTCTTCACCCAGAGAGTGGTGAAACTATGGAATTCACTATTGCTGCAAGAAGTTGAGACCAAAAGATTGTGTGATTTCATGAAGAAATTAGATATAGCTCTAGGGGCTAAAGGGATCAAGGGATATGGTGGGGGGGGAATCAGGATATTGATTCTGATGATCAGCCATGATCAAAATGAATGGTGGAGCAGGCTCGAAGGGCCGAATGGCCTACTCCTGTTTCCATTTTCTATGTTTCCACAACTATAGCCTTTCACCTTTGCTACCATTTTAGCAATTTCCTCAGTATTGTCGCTAAGACCTTAACATCCCAGCTTACGTGTGGTGCCCAGTGCAGTGTCTGGAATAGCTGGCGTTAATGTGGGACTGAGAAACAGCGTCTCCCACAGTGTGATGTAAAAGGTACACATGACCTGAGGCCAAAGAGAGTTGTGGATTGAACAGAGACCTGTGTAGAAGCAAGCATGGAGTTAGTTCAGAGCTTGGGTTATTGGTATGTGTTATCAGTAGACAGTTAATGTTAAATCATATATGACTCACAACTACCTTGTGAGACCTACCGAACATGCAACACAGTGGCAGCAAATAGAGAAAAGCCAGAATCTTAGAGAAGCTGGAGCAGAAAATCAAAGCTTGGAAAATTAAAGGAGCCACGTTCTGACCTGACTGAAAACACCTGAAGTGGAGACACAGAGGGAGATGACCTGAAAGAAGCTCCATTGCAGAGTTGGAAGCAGAAAGGCTGAAGAAAAAGATTCCACTGTGCAGCTGAGGAATCCACAAGATCTTGTGGAGGTTCACTGTCAATTCCCACAGAATGCAGAATCAAAGGATCTAGCAGGAGTAAGCAAAATCCGATCTAAGCCAAGCCAGTTTTAAGACCAACTAGAAGGTCAAAATTTTGTGGGGCAGGCCCAGAATAGTTCATTTAATAAATACTGCAAAAACATAAACCCCAAAGAGGTCAGGACTGCTTCACCATGGGAGAATCCAGCAAGGGAGGATCAGAGAGTGCAGACACAGGGAGGACAGAGAGTGCAGACACAGGGAGGACAGAGAGTGCAGACACAGGGAGGACAGAGAGTGCAGACACAGGGAGGACAGAGAGTGCAGACACAGGGAGGACAGAGAGTGCAGACACAGGGAGGACAGAGAGTGCAGACACAGGGAGGACAGAGAGTGCAGACACAGGGAGGACAGAGAGTGCAGACACAGGGAGGACAGAGAGTGCAGACACAGGGAGGACAGAGAGTGCAGACACACGAGGGAGAGTGCAGACACACGAGGGAGAGTGCAGACACACGAGGGAGAGTGCAGACACACGAGGGAGAGTGTGTGAGGAGAGAAAGCACAGACATAGCGAAGATAGAGAGTGCAGACAGTGTGGAGCGAGAGCGCAGACACAGCAAGGAGAGCGCGAGGAGAGTGCAGACACACAAGGAGTACCGACACAGTGAGGAGAGAGTGCAGACACAGCAAGAAGACAGAGTGTGAGGAGAGAAAGCACAGACACAGTGAAGATAGAGAGTGTGGAGAGAAAGCACAGACACAGTGAAGATAGAGAGTGTGGAGAGAAAGCACAGACACAGTGAAGATAGAGAGTGTGGAGAGAGAGTGCAGCCACAGAGAGGGGAGAGAGTGCAGCCACAGAGAGGGGAGAGAGTGCAGCCACAGAGAGGGGAGAGAGTGCAGCCACAGAGAGGGGAGAGAGTGCAGCCACAGAGAGGGGAGAGAGTGCAGCCACAGAGAGGGGAGAGAGTGCAGCCACAGAGAGGGGAGAGAGTGCAGCCACAGAGAGGGGAGAGAGTGCAGCCACAGAGAGGGGAGAGAGTGCAGACACAGTGAGGGGAGAGAGTGCACTCACAGCGAGGAGAGTGCAGACACAGTGAGGAGAGAGTGTGTAGACACAGCAAGGAGGGAGTGCAGACAGTGCGGAGAGAAAGTGTAGACACAGCAAGGAGAGAGTGAGCGTAGACACAGCGTGTAGAGGGAATGCAGATACTACAAGGTGAAAGAGCGCAGACACAGCGAGAGGAGAGAGTGCGGACACAGCAAGGGGAAAGAGCTCAGACACAGTGAGGAGACAGAGCGCAGACACACAGGGAGAGAGCGCCGACACAGCAAGGAGAGAGAGTGCACACACAGTGAGGAGAGAGAATGCGGACACAGTGAGGGGTGAGAGTGCAGATACAACACTGTCGATGACTCTTTCCACTACTTTTCCAATTATTGAGAGTAAACGGCTGTGACAGCTTAAACTTGGCAATTTTCCACATTGTTGGGTAGATAGCCATGTTGTAGCATTGGCAGGGGTAATATGTTAATAAAGGTGAATATCTAGATTAGCCATGAAGTACCCCTGAATGTCCTAGTCACCACTCAACTGGTAGAAATTCTTGCCAGTGAGATGTTGGCTTAAATCTAAATTTTCAGTTTGAATTTGGATAACGTGAATTTAACCTGTTTTTCTCTCTCATTGTTTATTGAGAAACAAAATAATATATATGCATTATTTTTAAAACTGTTTAGGATATCGGTGTAAAATGTAAGTGAAGAAGACTTGAAACTTCCAAGAATTCTTTTATGTCTCAGATTCAGACATTCACAATTATTTCACACAGCACAATATTAAACTACTTCTTTGGTATGTGGTTGTTAGCAGCATGTTTTCACCAAATAAACAGATGTCTAATCCTGTTCGTTCCAAGTTCAGGAAAGGCTTGCACAAACCTGCTGCTTTCCTTACCTGCAGACTGAATCAGGCTATGAAAGGCCTGCAGAACCTTACTCATTACAGTAAAGGCATATTTGTTTACCTCTAGCTTTTGTTATTCAGTTGTCTGGGCAACACAACAGCTTCTTTTGCCTTAGTAACGTGATCCAAAGATGCATCTGGAAATAATTTTAACCAAGGTGGAATTCATTCAAAATCTGACCACATCTGCTGATTGCCAAGCCCACTGTAAACCCAGACAATTTGTGTTGGAAAGATGAAGAGCAAACCTAAAGCTCCATGCATGTTTCAACAAATCTGATCCAGCAAGATGACTGTTTACTGCATATCACAATTCCAGAATGCAGGGAAGAGGCAATGTTTCAACTGACAGCTTTGTCTGGGAGGAAACTCCACAGGTGGAAGAAATAATTTGGAAAGCTTTTTATTTACTGTGGCTTCTTTGGACTGAAATCATGATCCAGCCATGAAGTCCGACCATTAACTTAAGGGATCAAGCTTCAGTGTTCGACACATTCACACAGCAGGGGATCTAACATGAGGTCAAAGGTTCTTGACTGTGGCTGACTCTAAAGTGGTTTAACAAGCACACAATATTATGTCAAAAACAGAGCAACTGGAAGTAGGCAGTAAGTGCCAGCACTGACTGTGATGTTCCCAAGCTCCAAGCCAAGAATGAACAAAGTTAGAAAAGAGTGAGAGTAGCTGGTGGAGGTGGTAGTGGGGAAAGTTAATGTGACAGTGGGTGGTCGGGCGAGAGGAAGCAAAACAGCAGTTGATGAACAAATCTGATGATGCCTGGTTGCACACTAGTGCAGTTTCCCTCCTACTTTTTAGGCCTCATCATTGTCTGGATTTTTGTCACCAGATTGGTGAGGGTTTCCTTGTTGTACTGGCTTGATGAGTTGCATGTTGCGCCGCAAAGTTGTGCAAAGTGTAACAAGACAACCACAATGTGAAAGTTTCAGCAGATTTTGACTTGCTGAGATTTTCCAGCGTTTTCTCTTTTGGTTATATGAAGGACTGTCTTTGGGCTGTGGTGCAGCAAGCTCCCAGACCTATTCAGGCAGCAGAAATCTTGTTTGAGCAGACTGATATAGTGTTCAATTATGGGTTTTGTGATCCCATGGCGTTGGTTATAGTTGCTTTAAGTGGGTTAACGTGGATTTTGTCAATGTTTCATGTACATGTGTACAAAGGACAGCCTTTGTCCCCAGATAGGTCAATTGGTGCGAGAGTGGTGGACTGGCAAATTATCTATGTGTTGTTATAGTTTTCAGAAAACAGGACACATATCTGCATTATTCAGATAGTGGTCCCTCACCAGCTGAATATCAACTGAGCGGTCATAAAATTATAGAATCCCTACAGTGCAGATGGAGACCATCAAGCTCATCGAGTCTGTGCTGACTCTCTTAAAGAACATCTCCCCTCTGCCCTATCCCCATAACCCTGGATATTTACCATGGTTAATCCTCCTAGGAGTAATATGACTGGGCAGTACTCAATGAATGGTATGACACTAGGAAGTTCTGTGGAACAAAAGGACCTTGGTGTATTTGTCCACAGATTTCTGAAAGCAGAAGGACATGTTAATAATTGGTGAAAAAGGCATAGGGTGGTGACAGTCTGGAATGTGCTGCCTGGGAGGGTGGTAGAGGCAGGTTGCCACACATTCTTGAAAAGTTATCTGGATGAGCATTTAGCACAGCATAACATTCAAGGCTAAGGGCCAAGTGCTGGTAGATGGGATTAGGTGGGAATTCAGGTGTTTCTAATGTGTCAGTGCAGACTCATTGGGCCGAAGGGCCTCTTCTGCACTGTATCATTCTATGATGCTATGAACCTACACATCTTTGGGCACCAAGTGGCAACTTGGTATGACCTATCTACCTAACCTGCAAACCTTTGGAAAGATTGTGGATGGCTACAAACACTGCTGGCTAATTGGGAGAGTGTCATTATAGCTACATGCAAGTAATAATTGACAGTTGAACTAATGAGAAGCCTATTATCAGTCCAAATCTCACATTATTTTCCTGCTGAATTTTGGCATTTATGGAGAATGTAATTCAATCATTGGCTTTGGTAATCTGCCTGATTTAGATGTAAACGGAAACCTGATGCGACTGATGTCACCCCCACAGCCTGGAATGGGATAAAGGCAAAAAGATCAAAGGGCATTGACATTTTCAATTGCAGAGCCAAAATGTGGCCAGGTGGGAGAATGGCTTCAGATCTTTTAAGAAAGGACCACACAGGGTCTGTGACAGTCTTTCCAGGGAAACATGTAGTTGAAAATTCACCTCACGTGGTGGTCCAAAATAGGCAATAACAAATTGGCAGATGCCTTCAGACTCTATTCAGTTTTATGTTTCATTTGGAAAAAAAATGAGCATTTGGATTCACCGTCGCTACTTTTGTCAGGGGGAGAGAGTTAAAATTGGCTCTGTTATGCTTTCAGGAAAATATCACCATGTTATGTTATTTAGTTAAATGTAACTATACTTTATTATAAATGTAACAATTTACCATTTTATAATATAGGATAGCAGCCTAATGTAAAAGAAGTGATTATGTAATACACGGATTTGGTTCAAGTCTGAAACTTACCAGTGATTCCAGAATAATTCCAGGCAAGCAGTAATCTACTTACACTGATACAGAAACAACATTTAAAGTTTATTTATTTGTCACAAGTAAGGCTAACATTAACACTGCAATGAAGTTACTGTGAAATTCCCTTAGTTGCCTCACTCCGGCACCTATTCAGGTCAACCAGCGTGTCTTTCAGAATGTGTCTTTCAGAAACCAGAGCACCCTAAGGAAACCCACACAGACACGGGGTGAACATGCAGACTCCACACCGACAGTGACCCAAGCCAGGAATTGAATCCAGGTCCCTGGTTCTGTGAAGCAGCAGTGCTAACCATCATACCGCCCTCAAAAGATGTTGCTAACACACAAGGAAGAGATATCTATAGAGAGAATGGACAACTTTATGTTTCTGGTGTGCACTCTGGTACTAAAATAAAGAAATGTACCTTGTATGCCTTAAGAATCAATTGAAGGATATTTCGAGAATCACTTTCAAGTAGTTCCACTGTGGCGCCAGGTATCAATTCTGCATAATTCTACAAGGAAGCAACAATTATGTGATGATTAATTTTAAGAGCAACAATCATACCCATAAAATAAATTGCGGAGCAATAATAATTATAAACCTCTATTTCTAAAAACAAACATAAATACTGAAAGATCATGACAAAATCTCATAATAATGTTGAGGGGCCAACTCAGTTGCTTTTTCTGTAAATAAATCAAATTTGGTTGGAAATATGATAGCCACTTAATTAAATATTCTACCTGTTCACAACCTGGGATTTAGTGCAGTAATTAGGATGATACATGCCTATATGATTTATAATAGTCAAACATGTTGAGTTTTCCAAGTATTTGGAAATTTTTTGGAAGAGGTAATCTTGCACCACTATTAATGCAGGTCATGTGCAGCATGAAGGTGACTGAAGTGACATGAATTCTAAAGTGCATTACACAGTGGTAGAAGGTCGACGCTGATAAGTGGAATGATCAACACAGCAACAAAGGCTTTATTTAAAACATCAAAAGTGATGATATATTTTTCTCTGGTTAATATGACAGAAAAGGACAGAAAAGGTGTTGAAAATAAATAAAACATTTCCATTGCAAGCAATGAATATAGAGCATCAGGAATTAACTGGATTAAAATAGAGTTTGAATATACCTATCAGTATGTGTTTCAACATATCTCTCAGTGTTATAGCGTTCAATTGCTCTGTGCTTGATTATGTGAGTCTGTTAACTGTTGTTGCTCACCATGCTTGATTGGTTCAGTCTGGGAGCAGACTCAGGGAAAGCTAAACAGAGTAAGAGCCAGAGTTGAAGCATTGAATAGACATATTAAAGCACAGTGAATAAAACCTGTTACACACACAGGACTGGGTTTTTTGCCCATCGGGCATGCAGACTTGGTGGGCGCAGAAGCAGATGCAAAACATATGCATATCCTGGCTGCAGTCAGCTCCAGAGCACAACTTCACACTGACTGGCCAATTAATGGTCAGCCAGCATGATGCACGCAGTGAAAGGCTGAGGACTGCCAAAGAAGGTTGGAAGAGGGTGGGTTTTGAGAAAAGGGATGGTGTGAACTGGTGATTCCAATGTGCTCTCCTCAAGGGCACAGCTGCTGTGTCAGGGAGATGCTGACCTGTGGAAAATAAATATCAAGGGAAAAACTATGCCATAAGTGTCTAGGCAGCATATACAGACCTGAGTCTCCTGACATGTTTCTTAATTTGAGCCTTTCATCCCTGGATCAAAATGTATACCGATATTGTAACAATAGTATAACTATTAACAGCAACAGGGTGCCTGACTTTAATGGAGGATGCCCTGTAGCTGTAGCATGCTTAACATAGCGTAAAATGTCCTCTTAGCTGCTCATACCCAAAACTATTATTTACTTGTATTGTATCTACATTTATTTTTGTTGGTTTGGGGATGAGTAAGGTCACATGATGTATCAAAACAATGAAAGTGAGATGCAAAATGGATACAAAGTCTGTAATTTTCTAAAAGAAGTAAATAAACAATATCTTGGAATTACCATTGACCAGAAACTGAACTGGGCTAGCCATATAACTTCTGTGGCTACCAGAACAGGTCAAAGGCTAAGAATCCTATGGCTAGTAACTCACCTTCTGACTCCCCAAAGCCTGTCCACCATCAGCAAGATACAAGTCACCGAGCATAATGGATCACTCTCCACTTATTTGGATGACTGCAACTCTAACAATACTCAAGAAGTTCTACACTATCTCGGACAAAACAGCCTGCTTGGTTGCTACCCCTGCCAGAAACATTCATTCCCTCCACCACCAAACAGTAGCAGCAGTGTGTACCATCTATAAATGTATTGTAGGAAATCACCAAGGTTCCTTAGGCAGCACCTTCTAAATCCACAACCGCTACCATCTAGAAGGTCAAGAGCAGACACCTGGGAACACCACCACCTGGAGTTTCCTCTCCAAGTCACTCACCATACTAACTTGGAAATATATCACTATTCCTTCACGGTCGCTGGATAAAAATCCTGGAATTCCCTCCCTAACAGCACCTTAGATGTATCTACACCATAGGGAGTGCAGTGATTAAAGAAAATAGCTTACCACCACCTTCTGAAGGGCAACTAAGGACGGACAATGAATACTGGCCTAGCCAGTGATGTTAGATCTCCTAAATTCAAATAAAAAACTAAACAAATGATTGCCCCAAGATCTAAACAAAGCACAGTTTATATCAAAAACAATTATTATATAGAACATAGAACATTACAGCACAGTACAGGTCCTTCGGCCCTCGACGTTGCGCCGACCAGTGGAACCAATCTAATGACCCTCTAACCTAAACTATTCCAATGTTATCCATATGCCTATCCACTGACCATTTGAACGCCCTTAAAGTTGGTGAGTCCACAACTGCTGCAGGCAGGGCATTCCACGCCCTTACTACCCTCTGAGTAAAGAACCTACCTCTGACATCCGTCCTATAATTACCACCCCTTAATTTAAAGCTATGTCCCCTTGTGTTAGCCATCACCATCCAAGGAAAAAGGCTCTCACTATCCACCCTATCTAACCCTCTGATCATCTTATCTGCCTCAATTAGGTCACCTCTTAACCTTCTTCTCTCTAATGAAAATAACCTCAAGTCCCTCAGTCTTTCCTCATAAGACCTTCCCACTATACCAAGCAACGTCCTGGTAAACCTCCTCTGCACCCTTTCCAATGCCTCCACATCCTTCTTATAATGCGGCGACCAGAACTGTACGCAATACTCCAAGTGCGGCCGCACCAGAGTTTTGTACAGTTGCAACATGACCTTACGGCTGCGAAATTCAATCCCTCCACCAATAAAAGCTAACACACCGTACGCCTTCTTAACAACCTTATCAACCTGGGTGCCAAATTTCAGGGAGCTATGCACATGTACCCCGAGATCTCTCTGCTCGTCGACACTACCAAGAGTCCTTCCATTAGCCCTATATTCTGTATTCCTGTTACTCTTACCAAAGTGAATCACCTGACATTTTTCTGCATTAAACTCCATTTACCACCTCTCGGCCCAGCTCTGCAAACTGTAACATCCATCCTCACTGTCTACAACACCTCCGACTTTAGTGTTGTCAATCTAGGTCATTTATAAAAATGACAAACAGCAGTGGCCCCAAAACAGATCCCTGAGGTACACCACTTGTAACTGCACTCCAGGTTGAATATTTCCCATCAACCACCACCCTCTGTCTTCTATCAGCTAGCCAATGCCTGATCCAAACTGCTAAATCACCCTCAATCCCATGCATCTGCATTTTCTGCAGTAGCCTACCATGGGGAAGCTTATCAAATGCTTTGCTAAAACCCATATACACCACGTCAACTGCCTTACCCTTATCCACCTCTTTGGTCACCTTTTCAAAAAACTCGATAAAGTTTGTGAGGCACGACCTACCCTTCACAAAACCGTGTTGACTATCCCTAATCAGTTTATTTCCCTCTAGATGATTATAAATCCTATCCCTTATAGTTCTTTCCAAAACTTTGCCCACAACAGAAGTAAGGCTCACTGGCCTATAATTCCCAGGATAGTCTCTACTCCCCTTCTTGAACAAGGGGACAACATTTGCTATCCTCCAGTCTTCCGGCACTATACCTGTAGCCAATGACGACATGAAGATCAAAGCCAAAGGCTCTGCAGTCTCCTCCCTAGCCTCCCAGAGAATCCTAGGGTAAATCCCATCTGGCCCAGGGAACTTATCTATTTTCATACTCTCAAAAATTGCTAACACCTCCTCCTTAAGTACCTCAATCCCGTCTAGTCTAAAAGACTGTATCTCAGTATTCTCCTCAACTACATTGACTTTTTCCTGCGTGAATACTCACAAAAAATATTCATTTAGTGCCTCTCCTATCTCTTCAGGCTCCATGCACAACTTCCCACTACTGTCTCTGACTGGCCCTAATCTTGCCCTAACCAATCTTTTATTCTTGACGTACCTATAGAAAGCTTTAGGGTTCTCCTTGATCCTATCTGCCAAAGTCTTCTCATGTCCTCTTCTAGCTCTTCTTAACACTCTCTTTAGCTCCCTCCTGGCTAATTTGTAACTTTCCAGTGCCCTAACTAAACCTTCATGTCTCATTTTTACATAAGCCTCCTTCTTCCTCTTCACCAGAGATTCAACTTCAATATCACAAATTATTTCTCACAATTGTCCCTAATTAATCCTCCAGGAGTATTTATTTGTAAATACTGATGTTTTTGCATCAGTGTTGGGATAAACATCTGGTGTCATCCATGATGATTGTTTAGCATTCTTTAACCCAGTTTGTGGCAAATGAGTAAAATTAAACCAACAAATTAAGGGACAAAATAAAAAGACAGCCCCTTGGAGGGATAATACACACAAAACAACAAATTCCAAAGGAAACTTAAAACAATAATAATGTAATAATGTTGCTCACTAGCAATTAAATCTGCTGAACTCAGACTGCTACAGTGAGGTCTTAATCAATGAAAACGAAGATTGATCAGGATGAAGCAATTTTATGGATGGAGTCTGAAGGGGTAAGCAAACATCTGCTTAATGTGCCATTGGGTGGCATGGTGACACAATGATTAGCACTGTTGCCTAACAATACCAGGGATCCAGGTTCAATTCTGGTCTTGGGTGACTGTGTGGAATTTGGATGTTCTCCCTGTGTCTGCGTGGTTTTCCTCTGGGTGCTTCAGTTTCCTCCCACACTCCAAGGGTGTGTAGGTTAGGTTGATTGGCCATGCTAAATTGTCACTTACTGACAATGTATGCGTTAGGCGGATTAGTGGGATAAATATGTGGGGTTATGGGATAGACCCTTGGTAGAATGCTTTGTTGGAGAGCCGGTGCAGATTTGATGGGCCAAATGACCTTTTCCTGTACTGCAGAGATCCTATTCTAATTACCACAGAGCAAAAAGACGTATGTGGACAAACAGTTGTGATCTGTTGTAGAGATAGTTCAGGCTGCTGAACAAAATCAATTTCTACAACTGAGTTTTACTGTAAAGGCATTATACTCTAAAGTTACAGTGTAATTTTCTTAGTGAGAGGAAAGTATCAACCTCTGGAATGCCAGTGAAAGAACAAGATTATTGGGTCATATGCAATAGAAACAGAAAATGTGGGAAAGACTCAGCAGGTCTGGCAGCATCCGTGAAGAGAGAAACATAAACTGGAATTTCTGACTGTTCACACCAGTGGGATTTTCCCATCCCTCTGCATTGAACAGAGATTTGCCCTGTTGCCAAATTCTCCATCTTTGCTGCAGCAGGAGTGAGGCATGAACAGATGGTAAGATCGTGCCCATTGTTAACATTTCAAGTCCAATATGGCTCTTCTACAGAACTGAAGAGAAGTAGGAAAGTGATAGTTTTTCATTGTTAACAATGGAAGAAAAGCAGCAGGTGGAGTAAAAGGAAAGGTCAGGGATATGTTAGAGGGTGAGACTAAATGACAAAGATGTCATTCAACAGCATAAAGCCCATCACATTCCGACCTCCCTTCAGTTCCAAGGAAGAGTCATACTGGACTCAAAATACTAACTCTGTTTCTCTCCCTGCAGCTACTGCTAGACTCACCTTGTTTTTCCAGAATTTTCTATTTTTATCACTGATCTCCAGCATCCACAGTATTTTGCTTTTATTTCAGGTCATACAAAACCTGTCAGTCTAAGAAGGATTATTCAAGAGGGCAGGGGAAGAAGACAGCTATTCCTTAGATTGCAACTTTAAAGAGTACATTTTTTCCAGCTACTTTTGAGTACAAGTAATTAATTCCTAACTATTCTCATTTGCATTGCATAGTTTAATGGGCCACATCCATTTATTTATCAAAAAGGGAGAGATTAGAGTATCAAATACATCAATTTGACATGTGAAACAATTGTAATTGTATTCAATCAGACATACAGTTTAGCCTTGAAATCAGAAACATGCCTGAAATCCCTTCAGGCATGTTTCTGCCACTTGGCATGAGTCCACTGAAAGGGCTGCAATTTCAGTCAGGCTCCAGGCATATTGGCTTGAGTTCAATGACATAATCTGGACTGATTATTCAATGTTGTGCTGAGAAGAGTTCTACGTTGTAGGCAATGTCATTTTCAGATGAAATAAATCCATATCTACTTGCTGAGGTGGATGAAAGTGATCCCATAACAATATTTGAAGGAGAATGGTGTCTGTCCAATGTTTTATACCTCAATCGGCAGCAGCAAAATAGAGGAATCAGTTATCTATCTAATTAGTAAACATTTGGGTTGGATTTTCTGGTACACTGATTGAATGCTAGGTTTCCTGGCAGGCATGTTTTTACGGATTTTTTTTGTTAAATATTTAATTCCTGCACTGTAAATACAATGTGACTGAAATTCTTAAAGAACTCTCAAATCCAGATGTTCATCTCTGTTATATCATAACTGATGTATTAGGCTATAGAAGACTCTTACTTTTCTCCAGTTTAGTCCCTGTTTTTCTTTCATTTAATCACCATCCTAAGGCAGCAATAACATTCAGCTTTTACACAGCAGAACTCATACATTCCATCATGATGTTGCAATGCCCAAGGACAATGCAACAATTGAAGTGAGGCACTTAAAAGCTAGCCATATAAAACAACCTGTCACACATTCAGTTATTTGAGAAATAGATACCACATTTGTTTCACTTGTAGGTATGTACAAAATTTATCTCTGTGGCTTGAATGCTGATATAAATGTAAGAGGCTGCACACAGGCAACATGGTTATGGTTACAGAATTGAATGGTTCTGTCCTATTCATTGTGTAATTGCACTGCATTGCCAGCTTTTAAAGTTTCTTGGTCACCCCTGTTAATTCTTTTCAGTTGACAGAAAAAGAGAAAGAAAGTTAAGGTACAAAATAAATTAACAATTTGTAAATAAAATTTGTCAAACTGCTATCTATGTGAATGGATCACACCTAAAGGAAAATTGGAAATTATAGGGTGCAATCTTGCATAGACATCTCCATATACCTCATCAAAATAAAGGGCAAGAGCTGTGCTTACCTCATATACTGCAAGAGTCTTAGCATTCAAAGGTCACATTCACAATGTCCAAAGGAAAGGTTGTCTATACAGATTCAGATATGCTTGGGCTATAATGGCTAAAAATATTTAAAACCTTACTGTTTGTATCATTTATTATAGCTTATGCGCAATCAGTAATTCTTAGGATTATTGAGCTATGTTTTGTACCAATAAAGTTCCATTTTATTCCAATTAACATTAACTCACGACAAGCTGAAATCTTGCTCTGCAATAGTGGGCAATGAATTACCTTAGACAAATAAAAGATTAAATGACAAGTTTCAATTGTTGTGATTCATAGAACAAAGGTGAGTCACTTTGGAAGTGATCACTGTCAAAGTCTAGATATAACAAAAGCACTTTGAAATAAATTACATTTAGCTGGGTGGCCATACTTAATTTTCAAGACTAAGGATTGCAAGCTAGGTCAGAGCCATGTTTAGATTGTGGTTACACTGCTTCAAAACATTTAGGTATAACAGCAAAAAAATCCCGTGTGTGTGTACCCAGGTTCACAGGCTCGCAGGCACAGTGCATATCGAAAAATTAGATGCTTTCCTTGCATGTGCATTCTCCTGACTTGATGATACTCACAATTTCCAAGCAATCTAATGTGCCTACACATTGTTCAGGAGACATTTCTCTTAATTACTATAAGCTCTGTGTTTGTTTTAATTGAAGAGTTTTTTTATTTGTCCATGGGATGTGGGTGTCGATGGCTGGGCCAGCATTTAGAGCCCATCTCTGAGGGCATTTAAGAGTCAACCACGTTGCATTGGGTCTGGAGTCACAAATAAGCTAGATCAGGTAAGGATGACGGATTTCCTTCCCTAAAGGACATCAGTGAACCAGATGGGTTGTTACGACAATTGACGATGGTTTCATGGTCATCATTAAACTTTTAATTCCAGATTTTCATTGAATTCAAATTTTACTATCTGCTGAGGTAGGATTTGAACACACATCCCCAGAGCATTACCCTGGGTCTCTGAATTACTAGTCCAGCAACAATACCAATGCATTACTGCCTCTCCTGATTACAGATAATTAGATTCTAATAAACCACCCATTGTACATTTTGATGTAAAAGTTATTTTAATGTCCAACTGTGAATTATTTCTCGGGGATTAAAAATAGTATAGGGCACTGGGTATAGAAAATTAGAAAACAATAGCCTTTCACTGCCACAGCCTGAGCTTGAATTCAACCCAAAATGATCTGATGAAGGTCTCCTTTGCCAATTTGCAGTTGGATGGAGAATGATTTTGATCATCTGAACTTAATTTTTTTTTGTGGCCATGTGTCCACAAGACAAAATCTTTCCTAATTATGAACTAAATAGCAACAAATTGGCAATCTCACAAAGTACACAGGATGGCTACTGTAATGGAAAATGGCACTCAGTACAGTAGAGGGGTTTGATTCTGTGTTTGGTGTTAAAGCAATTACTGTGTGGAATGAAGGGAACTTTATTATGCATCTAGCAAATGTTATAGAACTTACTGACACTCGCATGGGTTATCAGAATAGAAATGCACTTAAATTCCACAAGTTAATGACTGTCATCCAAAACCCAAAGCACAAAGCAAAGTAATAAAAAATGAAATCAAATGAAGTCTAAAAAGAAGTAAATTAGTACTGTTTCATTTACAATTTCCACCATTGTGCAAATAATTGATCTAAATTTAATGCTCAAATTACACTGGCACCTCAATAAACTCAAACTTCAGGAACTGCTCTTTTCATGCCACACATTTCCTGATTTGCTATCAAAATTGCCAGGGAACATGTATTATGTCCACATATATGTGGGCAGACATACTGTCAAATGATACAAATGTCTGAAGAACATCATCTAGAAAGTTTCAATAATTTCTTTCTTGGAGATATTGAATATACACAGTAAATAGGCTCACAGCACCAGGTTAAAGTCCAACAGGTTTATTTGATAGCATGAGCTTTTGGAGTGCCGCTCCTTCATCAGCGGCGCTCCGAAAGTTCATGCTACCAAATAAACCTATTGGAATTTAACCTAGTGTTGTGAGACTACTTACCGTGCCTACCCCAGCCCAACGCCAGCAATTCCACATCAATGTTGAGTACTAAAGACATATTAGCTCTTCAATATAATCAGTTCCATAGGTTCAGGTGCAATTTTGTTTCTTTTTTTTTCAAATTTTTGGTTTCGTTGGTCTCCAGTCTACACAGAAGCACTTTAAGGCCTGCTACTCAAATCATTGACTACTCTGGTAAATTCCAGAAAGCCTGCATGACAAATGAAAATGGGCCTGAGGCTAAAAGATTGGCTGAAGTCAGGGGCACATCCTAATAGTGGGTAAATGTCACGCAAAACCAAAAATTACATAGAAACAACAACAGAGGCAATTGATTTGACTCAACTGGTATCTTTGGGTGTTTATAACTCCACATAAGCTTCCTCCAATTCTAATTGCCACTTCCCAAACTCCCTTAAAAGCCTTGTCTCTAATGTGTGCACCAAAATTCCAAAGAAGTGGAAAATGCCAGTCTCTGTTTTCTCATTATCTTTCAAAATTGTAGGTATTCAATGCTGTTTCTATACCAAAGAATCATATAGTAGTAATTCCTTATCCTTTATCAGATCTTAATTCTATTTGAAAGGCAACTTCATCATTTTGTCTGCAGAAATTTTATTTAACTACATTGCTTATTCAGCACTGAAATTTTTGCAATTCTTTCAGTTATAACAGTGAAGTAAATTACCCGGTATATGTCCAGCTGCTCAGCTGTCACTGCAAAAATCAGCAGGATGTTATTTTCCACAAGTGTTTCAATTAGTTGCCCAAGTGAGGGATATTCCTACAGATGTAAAGTAAAAGAAAAAAGGTAAAATAAAAATGTTTAAGGAATTGATAATGCAGCTGATCATTAGGCAAGTATACAAAAGTAATGGACAGAAAAAGACTCTCTGCTCCATTGAGCATGTCCCACATAATTGTGATGCCTCAGGTATTACAATAAATGCAGTCCCCACCCACCTGCAGTAATGTAATCCCTCAGAAAGACAAAAACTTAGATAAAAACTCGAACTAATTAGAGGAAAACATTCCTCTCCAGAACCCTTTAGGCAAACAAACCAAGTCTGAGAGATAACACTGGTCATGATTTACTTTACAGACATGTACCTCTTGCACAAGATAATCTCTGCCTGACCCAGGAACAGGTGCAGCTGTCCCTTGGAGAAATACAGGTAATTAATGTTCACCACACAGGGTGACAACACGTTCACAAGTCAACTATTCTCTGGGAAAAGAAGAATCACCTTATTTCTAATCTAGTTCTAATCTTTATGTAATTTGCAAGCTGAACCTCTGGTCCTCCCTAACTTATTCATTTGAAAAAATTGCCAAAGGTAAGCAGCAACAAAGAACAAAGAAAATTGTAGCACAGGAACAGGCTCTTTGGCCCTGCAAGCCTGCACCGACCGTGCTGCCCAACTGAACTTCCAGGGACTATATCGCTCTATTCCTATTCTATTCATATTTGTCAAGACGCCCCTTAAAAGTCACTATCGTATTTGCTTCCACTACCTCCCCTGGTAGCGAGTTCCTGGCAGCGAGTTCCAGGCACCCACCATGCTCTGTGTAAAATAAAAACATGCCTCGTATATCTCCTTTAAATCTTGCCCCTCGCACTCTAAACCTATACCCCTGAGTAATTGACTCTTCCACCTAAGAAAAAGCTTCTAACTATCCACTCTGTCCATGCCCTTCATAATCTTGTAGACTTCTATCAGGTCCCCCCTCATGTCCCGTCATTCCAGTGAGAGCAAACCAAATTTCTCCAATCTCTCCTCATAGCTCCTCATGCTCTCCATACCAGGCAACATCCTGGTAAATCTTTTTGTTAACCCTCTCCAAAGCCTCCATATCCTTTTGATAATGTGGTGACCAGAATTGAACACTATATTCCAATTGTGGCCTAACTAAGGTTCTATAAAGCTGCAACGTGATTGCCAATTTTTAAATTCAATGCCCTGACCGATGAAGACAAGCATGCCATATGCCTTTTTGACTACCTTCACCAGCTTTGTTGCCACTTTCAGTGACCTGTGTACCAGTACCAGTGTACACAGGTCACTTGTACACCCAGATCCCTCTATCTATCAACACTCCTCTTAAGAGTTCTGCCATTTACTATATATTTCCCATCTGTATTAGACCTTCCAAAACGCATTACCTCACACTTGTCCCGATTAAACTCCATCTGCCATCTCTCCGCCCAAGTCTCCTGCTTTATATCCTGCTGTACCTTCTGACAGTCCTCATTGTTATCTGCAGTTCCACTGACCTTTGTGTCATCGACAAACTTACTAATCAAACCAGTTACATTGCCTTCCAAATCATTTTTATATATTAGAAACCGCAAAGATCCCAGCACTGATCCCTGAGGAACACCGCTAGTCATTGTCCTCCATTCAGAAATGTCCCCTTCCACTGCTACCCACTGTCTTCTATTACCGAGCCAGTTCTGAATCCATTTTGCCAGCTCACCATCACAAGCCACCTCATTTACATAAACCGTGTTACCTTTTTTGATATATGTAAAGCCCCAACTCATTAGCTACCCTGGTAGACTCAAAGTGTACTAAACTGGGAATTGATTTTATGGGTACATTATTCTTGTGGCCATTCTCTGGATACACAAAACCACTTCCAACACAGCCTCAGGTTCCATTCTTAGATGCCATCCTTTTCCTCATCTACCATAACCAGCTATTCTCATTATTTGTAAGAATGGTATCAGTTTCCATTTGGATTTCTAGCAAAAGTTATTACAAAATACAGCAATAATCTGCTTAGAATATAAAAAAGCTGACAATAGCTTTACCTCTCTGCTACCACCACTGACCCCATGACAGACAATGGGTGGAAGGTTACCATTTTTTCTTTCTGAACATTGTCTCAGGTGGGAAAAGCAGAGGGTGGCTCGCTAGCTGCCTTGCAGGGTTTTCCTGGTGTAATTTCAAACAGTGAGGAAAAGAATTGTTAACAACATGCCCCGCATTCCAATTAAAAAAAGACATGTTCCTCAGCACACGGGACACCTCCCCATCCTAAACCAGCATAAAAATGCAACTTGTTACAAAATACAGCAAAACTATATATTGTATATGAAAAGTCTAATCATGACCCATAATCTTAGTTGATGAATATGAAACAAATCACCTACACTTCTTAATTTTGACATTTTCCATTCTAAACTGAAAGGAAATAGTTTCTCGAAAATTTGGAGTCACATCAAAATAAGGAACAAGATATTTGGGACAGAAAGAAACTCAGCTCTGAGTCATAATATGTTTCCCAATGCCTGCTTGTCACAAAAGCCATGATCAATGGTACCTGTGACGCAAAGCAACTTTTGAATGAGTCAAGAGTCTGTGTTTATTAAAGGTAGGCACAGTTTTGCTTTTGGAATGAACTTGGTTCAGTTTTCAGTTAAGTATTTTAGCTCTATTTAAAACTTGAAATCCAACTAAAAAGTTTTTGAAAATTTTTACACTTTTAATACTTCAACCAATTCTTTATGACTGAAATCAAATATGCTGGTCCTAAATATTGAAAGACCTATGAGGTGTCTGTCTGAAAAACTGATTATTTTTATGAAGGAAAAAGAAGCAAGCGAATGAGGTTGTAACAGGACTTTATTGATTATATGAATATCAACAGGCTTATCAAAATATATTGATCATCTCAAGTTAACCATGTCAGTTCTGCCCTCCAGTAAATATTTTGGGAATAACATACCGCAACAATGCCTTTCAAACCATCTCTTATCTTTTTATTTGTAATGGATGGGTTAAAGGCTTGCTTGTTGGGCCTCTATTTGGAGTTATGAAGTGCACAGTAGATGATTCTCCCTTTTACTTTATTTCTGTCCTTTAGGTTGCAATATTCATGCAAAAGTGCTATTCATAACACTGGCAAAGAAGTAGTCTTAAAGGAACATTTGGTGCATGTTAGTCATGCCAGTATCAGTTTCTCTCCATTAAGTAAAGATGGACACTAAATCTGGTTCCTATGCCACAATGTACCATTAGGTTTTATTGTTTTTCAGAAAATTAGCAGGAGTGAGCTTTGTTTGTTAGTATTTAACCATTTGGTAGCATCCACAATTGTGGAATTGTGTGGACTGGAATATTCAGTTCTTGGCAAACTAGATTGAAAAAATACCATTATCACAACTTTAAAAAATAATCTAAATTAATGTCTTACATATTTCAGCTTTGCTAAGAGTAAATATTTATGTTTTCAGGAAATGAGCGTGATTAAAATTAAATGTATGTTCAGAATATTTACCTGAAACCTAAGTAGCCCCCAAAAATTGGCAAAGTTATTTTGCAGCCATTCCTTTTGGCTTTCAACAGAAACAATTTTCATGTAAACAAAGCATTGAAACAAATATTTTATCTTACCATTGTTTTGGACTTGGCATATTTATTCTGGCTGTCTAAGTGGCATTTTCCATCATGAGGGATAACAATTCCAGCCAACTTGCTGTCCATTCCGAAGTGTGTATCAGCATCAGTCACAAATACCAACATGTGCAAGGAATCATTGCGCCAACCAATTCTTTCCTAAAATATAGATTATTTTTAATATTTCAACTACTTGTCTTTGGACATTTTATCATTTCTTTTTGACTTTGCAGCAAAGCTTAATTTACCTTACAGACAGTTGCTTGTAATATTGCATCAAATCCTCCTTCAGGAGTATCCACATTTGCAGAAATTTGTTGTTTTTGGACAACTTCATTAAATTTGGTAGTGTCCTCAGTCAATGATAGCATGTGTCTGTAACCAAATGTGGGCAAACAATATACATCGTGGCTCCTAGTTAAAAGAAAGATAGGTTTCTAACTCCATGCAAATCAAATTCAGGGTGTAACAACTCTTGAGTTTGGAAAATATTGACCTCATGAAAAACACGGCAGCACAATTTTGCACATACAGCTCAAGGAAGCTTAATCATTTTTATCAGGAAAGGACAAATCCTCAAAATCAAAATTACATCAGTTTCTATGGCATCCATTATGATCAAAATTATTTTGAAATATTTTAAGTAATAATTGAGGTTCTAATTAAAGGTAAAAGATCCCTTACACTATTCAAACTTTATACTATTTCTAGAAAGAAGCATATGAGGTTATATACATGAAATAGTTTTTTAATGATAGCATTGACACATTCAATTTCGTAGAATCATAGAGTCCCTACAGGAAGGAGGCCATTTGGCCCATTGAGTCTGCACTGACCACAATACCATACGGGCCCTATTCCAATAAACCCAAGTATTTACCCTACTAATCCCCTTGACACTAGGGTCAACTTAGCATGGCCAATCAACCTAACATGCACACCTTCGGACAGTGGGAGGAAACCGGAGCACCCGGAAGAAACCTATGCAAGCATGGGGAGAACGTGCAAACTCCATACAGACAATGATCCAAGCCTGGAATTGAACCCAGGTCCCTGGCGCTGTGAGGCAGCAGTGTTAACCACAGTGCTGCTCAATTCAATTTCTGTATTAAAATATTGGTTGGGATTTTTTAAATTCATTCATGGGATGTGCGCATTGCTGGCTGGGCCAGCATTCATTGCCCATCCTGGAGGGCACTTAAGAGTCAACGATATTGCTGTGGGTCTGGAGTCACATGTAAGCCAGACCAGGTATGGACGACAGATTTCCTTCCCAGAAGGACATTAGTGAACCAGATGGGTTTTTATGACAATCAACAATGGATTCACGGTCACCGTTAACATTTAATTCCAGGTTTTTATTGAATTCAAATTTCACCATCTGCCATAGTGGAATTCAAACCCAGGTCCCCAGAGGATTACCCTGGGTCTCTGTATTACTGATCCAACGGCAACACCACTATACCACTGCCTCCCCAGAAACAGAAGCCTGAAATAAGGTTATACTTCTGGTGCTTTTTTGATACCATTTCATCAGCAAAAGCAGAGATTTACATATGTGTCAGAATAAACATGCACTGAATTTTTTGTTACAAAACAGAATAAGAACAATTATTAGAATAACTCAATTTTGCCATCTGAACACTAGACTGGTCTTCTTGTGTACTGTTTGGTTGTGGTTACATTCATGCATTTAAATGTTAAAACAATGCAGGAAGTTATATCTGCACTGTTTGGTATTTTAATGTAATACAGAATTCCGGCAAAGGAAGGGACCCTCTCAACACATTTTTAATCCAGTCTGACATTGCACAGAAGTGGTGTGAAATATTCCCTCAATAATTTTCACATCAATTGTCCAATCAAATCCTATGGATTTATGCTGCAAGTTTAGCATTGCGATCAGGTGCAAACCTCTTTGCATTGATGCTGAGGGAAAGGCACTCCATGACTGTCATTTTTTATATAACTGCATTCTAATGCCAAAGTGATAAAACTTGTATTGATCTGAAATGGGTAAATACTCAAAGACTAAATAGAATATGAACAAAAACTGCACAGTAACTTTGACTTGGAGTTAAGAATAAGTAATTTTACGAAACTGACAATTGTTTCATTTTAAATTGATGTTGAATTATTATCCCTGCTTTGGGGGGGGGGAGGGGCATCTGAAAAAGTAGTTTTATTTTGGGTTGGGTTTGACATCTTTAGCAACAAAAATGATTATACAAAAATGATTATACGTTATCAATTCACACCCTGAATTTCCTACACTTCCAGGCTTCTGAAACAGGCGTGATCATTCGACCTTCATCATAACAATAATATAAATCACATACCAGCAGGGATTAACTAAATCACTCTTTGTCGTTTTGATATAAGGAGACATTGGCTTGTCTACGAACGTTCCAAACCCCAGTTTAAAGTTACTGGTTAGATTGGCCATCTCTTTGGAGAGCGAAGAGCCCAGCTCTTTAATTTCATCCAAGTCATCAGTCATAGAGGCAGAAAGGTCCATTAGGTAATAAAGGTCAACTGGATAATCTTCAAACTGCCGCACATCCACTCCAAATGTCACCTGACTACCTATTAGAAAATTAGTTTGATCATATTAAAATTTGAAAACAAATATTTTGAGCTGCTATTTATATCGGAAAGACAAATGTGAACTCATGCATGAAGTCTACTTGTATATATTCATAGAGTTTCAATCCTCAATCATTCTATTCCTTAATTAGGAGTCAAATATAGATTGAGAGGAACCTCTGCATAAAGCAACTAAATTCTGCATTTTTATCTTTATGACTTTCTAGCACAGTACAATTAATAGCGTTTACTCAGACCTGTTATTACTCAAGACGCTATTCCCATTCAATGATTAATGTTAAAAATATCTGAATTTCAATAAGAAATTCTTCTGTTTCTATTTCAAACCATTGCCTTTGACAGAGTGTTTAAATCGCGAATTGAACTTTCTTTTCCTCTCGCCGCAATCTCAAGTATATGAAGGCTACCTGACCCTGGCATTCAGGGCTGTAGGGAAATCGTCACTTGACCGGGGTAGCTTGTACTTAGTATTTCAGTGAAACTTGTGTGAAAAATGGAGCGCACTTCTTTTTTAGACGTATGTCTGGATGCATACGAATGCCACTCTTCATCGCCCTTACCTGGTCGCAGGTTAAGTACAAGTTTTTGTGGGGAGATTTGTGTCCTTTTCCCGCCTCTCTTCTCGGTGCCCGGAGTTAGAGGCTCGCCTCTTACCACCCTAAGGTTGCTGACGGAAAATTCTATGAACTCCCGGGGACATTCCCTCAGCAAAAGGTTACCAAGAGTGTCACATCTTCCACCCGCGCCTGAACCGTCACTGAAGCCCTAAAATGAACAAGAACAATCGTTTCCTCCACCTAATCTTTGTTTCCAAAACAAAGGCTGGAGATGTTAAAAGAAATTTGAAATCTGTTAATAAACACATGGTGGCTCTCTAAATGATCCCAATGAGGAAAGTAGCAACATTCAAATCTCCCAACTAACATTCCATTTGGATCTTCAAAATATATTTTTGAATATCAATAAATCCCTTCAAGCGAGTCTTACCACAATCCGGGTGCTTGTTCTGTTGGAAAACATGAATTCCAGTATTGGCTGGCCGCAAGCTATTTACTTCGAGCTGGATAATGGGGACACAACCCCATTTGTGATATATATAATATTCCATTTTGTTACTATATACAAGGTGCATTCTGTTCCACGGGCTTGATTCACTCGCTAAGTAACTTAAGAGGAATAGTTGTACAAGTTTGCTCAAATCTAATTTTCTGAGCCCGAGGCTATTTAAATAAGTGAGGCGTACTCAACACCTCAAGCCTGTGTAAATTCCCGGTTTGATGTGTGAATGACAGATGTATTACAGGGTTAAAATGGATTGGTTTTAGAATCCTTCGCCTTCAGTAATGTTTGCTGCAGACGTTATGAGCAAATATTTTGCCATATTCATCCATAAAGTGGATTATTCATTTACTTATAATGTAGTTTTGCAGCATGCAATTCGCACCAATGAACTGCATAAGAAGCAGATTGTTGTGGGTTTAATGGATTAACTATTAACCTCATGGTCAAACTCACGAGTAAGCGACAGAAAGGAAATCTCACCTAACGCTAACAAATAATGGAGTAAATGTAAAGATTTGTCCTTGAAAGACCTGATAATATATATATTTAAAAAACATTTATTCTACCTCTTTGAAACACCAACCACACAGCGGGCCAAGCCTCAAACAGTCTTCACAAGTGACTGCATTTCCAGAGGCACAGGAACCTGCCAAAGAAACAATGGAGGAATGAATGACCAGAACATGAATCGAAGGAATAATTTGCCTGCGACAGAGAGGGAACGCTCCTGAACATTTGACAAATTGCGCTAGTTGCTAAGTGTAAACAAGTAGATCATTAAAAAAAACTTTGAAATGAAATGGTCAAATGAATGGATTACAACAATTGTGATTCCCGAACAATAATAAATCTACCCCTTCCCGAGAAATCAGGTGTAATGTTCACATGTTAATTCCTGGTCTGTATTTGGACGAATGCTACTTGCGCAAATTGTACAAAACCAAACAACATTTCAGTTCACTTACTATACATCACATATTTTCACTGAACAATGTCAGCTAGCTCAGGTAATACGCAAGGTCACGGAGCAGAATTTACTGGCCCTTGTTCCATGCTGCGTAAACAAAAAGAAAGTCACAATAATTAGTGAAATGTGTCGTAACCACGAACTCACCTTCTGCACCACTCATTGATTTTGCCAGAAGCAGCAGCACTGTCACCAGGTCCACTCTCATGTCTTGGGATTTCAACACTCAGCACACTGATAGAAAGGATGCGTCCCAAGGCGAAGGAAGAGTTGAGAAGCTCCTGATACCTGCAGCCAGGCGCTTTGTGGGGGTGGAGCTGCAAACACAGAGCAAAGGACGTGTTCCTTACCTGGGGAGGTGGAGCAGACTGCTGACACTTGGAGTCTGGGAGTACGGTCACCATGGTGCAGCCGCCTCGCCCCTGCCCTTCGCCAACTTCCTCTTTCCTTTTATGGTAAAAACAGGTATGAAGAAAACAAGTGAGAAAGGTGCAGACACTCTACATCACAGCTTGATGGTGAAAGGCAGCCGGAGCTCACCTGGCCCACAGTGAATTGCACACTTCCGGTATATTGCTGCAGAATCGCATTATTCATCGCCGCAAGATTGCTGCTAAAATCCGGCACACCTGAGAGTTCGAAACTACGTTGTGATGAGTTTGTTTTGATTTTCTAAGGCCAAGATTTCCGTGATGATAGATGATTCGGTACAGACCATGTAAATAGAAGCAATCGCCTTCGAGACAACTTTGCCCACAAGGGTCAGTGGCACAGCTCGGTCTCCCATTATTTACACGCCCGGCTCCACAACTGACAAGCCCCAACAAACTTCCCCGACTCAAAGTCACCCGGTTAGTGGCATACCTGAGAAAGGCAAAGCTGTTGGGAAAGATTGTTGTAGCGAGTGCGGACTTGTCCATTGGAAAGTATAATTGCAATATTCATCAATTGAATTAACTTCTACTGGGGGAAAGATCCTCAAGATTGTATTGTGTAACTTAATCCAAAATATCAGATAGTCTTTGTTCTTGTTCACCTGCATTACACTGCATCTGCTATCTATTTACCTACTCTGCTATAATAAAAACATAAAACATTGGAAGTACAGAATGGAGCCCATAGGATCTGTGGAGAGAAACAGAGATGATATTTCAGGTCAACAACCTTTCATCAGAACAGAATTCTGGTGGAAGGTCATCAACCTGAACCATAACTTGGGAAGCCTTATTGAAACTATACAAGGCACTAGTTAGACCACATTTGGACTAATATGAACAATTTTAGTCCCTTTATCTAAGGAAATATGTACTGGTATTGGAGGCAGTCCAGAGAAGGTTTACTAGATTGATATCAGTTTGGAGAGATTTTCTTATCAGCAGAGGTTGAGTAGGTTGGGCCTGTACTCATTGGAGTTTAGAAGAATGAGAGGTAATCTTATTGAGACATTTAGGGCAAGATTTTATGGCCTCGCTCGACCCGAGACCAGAAAATCCCACCTGGTGTCACCAGACATTTCCATTGCCCTGCTCCAATTCAGCAGCGGGAGGGGCGGTAGAATTCTAGTGATAGGATTCTCATGGGGCTTGACAGGGTAGATGCTGACAGGTTGTTTCCCCTTGTGGGAGAGTCTAGGACCAGAGGGCATAATTCATAATTTCAGAGTAAAAGGTTGCTCTTTTAAGACAGACATGAGGAGGAATTTCTTCCCTCAGACGAATCTGAGAAATTCTTTACCCTAGATGGCTACAGAGGCTGGGTCCTTAAATATGACTGAGACAGATTTTTAATCAATGAGGGAAGAAAGGTTATGGGGATAAGGCAGGAAAGTGGAGTTGAGGATTATCATATCAGAGGTAAGCTTTTTCCTAGGTTGGAAACAAAAATTACAAGGAGCCACAGGCTTAAGGTGAGGGGGGGGCGAGGTATAATTCGGATGTTAGAGGGATGTTTTTCACACAGAGGATGGTGGGGGCCTAGAATGCACTGCCAAATAGGGTAGTGGAGGCAGGCACGCTAGAGTTGTTTAAGGCTTACTTAGATAGGCACATGAATGGACTAGAGATGGAGGGGTACAAGAGACTGATCTAAATAAAGATCAAGAGCCTTGGGACGTCCCTGGGAATCAATTGATTCCTACGGACCTTCCAACATATTGTATGGCTCACTTGTCTTACTTCTGAGCTCCTGGGGATTCCGTAAACGTCTGTCAAAGTTTTGCATGTTTATTGATGTCTTTCCTTTTACTTTGCAGGTGATTTGGTCTGCCTTGTTGTCCAACAAGGGGCATACACGTGGTGGGTCGTGCAAGGGCTGCTCTTGGATGTTGCTTTGAGAGTTGCCTAGTGCTTCACGTCGTTAGTGTACGCTTAAACTGGACCATCTGATGGGCAACACAACAGCTCAGTGACTATCACTGTTTGCTGTGCAGATACATGGATTTGGGCCAGTTTCTGCGGGAGTTTGCACATTCTCCCCGTGATTGTGTGGGTTTTCTCCGGGTGCTCCGGTTTCCTCCCACACCCCAAAAACATGCTCTTAGGCTGATTGGTGTAACAAATTATCCCTAAATTAGTCTTCCCTCAATCTTCCCCAATAGGCGTAGACAAAGGTCATAGGTAGAGGAGGGCAGTCATAATGTTAAAATGGCAGCGCGGTCTCGTTGGGCCGAAGGGCCTGTTTCCCGTGCTGTGTTGTTCTTTGTTCTTTATCAGTCATGATCTCATTGAATGGCAGAGCAGACTTGATGGGCTGAATGGCCTACTTCTGCCCTTACATCTCATGGTCTTATACCTCAGTATCACCTGGAGAGTGCCCTTCACTAGAATTTATAATCTTCTTGCTGTGTACAGGGGCTTTGTGGGTGGTATCTGCTTTGGATCACCAGCTATGGCTCTTTGTTTGACAGGACTGTCATGCTAGCTTTTGTGTGTAATTTTAAATTTGTTAGATGGCCATTGACAGGAATGTCTGCAGTCCAAAACAAAACATCAAAATCTTTGACCTCACCCAAGAAGCATGGTTCTGTTCTCTGGGTTGCAGTCTTCACCTTGTGGATTGACTTGGGGCCTTCCAAGCGTTTCAGAGTTCTTGCCTTGCACAGTTTGCCATAGTGTTCAATCTGATGCATTGGAAGCATTGGGTTGCACCTTGAGAACAAATTCTTCCCATAATTTTCCACTGTAACTGGTTCTTATTCTTTGCCTGATACGACTAATTTTGGTCAAAGTAGCTGATCTCCCATGATGATTGTCACAGTAAGTTGGACAAGATATCAGTTTTGATGATAGAAATGTTGTACAACACATGGCCAAGGGTGTCAAACTCTCGTTTGGTATGATGTCCCTGGTTCGATATACCAGCAATTAACACAGGTCAGATTATCTATTTCTATTTTAATAGCTTATGCTTAAAGATAAACTTTTGACACATATCTGTAGATTTTATTTCTTGCTACTGCAGTTCCCCGATGCCTGTCAACTCTCACTTTGAACAAATCCATGACATAATTTGTCTCCTGAAGCACTAATCCTAGTGGTAAATTACATAATCTTACAACTCTCTGCGGAAAGCAATTTCTCATGCTCCCTGTTGTAAATCTCTCACATTTAATTAATGGTCTCTTATTTTTGACCTGTCAACCACTTGAAACAGACTCCTCCTATCTAATGTGCACATATTTGATAATTTTAAACAACTCTATTGTATTGTTCATAATGCTCTGTGTACAAAACAGATGAGCCCCAACAGAAAAGGGACAGGTTATAATGGACATGAGATTAGATTTTTATTCCTTCTTGTCATGTCAAAATTTTTTGAAAAATGTTTCTCATTACACAGGAATATTGTATAAATTAAGATACCATTTGCTGGTTCAAACATTATTTACTGTGTTTAATTATTTTTTCCACCTGTGTTGGAACACTGAGAAAAAACTCAACAAAATGTTCTGACCTGAAAAGAAGTTCTTTAAGAACCAGGCGTTCAAGGTAAAAATCGTTAAAAAAATTGCTCTTGAAGTTGAAGGCACAAATGTAAACTTCTTTACTGCAGCAGGAGACTCCATTGAACCTTCTTTGGAAGTCTAGTTTCAGAGTGCAGAATCAACTCAACCTATGTGAGCGAGCTGGATCTTTTAAAATTCAAGGCTGCAGAAAGTTCTGAGAACTTTTCATTAATTCAGTGTCCAAAGTGCTATTTCTAAGAAGCCCATCACTAAAATATGATGCCCAAGTGGGAGCCTGAACTTGTCAGAAAAAGAGTAAGAATTAATTATGTAAAAAATGTTGTGACTGCCCAGCTCAGCAATAAACAAGCAGAAGCTCCAAGTCAACTGACTTGATGGTTTAAAAAGTAAATCACAGAACAAAAAGAAATCAACAGGCAGCCATTGTTAAAAGCTTTCTTTAAAGAGGTGCCAAAACCAGCAAGTGCAAGAAACCCCTTTGTCTCTGAGTCAACTGAAATGCCATCTTGAAATCCAATAAGCTCTTAAAGCTGTGCATACACTTTATAAATCTTTTAACGTGAATTACAATTTTACACTTCCAATTCGGACTAATTCAGGGTCCAGACCAATCACAAAGTGGGGTTCTATGATGGAAAAGATTTTTAAGGCTTCAGGGTTAAATAAAAAATAAGAAGAGAGACAGGTGAACATACTGCTTTACTTGATCAGCCCGACTATAGGCATAAGAGTAAAAACATCCATCAGTGGTTCTTGCTTGACCATCTGAAGGTGGTGTTACATCCGAATAGCACCATCGCTCCAAATGCCGTTATCATTATGTATGATTAATGCAGAGGTTGCACCTTGATACTAAGCCTCAAGATGCCATTAGGCATCAGGATGCAGTGATCTTTAACACAACAACATGCACCCAAAGCTGGGGTTAGATTAGCATTGTCCTCACAGAGAGTAGTTCAGCAGGATCATCGTATGACTATTGACAAAAACTCTTAACCCGACATTCACTGAAAGCTACCAAGTTAATGTCCTGTGTTGCTTTGGTATTTGGGAGAGATATGGCCCAGTTAAGTCTTACTGATAACTTATTCCCTTCGTCAATAGTGCTGAGCACTCAGACGTACCCTGGCATTGTTTTCACACCATTACAGTCTACAACATTGTCCATCTCACAAAGGCCAGTCATTTCAAGAAACCTGAAGTCAATGAGTGCACAGTCATTCCATGAATAACATATCGATTTGCATTCTATTACTGCATAGCAGGATTCTGTGGAGCACCATTAGGCAGCAGGTCAGGAGCAAACTATGTGGATGGATTCATCGGAATGAGCATGTGCCTCTGTTAGCATACACTCATTGCCATCCAACAGAAATTTCAAATATCAACAAGTGGAACCAGCTCCCATCACTGTGTTATGCATGGGGAGAGTAGAGGACTGATGAAGGAATAATGTTCAACCTTGAATGCAGAGAGAAATCTCCCTGCAGGGAGGCATGAAAGGCTATGGTGCTTGATGATGAATATAAATTTAACCAAAACCTTGTTGATTGAGACTTAATGAAACTGAGGGATAAGATGGGAAGTAAGGGGGACAGGGTTCATTTTATAACCTTGAATGAATGCAGAACCTTGCATCAATCTTTAGCCATTCAATACCTGAGATTTGGAGAGGGATAAGTGCAAAATAAATTCACCATAATGCAAATTATGGGCAGTGCCACCATTGTGCCTTCAAAATATCTTAATTTTACAAATTTTATTGTTGTGTCCAGGTGTAACCCTGACATTCACAACAGACTGGAGGCAGCCTGCTGTGCCCCATTTTCAGAGGTGACATTGGCTGGTGTCTTCTGGAGGCCTGAAGCCTTGAGGGCCCTGCCTGCTAAGGATCTCCTATTCTGATGCAGGTCCACCTTGACCTGACCTGCTGAAATTGATGGGGTCACTGGTGGAAGGAATTTGGAGAGGCCACCCTTTTGAGTGCTTCGAGTGGATGTCCCAGCAATGTTTTGTTGGCACTCCTCCTCCCTTATAGTGACTGAAGGCCCACCCCCTTGGCACTGCCCAATGCTTGGTGGGCATTGCCAGTGTGCCAGGCTGGCAGTGCCAGGGTACCCAGTGGGTAGTACCAGGATGCCAGGCTGGCAATGCCCAAGGGGCACCCCACCTCTTCCCTGACCTCCTGGGGGGGTTTCAACAGCCACTGATCCTACTGACGAGCCCATCACGACAGGTCCCCATTCATGGGGATCATATATGATCCTCTCCAGTGAGGACTTCTACGGACGATGCTGCAAAGGCAAGTGAGCCCAGAAAATACTGTTCGGGTGCACTGAGAGAGAATGTAGCATGGTCAATGCCCCTAACCAACACATCTTTCAGAACTTGGGAGGGTACTAGAGCATCCGGAGGAAATGCACACAGATGGGGAGAATGTGCAGACTCTGCACAGACCGTGACCCAAGCCGAGAATTGAACCCAGCTCTCTGGCACTGTGAGGCAGCAGTGCTAACCATCATACCACTGTGCTGCCTTATAACGGTAATGGCAATAAGGAGCAAGAGATGGTGCACATGGCGCAAACTACAGTGCATGGTTTACTTATTGCAATGAGACTTACCCTATTATTTTCCACAATTGACAGTTTAGTATCCAACATTAAACTGATTTCATTTGTCTTAGCTTGGTAGTAAATCAATGATAATATTGCTGATTCACCACCAAGATACATTGAATCATTGTCAGACATCAATCCTTATTCCTAGTCATGAGAGATTTAAAGTCAGGTTACATGTCATTGAAATTATCTCACACAGTTTGACTTGTCTCTATTATCCACTCATGTCTGTCTTCCGTAGGTGGTTAATGGTACATTAGTAAGATACCTTATTTATTGAACTATCAATTACAATAACTGAACCACTTGCTTGCCTCAGAGTGCCTGATTGTGCTGGGGAGGATCATGTGAAAGGTCTGACCACGCTGTTGTTGTAGCCCCCTTGCAAGGCTTCATGTCTGGGAAAAGGGATTGGATCATAGGGGAACTGCAAGATTAACTACCAGCCTCAGGATCTTCAAATTACAGTTGGAAAACAGGTCGGAAAATTGTATGGAAGTCTGGAAAGAAAGGCTCCATTTATCATCTTCAACGTTCAACCTGGTCCCACTGGTCACTGATTTAAGCAGAATCACATTCAAGCTCCAATGCCAGTTTCTTCGTGCAGCCCACAAAGTAGAATCTACAGTGTCCAGACTCTCAAGAGTTTATCTCTAGACCTGACTATTCCAGAAAGGAATATCAGAGCCCATTTCCTTTTTTATTTGACAAACTTGTTATGGATTGAAGTACAGCTATGGGTTACTGTGATGACATTCCTTGCAAATTACATCATGCAGTAAGACCTGGACAACATTCATGCTTGGGCAGTTAAGTGCCATATAAAATTTGCATAAATGCCAGGCATTGACCATTTTTAATAAGAGAGAATCTAACCATTTTGACATTCAATGCCATTACCATTGCTGAAACCGCACTCTCAAAATTCTGGAGGGTTACCATTGACCAGAACCTGAATTGAACCTGCCATATAAATACTGCAACTGCAAGAGCAAGTCACCAGCTGGGAATTCTGCAGCTAATAACTCACCCCAGACTTCCCAAAGCCTGACTACTATCTACAAGACACAAAGCAAGAATATGATGGAATACTTCACTTACCCACTTAACTAACACCCAATCCACCACCTTAAACATTCATTCCCTCCACCACTGGTATACAGCAGTGTATACCATTTACAAGACGCACTCCAGCAACCCACCAAGACTCCGACAATGACCCCGATCACTTAGAAGGAGAAGGCCAGCAGATGCATGGGAACACCACCACCAGCAGGTTCCCTCCTAACCATACCATTTTGACTTGGAACTATATTGCCATTCCTTCACTGTTGCTGGGTCAAAGACCTGGAACTCTCTTCCTAACAACACCATTGGTCTCTAAACCACAGGGACTGTAGTGGTTCAAGACTGCAGCACACCACCACTTTCTCAAGGGCAATTAGGAAGGGCAATAAATGCTAGTCTAGCCAACAATGTTGCACATCCTCTGGAAGAATAAATTTAAAAAATGATAGTGCATATTAGCCGAGTTTGTTTGTTTGCAAACAAATGAAAAGTTATGAGCAAATATAACATCATTTTAAACTTCTGGAAAGGATTATTCTGCTCCTGACCTTGAAAATGTAAAATGCAGTTTTCTTTACTGTTTTTTGAACAAAACTTATTTTATTTTTATTTATTTTATTTGTCTTATTTTTAAGACAAAGCTTTGCTGCTCTTAGTATCACATTTTTGGCAAAGTATTTGCACCATCATAAAAACATATTTCAGTGAGAAATCTGCTTTTGTTCCTTCACTCTCTAATTCACAAACACTAACTTCACTGACATACAGCAATTTGAATTTGTTGGTTAGTTCAAAGACATTATTGTTTCTTGAAAAAGATATTGGTTTAAACTCTAACACTCTCTGTAACTTTTTTTCAGCTTTCTGGCCGTTACAATCAGGTGCAAGCCCACAGACTTCTTTATCTGTCAGGTTGAGACTGTCTGATCAGCTGGCAATGACAATTAGTTCCCTTTCTTCTTCCCACTCAGCCAGATTGTTGCTAGATTTCCCCCTGCCACTGCTCCTTAACTCATTTCTTCTTCTCATTTTACCCCTATCTTAACTCATGCCCTCCCTGAGCTCATCCTGTCCATGAGACACACCTCCTATGCCTTTGGCCCTACTCCCACTAAACTTTCAATAACAACAGCAAAGGCAACTTATATTTACATAACACCTTTAATGTAATAAAAATCTCAAGGTCCTTCATTGGATCATTTTAAAATGGGTAAGATGCTCTTTTGGAGAGTCAGTATAGACTTGATGGGTTGAATGCCTCCTTCTGCACTGCAGGGATTCTATGGAAATGCCACAATGTCATTTAACATATGATGTTCAGAACTTAATTCCAACAAAAGAAACAACATAAACATGATTACAGCACTTTTTATGTCGCTTTGAAGGCGACATTATATGGTATAAACTTGGTACAGTTTATGTTGGAATGTTGACAAATTTAGGAAAACCTACCATTCAAAGGAGAGGATTTAGGATTGTGAAGATCATTTGAGCAGGGTGCTATTAGAGAAATGAGCCACATACAGATTTGAGAACAGAACCTGCCTGATTTTTTTCTTCTTTCAAATGATTGAAATTCAATGATGTGATAATCAAAGAGTTTTTAACCATTAAAATGATCATGAATGGGGCTGTGATTTTATGATGTAAACGTAATTGGTTTATTAGTGCTCTTTAAAGAAATAATTTGTTTCTGTCTCAATTTGGCCTGTGTGTGACTCCTGTCCACATTTTCTGGTTGATGCTTAATGCCCTTGGGATAAACAATGATGGGCATTAAATACAACCTCAACAGCAACACTCACATCCCAAGAACAAATAAAAAAACTTCCATTTATTTCTTTCTTTTACATTCTCCCCCTTCCACATCCCCACATCCCCCACCTCCCTGCCAGTTTTCTATTCATATGATCATATTGCCATTAATCCCATGTGACATTTAGCTTTCAATAAATCTTCTATCTGGTACCTTGTCAAAAGCATTTTCAAAATCTGCATAAAACCACAGTAGCAGTGACATGGAAAATCATATATATAGAGTCATAGAGGTTTACAGCATGAAAGTAGGCCCCTTCGGCCCAAATTGTCCATACCACCTTTTTTTTAAACCCCTAAGCTAGTCCCAATTGCCCACTTTTGGCCCATGTTCCTCTATACCCATCTTGCCCATGTAAATGTCTAAATGCTTTTTACCCGCCTCTACTACTATCTTTGACAGTTTGTTCTGGACACTCACCACACTCTGTGTTAAAAAATTGTCCCTCTGGCCACTCTTGTATCTCTTCCCTCTCACCTTAAACCTATGCCCTCTAGTTTTAGACTTCCCTACCATTGGGAAAAGATATTGACTTTCAAGCTGATCTATGCTCCTCGTTATTTTATACACCTCTAGAAGATCACCTCTATAAGATTACATTGTATATATATAATATATACAAATATAAATCAAAACCAATTGCATACTATTCAATCAATTAACTGCTTTACAAAAATGGCAATCTGAATTACCTGTTTAAAAGCTGTATCAAAAAAATTTGAAAAATATTGACACAGACTTCAAATATTTATTTGAATATTGCAAAAATACGTATGAACATATGAAGGTGTAGGGCACACGGCTCCGCAAGCCTGCTCCTCCATATTGGCTGAACTAATTTTAACCTCAACTTTCTGCCAACCCCCAATAACCTTTCACCACCTTCCTTATCAAGAATTGATGTACTCCTGTTTTAAAGATATTCAAAGACTTTGCCTCAACCAGCTTTTGAGGAAGAGAATTCAAAGGTCTCACAACCCTCAGAGAAAAATAAATTCTTCATCTCTGTCTTAAATGGGCAACCCCTGATTTTTAGACAGTGGCTCCCGGTTCAAAATACTCCCAAAAGGGGAAACATCTTTTTATGTTTCAGTCAAATTGCTTTGGTTGCTCTTCAGATGGAACTGAGAAAATCAACTCACGAGGGTTAAATAATATAAATTATTATAGAAAATGGATATCCTGGAAGTTTTGCTGGGTTACCTTGACTTCACTGATTTATGATTTACTGCCCTTACTCATTCTCCCTAATGGAAAAACATAGGTTGGAGTGAATCTTTCGCTGCATAAATTTCACAGGCTGATTCAAAAGAGAAGGCTCAGTGTTGAAACATTATTCTCATTCTACATTTTTACATTTCAGGGAGGATAACATGTGATGCATCAGTACCTAGCTAAATGCGCACTCCCCCATGGCTCAGCTTGCCTGATGTATTATACATACTGTGTTACTTAGCCCTTGCGAAGACATGGGGATCAGACCAGATATAAAATTACCATAGATACATCCTAAAACATACTTACTTATTGTTCGTAAGCAATTTCCAACCAGGAAACCAGGTAGGTAATTCAATACCATACATCAAGCTCCCTAAGGGAGCAAATCAAAAAGTTATATTTCCCTACCTTGCAAGTTCTTCATAGGATCCTTCACACTGCTCTAAGGGTGGAAACGATAAACTGAGCATGTTCCTAAAAATGTTTGCTTTGTGACATCACAGAAGTTGGCAGAACAGGTAGGTCGGCTTTTACTCCTGCATTGTAAAATCCTGCCCACATTGCAGAATTGATTTGTTTTTTACCCAGCTAATCTTGCCTAACTTCATTTTAAGATTACCAACAAAAACTAATCCTAATTAGGTCAGGATACTGAGTGAAGACACCTAGCGTGAAAACATCCAAACCTCCCACAATTCGGACAACTTACAAACAATCTGAATGGTTCTGAATCCATGACACACTGTGAGAGCGATTGCTGTAATACCTGTTCAGGAAGTGTCCTAGCTGAGGAGCACCTAGTTTTGCAAAAAAGTCACTTTGTGCAGTAACAACATTGAAGTTAAAATTTTGTAAATGATTCAGTAGTACTCCACACAGCTAGCTTATAGAGACTGTATAATAAATACCTGGTAAAGGTACACCTGATGAGGCAGTACGGTAAGCTTAATGATAGCTAATTGAACCCTTAATGCCTCTATCATTCAGATCATAACAATAAATAATGCACCCTTCTGCCTGTTGTTACAATCCTGTTGGGGGTGGTTAATGTTTAAAGGTGAAATAGGAACACCACGTAATTAACTAACAAAACTATGCCACAATGTTACACACTTTTTAAACAAAAACAAACTCTAATGTAAATTAGAAAGAATTGAACTAAGACTATCAACTCAACATTACATCTTACGACATAAATTCAGATCTACTTTTCACTTCCTGCCAATAGATCTTACGAAATTTTCAATGTTAATTTACTTCTCCTGGGACCAACCCAAAGATATACCCCAGAGCTCTGAATTTACTTCTGTTTAGTATTCCAGATATTCCTCCGATGTAAGACCTCCTTCCATTAGATTTTGGCTATGTGACCCTTCATCTTTTCTTTACCAATCTCTTGAATGTGGACGCCTCAGCTCCTTGTCTGAGTTGTCGGCAGATATCCAGCTGTCTCCCCACGGCTTCCCAGGGTAATTTTGCTGACTGATTTCTATCAAAAGGCTCTGTGAGGACCGCGGTAGGTATCTTCCACTTGCTGCAGACTAAAGCAAATTTTCCACTTACCTGTTCCTCACAAGGTCTATGCAGTGAATGTATTTTCTCTGCTTGAAAGGCAAGTTATCTGATTATCATCCCTGTTGGTTCTCTCAGTCTGGTCAGATGCATCTTTAAGATGCTCCTTGAAACCTCCTGAGTTTTTTTGTCATCTGCTCTAATATCTCCTTATATAGCTTGATGGCAAATTCTCTTTGATAACACCCCTATATAGTGCTTTATTACTCCTTGGGACTTCTTAATACACAAAATCTGCCATAAAAATGAAAGTTACTGCTCGAAGTAAAAAACAACAATTTACGATCAAAAATATGTGAGACAACATTCCAAGGACTCTGACAGTGGAATGATTAGCTTACCCAAACTGGGTAGATGCAACTTCCATATCACTCAGAAGAAACAGGACTCTAAATTTTCCAATTACTTGAATAAAAGATATTCAAAGGAGCCCCTGCAATGGACCTGGATTGTTTTGTCTCATGTATACTTACCGTTGCTTTGTATTTGAACTTTTAATTATTATACTTTGTACAACTAAACAGAAAAACCACTGCAAACCTGAGAAGGATGAAATGTGTCCAATGTGCTTGATGACAAGCCATTGGAAATTGGACAAATCATTTTGAAAATATTTTGCAACCAAGAATATTCAATCTACTTTGATTGCTGTTCATTTTGATTGCCAAAGAATAGCAGCATGAACACAACTTCTCATAACAGAATGTGGAAGGCAATGAAAAACAGGCAGAGGGATGGGAACCAAAGCAAAGCTGAATTAACAGAAGAGAAACTAGAAAGTAGGGCCAGTAAGACTCAGAGGAAGAGCAGGCAGAGTGTGGCTACTGATCAAAGAGGGTCTGGTGGACCGAAGTGCACTTGTTTCAATGTGAGAAGTGTACCAAGTAAGGCAGATGAACTTAGAGCTTGGATTAGTACTTGGAACTATGATGTTGTTGCCATGACAGAGTCTTGGTTAAGGGAAGGACAGGATTGGCAACTTAACATTCCAGATACAGATGTTTCAGATGGGATAGAGGAGGATGTAAAAGGTGTAGTGGAGTTGCACTACTGATTAAGGAGAATATCACAATTGCACTGAAGGAACACACCTCAGAGGGGCTTATACAGTGAGGCAATATGGGTAGAGTTCCCAACAGCCAGCGGGAGATATAGGGGCAGAAATGTAGGCAGATTTTAGCAAGATGTAAAAGTAACAGGGTTGTTGTGGTGGGTGATATTAACTTCCCCTCTATTGACTGAGACTCACTTGGTGCTAGGAGTGCGGATGGGACAGAGTTTGTAAGGAGCATCCAGGAGGGCTTCTTGAAGCAGTATGTAGATATCCAACTAGGGAAGGGGCCATACTGGACCTGGTATTGGGAATGAGCCTGGCCAGATGGTCAACACTTCAGTAGGGAAGTGATTTGGGAACAGTGACTACAATTAATCTTACAGATACTGATGGATAAAGATAAGTGTAGTCCTCGGGTGAAGATGCTAAATTGGGGAGAGGTTAATTACAACAATATTAGGCAGGAACTGAAGAATGGTAGTTTAGGGACAGATGGTTGAGGGCAAATCAACATCTGGCATGTAGGAGGCTTTCAGATGTAAGTTGATAGGAATTCAGGACTGGCACCTTCCTGTAAGGATGAAGGATAAGTATGGCAAGTTTCAGGAACCTTGGATAATGAGAGATATTGTTAGCCTAGTCAAAGAAAAAATTGAAGCATTTGTCAAGGCTAGGAGACTGGGAACGCACAAAGCAAGTCTGGAAAACGAAGAAAGTAGAAAGAAACTTAAGCAAGGATTCAAGAGGGCTAAAAGGGGTCACAAAAAGTCATTGGCTAGCAGATTAAGGAAAATCCCAAGGCTACTTTTACACGTATAAAGAGCAAGAGGGTAGCCAGGAAGAGGGTTGCCCCACTCAAGAACAGGGGAGGGAATTTATGTGTGGAGGCAGAGAAAATAGGCGAGGTATTAAATGAGTACTTTGCTTCAGTATTCATCAAAGAGAAGGACTTGGTGGATGATGAGTCTGGCCACACTACTAGAAGGATGTGGAGGCTTTGGAGAAGGTACAGAAAAGATTTACCAGGACGTTGCCTGCTATGGAGGGCATTAACTATTAGGAGAGGTTGGAGAAACTTGGTTTGTTCTCACTGGAATGATAGAAGTTCAGAGGCGACCTGATAGAAGTCTGCAAGATTATGAGGGGCATGGACAGAATGGATAGTCGGAAACATTTTCCTAGGGTGGAAAAGTCAGTTATCAAGGGGCATAAGTTTAAGGTGCGAGAGGCAAGGTTTAAAGGAGATGTACGAGGCAATTTTTTTATACAGAGGGTGATGGGTGCATGGAACGCGCTGCGGGGGAGGTAGTGGAGGCAGATACAATAGTGACTTTTAAGGGGCGTCTTGACAAATATATGAATAGGATGGGAGTAGAGGGATACAGTCCCCGGAAGGGTAGGGAGATTCAGTTCAGTCGGGCAGTACGGTCTGTGCAGGCTTGGAGGGCCATAGGGCCTGTTCCTATGCTGTAATTTTCTTTGTTCTTTGAACAGAACCTGTCAACATTAGCTAAACTAAAAGCACTGTTAAAACAGAATATATTCTAAATATCTTTTGCAACTTAAGGGGGATGAGATGAATCTGAAATTTACATAAAAGATTTAAGTTGAGTCTCAATACTTCCAAGTGACACACATCATTAGAGCACCTAAGCATGAAAAACGACTCTATTTTCAATTTACAAAAATATTCAACCTTTAATGTAGTTAAATGTCTGAAGACACTCTTCAGAACCATTATCAAACATTAACTTACACAAGGTGATATTTGGGCTTAGTCAACAGTTAGGTTTTAAGTCGCACCTTAAAGGAGGAAATAAAAGTAGAGATGGAACAGTTTCAAGAAGGAATTCCAGAGATAAAGCTTTGGCAGTTGAATAAACAGTTGCCAATGGTAGAGTGATTAAAACTACAGATACTCAAGAGGCCAGAATGGAGGAGTGCAGATATCTCTCATGCTTGTAGGACTGTTGGAAGATTACAGAAATTGGAGTTCACAACAATAATCTATGCCTGTGTTTTTATGCTCTCAAGCCTCCTCACACCTTATGTCATCTAACCTTATCAGCATGTACATCTTGCAATCAAAATCTTGCTCTACCACAGAGATTTTGTTCAACATGTGACAGACTGGCTGAAACATTCCATGTATAGTTAATTGCAGAAGTTACATTGAAAATGATATCACTTACAAAGCAGCTTTGCTAAAAAGTGACGAATGAAAGTATTTTTGACAAAAATGGAAAGACTTACTTGAGCACTGACTCTATAGTTTGGCCTTTTCCAAGGGGAGCGACTCAGTCATGCTTGATTTCCAATCAATGGTCAGGATTTCCTGGCTATGCATGCCCTACTGTCACCACTGCAAGCTAGTGAAGATGGATGGAAAATTCCACCCAATGTGTAGAGAGTAGAATGATAGCCAGTGAGGGGAAGTAGAGCTTTATTATCAATTGAACAATCTCTGAGTTAAAAAAAAATATGCACAGTTATATGCATCTGACATTTTACAGATTACAATCCACCCTTTCGTGTAAAATTGCAAATGGTTCTGGAATGTCCATTTCTGATTTGTGTTCTTTCTCTGGGGTCCCTGATAATGCTGTAATATTCAAATGTTGGGGACCATGCCATGTGAGATATGAAAGCATGTTTATATCCTTCATTTAAATGTTGTACAGGTGGCCTTTCATCCTACACTATAGTATTGCACGAACTCATTTTGTAGAAAGAGTTGTTTGAAAAAATACTTCAGGCAATTCTCTGTTGCCAAATGCTGTCTTTCCATGGCCTAGCACATCAGGGTTCCTGACGTGTGTGTTTTAATGCCATTAAATTTAAGACTCATCCAAGTGCAATGAAAAAATCTGGAACATTATGTGATGTGATGACTGAAAATTGCTGCTTGGCTAAAGACAGTGGAGCCCACAACTACCTTCCTTAAATTAGTTTAATTGTTTTTACCATTATTCCATCTTGTTTATTCTGTGCTGTAAAATGCAAAGTAAATGCACATCAAAGTTAATATCAAGAGGAGATAAACTGTGAGGATGGCTGACAAAAATGTAACTTCTAGTATAGAAACAAGTTGTTGACTGGCATGGTGGTTAGCATTGCTGACTCACAGCGCCAGTGACCTGGGTTCAATTCCAGTCTTGGCTGACTGTGTAGAGTTTGCACGTTCTCCCCGTATCTGCATGGGTTTCCTTTGGGTGCTCCAGTTTCCTCCCATGGTCCAAAGATGTGCAGGTTAGGTGGATTGGCCATGACAGATTGACCCTTAGTGTCCAAAGATGTGTAGGTTAGAGGGATTAGCAGGGTAAATGTGCACAAATGTGCACAGGGCAGAGGATGGGCCTGGGTCAGATGTTCTTTTGGAGAGTCTATGCAGCTGTGCAGACTTGGTGGGCTGAATGGTCTCCTTCTGCACTGTAGGGAAGAAATCATAAGAAAATTTAGAGTTTTTTTTACAGAGATAACTAGTAGGTATCTAGTAGGGAAAATGAAGGGAAAATAATCAATATACTTCGATTTCCAAGACACGTTTGATAAGGTGCCACACTAAAGGTCAATATCCAAGAAAAAGGTTCATGGAGTTGGGGGGTAATACATTCGCATGGATAGAGGATTAGTTAATAAGTAGGAAGTCAAGGGTGGATATAAATGCATTTTCAAGTTAGTAGGCTGCGACTTGTGGAGTGAAGCACCAGGGCTTCAGCTATTCACAATTACATAAGTGAAATACATTACATTAGACAAAGTTACAAAGAGAAATGTATCTAAGTTTGCTGACTATGCAAAACTAAGTAGGAATGCAAGCAGTGAGGAGGACACAAAGAGTTTGTGAAGAGATGTCGACAGATTGACTGAGTGAGTAACAAAGTAACAAATGGAGTTTAATGTGGGAAAGTGAGAGATTATTCACTTTGTGGTAAGAATAAAAAAGCAGAATACTTTTACTTGTAAATGTTAACGTTCAGATGGACTTGGGTGTACTCATATAAAGAACATAGAATGTTAGCATGCTGGTTCACAAAGCAGCTGGAAGGCAATTGGCTTGTTGGTCTTTATTGCAAGGGGATTAAAATACAAAAATAAGAAAGTCTTTGTGATAATTTTATGGGGACCTGGTGAAACCCCATTGGAATAATGGACAACATTTAACCCAGGCACTGGGCTCTCACATGCTGGCTGGACAGCTGGCAACAGCACTGTGGTAACTCCTTTGGTGAAAGCCCACCATAATAAGCTCCAGATAAACAAATAAGTGGCCAGCATTGGACCTTCCCTGGGATCAAGGACCCTGAGGTGGAAGTCCATCTATCAGATACCAAAATAGTCTGTTGCAGGCAGCCCCAATGGGATTGATGGTTGCTGCTGACAATGCACCCACAGAGGCCTAGGATCAGTGATGAACTAGGACATAGGCAAATAAAAGCAGGATGGGGATCACAGACGATTGGGGGAGGGGGTTAACAGTAAGGGCAGAGGGATGACTCCTAATAGGACCCCCCTTCCCATTATTGGACCCTCCAATCAGATCCATCCTACCTGCTCCATTGTTGAATAGATTTAAGTCTGAGATAGATAAATGTTTGGTCTCTCAGTAGGTCAAGGGACCGGGAAAGTAGGTGGGAAAGCTTGAGTTGAAACAGAAGAACATCCATGATCACTTTGAGTTTCAATTTATTTATTAGTGTCACAAGTAGGCTTACATTAACATTGCAATGAAGTAACTGTGAAAATTCCCTAGTCACCACACTCCAGCGCTATTTGGCTATACTGAGGAAGAATATAGCATGGCCAATGAACGGCAGGTTCAACGGATCTACTCCTGTTCCTACTGCTTTTGTCATTATGTACTGACTGTGCAAGAGACAGTATCACAGCTCAGTTCAATTCATATGGCCAATTCATATGTATACTTTTCACCAAAGCTCACACTCAGGCAATTGGGATTGGACTGGAAAATTTGGAAGATTGGAAAATCTGGCTTCTCCCTCTGCTCAGTCAACTGTTATCAACTAAGACGTGTCTGAGGTTAGTTAACAGCACAAACAGAAGTTAACATGGCTTGGTTTACATTAACAATAAGGTATCAGGGAGGATCTAGTTAAGAGTGTTCACAAGGAATACAAGCTTAATTACTTTCACAGTGCTTTCATCATAATTTACAAAGTTTTTTTGGAAGCACAAAACAGAAGAAACCATTTCGACTGACTTTATCAGACTTTTTTGCCTTATGCACAGTTCACTACATCATACCTGAAATGAGCTCATTACAATATATGTAAACAAAAATCATAGGCGTTACTTTTTGAATCACCAGGCTTTAAGCTGACCACTGTACTTCCTGCTACCCGCCAGAAAAGCATCAGTACAATTGTGCATATGCACTCAGCCTTACGCTCCCACACAAATAAACACAGCCAATGTTTACAATGCACTCAGTGTAAATTATACTGAGATATAAGGCGCAGATGTGACTAGGATCAGCTGAGACTGGTGGAGTTGAGGAGTTTTGAGCCTGACGATTGTGGAGATTTGGCTGGAACTTCTGTTGGATATGTTCGGAGTTGCGTTTCTATGGCATTCAATTTCCACAGCCTTGACTTATTTCTGATTGCTTCACAGAATTTTAGATTCTGGGGAATTTTTGACCCTTCTTCATTCTTGTCCCAATGTGGGTTTTTCAGGAATAAGTGTGGCATTCCCTGTGGACATACCATTGTAATGGAGGAGTGGCAGAGGACAAATGTAATGGTGCAGTTAAGGAGGAGGCACCGCAGCTCATATTGTTCCCTGAATGACATAGAGGCAATATGGGTTCTATAAGAATTTTAGTGGGGAGATGTGTATTAAGATTGAATATCACCAAAGAATCAAGAAGGGAGCTTTGCATCTATCGTAGGTGAATTTGGAGCCATGAAAATCTGCCCATAGTGTCTGCTTATGGTGATGAAGGTAGTAACTGTTTGCAATATTTATTGAATAGGATTATTTCAGGCAACAATGGGGGGGATTGCTTAATATCAGTGAAGATATTGTAAGGGCATTCATTTGTCAGGTAACTGACTGAAACAGGGCCAAACATTACAGTCAATCCACTCCCTGAAAATAGATGGTGTGCAACAAAATATTAAGTGTCCTTCATGTTAATGCCAGCTATGCTGGAAGTTGTCAAAAATTCCCCAGAATCTAAAATTCTGTGAAGCAATCAGAAATAAGTCAAGGCTGTGGAAATTGAATGCCATAGAAACACAACTCCAAAAATATCCACAGAAATTCTTGCCAAATTTCTACAATCGTCAGGCTCAAAACTCCTCAACTCCACCAGTCTCAGCTGATCCTAACCACATCTGCACCTTATATCTCAGTATAATTTATACTGAGTGCATTATAAACATTGGCTGTGTTTATTTGTGTCTGAGTATAAGGCTGAATGCATATGCACAACTGTACTGATGCCTTTCTGGTGGGGAGCAGGGGCTACAGTGGTCAGCTTAAAGCCTGGTGATTCAAAAAGCAACACCTATGGTTCCTGTCTTCTTCACAATTCACTTTAATCTCTTCAAAGAGAGCTTCAGAGTGTCTTTGGAACGCTTTCCTTGTACCCCTGGGCACATTGGCCATTTGAGAGATGAGGAATTAGGACCTAGTAGGGAAAAATGCTTTTTTGGCTATCCAGGCACCAGGGTGGGATCTTGAGCCAGTGTTCATTGTCTGCAGGAATGTGGAGAGTCCAGAAAAGCATGGTTCTTGCCGGCAAGATTGCAATTTCCAATTTTGAGCTGACCTCACCGTTGGGGTGACATGAAAGATGATGGGGATGGGTGCAAATCTAATTTGAGTGCATCAGCATTTCATGAGCAAGTGCTCACTCTGGATAATTAAGACAGAGGTAGATAGGACCTTGATTAATAAGGGATCAGGGGTTATAGGGAAATGGCAGGAGAATGGGGATGAGAAAAATACCAGCCAAGATTCAATGGTGGAAAAGACTTGTTGGCCGAGTGGCCTAATTCTTCTCCTTTGTGTTATGGTCTTCTAATGGGCCTGCAACAAATATTCAACTGGCATCAGCATGACGTTACAATGATGGCATTTACAACAGCTCCAAGTAAGCGTGAACCTGGTGCCATCACTCCTGAGATGGTCATCCTCAGATGGTCATTATTTCTCAGGTAGTCCGACACTGTCGCCGTAGGTGGGGTGGGGAGGTGTGTGCGGGTTGGTCAAAGGTCTTACCTTCCCTTCATCTCGGGTCACTGCTTGTTCTGAAGGGATGGCTGCCAAGCAGGTATCATTTCCCGGTTCCTCCATGCAGGGTTAGTGTTCAAACAGTAGCTAAGTGGATGTCCTTCCTTGTTGAGAGCTGCAAACTGGGTGGGAGGCAGCCACAATACAGGGGCAGTATTGGGTGCAACTATGTGGTCCGGGGTTGTGCTTTGGGAGAGGTCAGGTAGAAGGGCAGTGTTGGGGTATCAGTGATGGGGAGCTACCCTATCTCATGAAACATGAAGACTCTCACTTGGGGGAGAACAAACGCAGTGAAACCTCCAACCCTCACTCTGCCAATGCTGTTAGGTCAGAGGGGATTATTGGACAGGAAGTTCAAATCCATTTCTTTGTGAACTCTGACTTTCAGGTCAAGCAGAGTGTGTTGATTGCTGTCATGCTTAACTTCCCACCATTGAAGACCCAAAAACGAGGCTGCTTTCTTGAGGATTGCTTCAAAAGCTAATTGTATACCTCTCAAGGATCAGTTGTGCCTCATCAAGATGCAGGTTGTTGCCAGAGCGACCAACTGATTTTTTTAGGAAGTGTCCAGCATGCCAGTTTAATATCCAGAGCTAGATCTAATTGCAGTCTGGGAACTAAGGTTTGGAACACCAAGCCCCAAGAAGGTAGATGCATCTTTCGATTTAAACCTCAGCAGTACACTGCTCGCACTGTGGAGAACCCCCAGTCAAGATGATAGATGGCACCACTCCCCATGTTCAATATGCCTGGCACCATTTTGATGTGCCCTGTCAGGATGCAGACCTTGTGTCATGCATTCTCTCTAATGCACTTCAGCACTATGCAAGGTCAGGACCTATGCTCTTTGGCTGGGGGTGAGCGGTGGGTGGAATGTATGGGTCAGATGCCGTGAGACAATAGAGGCTCAGCAGTATTCATTCTGCTGGAGTACAGGGCAAGTTATATGGGGATGGTGTGAGGGACAGTAGGAATTCACACAGATAATGGGAAGCACTGGAGCGGAACTCTCAGACGCATGGAGCGATGAGAGTCAGGGCTCTAATAGTACTCCTCAGTGCTCACTGCGTGTTCTCTCTCTCTCAGTTCTTGATCCATCAGAATCATGGAGCCTGTTGAGCTGGCCTTTTTACTGATTGGGATTGACGAGCAGCAGACATTGATGTATTGCTTTGCTAGGACCAGCAGCCTGCAGCTGCTCAGGGAGCAGGGCCACATATGGAGGAGGAATGTTGGAGACAGTGGCAGTCAAGAATCTTCCGGCATCAATGTTCCCACCTGTAGCTGTCTTAAGCTGTAGTGCCGGAAAAGACTGCGTCTGTCCTGGGGGACAGTGGACCATTCTGCCACATGCTGCATGAGCTGCTAGCTCCTTGGCGGAACTGGAGGTCACCCAATACCTGCGGCCCTTAAAGTTAGAGCTTCTCTGAACTTTTATGCTAGCAGTTCATTCCAGGGCAGTACAGTGGGCATCTCCCAGTCTGCTACTCAAACGTATTGAGAAAGTGACAGATGTCCTTTATGCCAGGCTAAAATGTTTATCAGCTTTGACTAGGGCCGGGTGAGCCAGGCTGTAGGCTTCACCCACCTAGCAGGAATGTCCCAGGTCTGATAGACTGCACCCACATGGCTCCTAAGTCACCATGCAGTGCCAGTTAGGAACTGCAAGGGATTCCACTCCCTCAAACCCAACTCATCTGCAACCCTACAATGTGCTTCCTGCAGGCATGTGCCCATTTCCTGGGGAGTAACCATGACAGTTACGTCTTAGATCACTCACAAATTCAAGCTGTCTTTGAGAGTGCCGGCTGGAGGGATGACTCCTCAGGGACAGAAGATACTCATTTAGAAGGTGGCTGATGACATTAGGGTGGAGGCCACAAACACCACCGGAGTCTGAATACAATGAAGTTGATACTTCAATGCGCGTGTTGGTGGAACAGGTTTTGGGACTGCCTGGATAGGTTGGAGGTGCTCTACAATACAGCCCCAAGGGGTCTCCCGCATTATTGTGCTCCACTGTACTATCCAAAACATAGCAGTTCAGAGGAAAGACAACCTTGACCTGGAGGAGATGGGCAAGCGCCAGATTTCCTCAGATAAAGAGGATGTTAAGGAGAGCAGTTGGCCTGGTGATTCCGAGGAGGAGGAGAAGGAAGAGGATGTTGGGCAGTGGGTAGGGCCAGAACTGGCTGATGAGCAAGGGATGCCCTGATCGCTTCTCATTTTGGGGACAAGCGGGTACAGGTTGTAAGCGGGTTGTAAGGTCAAGCTAATGATGCAGTGCCACCATTAGCTAACCATTAGGTTGCATGTTTTCAATGGCAGGGGGCTGAATTCATCGGCCTGACATTGCATGGGAATGATGATGACTTGCAGCAAGGACAAAGCGATGCTCTCTCGGCCTCAGTGATATGTCTGACTCCTGCATAACAGAGAGCTGCATGTGCCATGCCAATGAACAGGCACATGATGGGGTTCATCAAAGCTAGAATAAATAAGTCTCAGGCACTGCAGGCCTCTCTAAGTACATGCTCAACATTTCTCAGAATCTCTCCTTCAATATAAATGGGAGGTGGAATATTTGTCTATTCAAGAGTGGGCTGATATGAACTCTGTTTTGGCAAGGACAGGTTGGGTTTCTTGTGTTCAGAATTAATGAGATTGAGAGTGGTTTGTAAATCTGCTGCAGAGTGGGGGCAATGATACTGCAGCCATCCACAAACTTTTGAGTACATGATGGTCAGTAAAATTCCAGCCTCTGTCTCTGGGAGAATTTTCTCACCCACAGCAAGTCAACGATTCAAGAGGACGGCTGGTAGAAATTTGCCTTCTACGGAACAAGAGAAAATACCTTGATAGTTTCCACAGCATGATTCACAGACTCTCCCTTCCTGAGCATAGTTATAATCATCACATTCCTGAAATCGGGGAGGGGCTTGGCACTGTTGGAGGTACTTGTTTTTTTCTCTTCAAGTGAGTACATGGAATCTTGTACCAATTTAAGGCATCAGCTAAAATACTATTGGGGCTGCTCGTTTTCTCTTTGGTCCAGCAAAAGTCTCAACTTCCGTATTAACTCCTCGCCACCATCAAATAAAGGATCAATTCTTCAATGGCAATCTACCCTAGGAAATGACATCAGATTTATTTTTCCAAACTTGACAATGCCAATCATTACCAGCTAATCAAATAAATCATCACAAATTAGAGGCATCCTTTCCAGCATGAGTTGATCACTCTGAATCACAAAGCATGACAGAAATTCATACATTCCATGTTAATACAACCAAGTCCAAAGTGAACAGATACAAACCTATTCTTTGCTGACATCACGCTTTCCCACTGCGATAGCAGACGAAATGTCTTTTCAGCAGTAGCATGAAACAGGTGATAGTGAATATACAGCCCATTTTACATGAAACATGATATATTGGTACCAACTGTTTCTTAGCTGGGGCTTGATTTAGGCTCCAGTGAGTTATCTAATGTTTGATTGATCAGTTGCTGCACAATTTTATACACTAACTTTACAGCCCACATACAGGCATGATGGTCCTTGAACATTTTTTTAGGTGAGTACTATGACCACATATTTAGCATCAGCCTTTGCTATTGAAAAGGACACATCCTCACCCTTTGCTTCTTCCTCTGGCATTCTTAAGACTCTCTGAATCACTCAGGTGTCAGATCTTCAATTGAACCTTTCTTCTACTTGAGCTGATGTGCAGGGATTGAGATTGAAAGGTTATTGCAGAACAGTATGTGAAAATGCTCATTTTATGTATTTATGGATGGATTTGAATCTGAATCTCATGCTTCATTATTATCCTCGCTATCCAAAAGTAATTCCATCTTCCATTGTCCTCCTGCCTAGCCCCTCATTGTGGACCTGGAGACAAGCTAAAAATATTATCACCCCACTGGGAATAGGAGACAAAAATGGAGGTGAAAGCTTGTGCCTTTGAGGTCACAGTGACAACGTAACTGGTCACTGATCTGGCATTGGGACAATGGCTCTAAACTTTTCCATCTTGCACAACAATGACTCCCTGTGATTTGCTCCTTTTAGGATGTGAGTTTTTCAGGTTGGAAATGTCACCTTTGCTGACCTGTCTTACATGGGGATTGTGCAGTAGTTTGTTCGACAAAAAAATTGAGTGAATTAGGTTAGCAATTGAGGAAATAAGTGCTGCGGGGCAAAGGATACAAGTTTGAGTGATGGTGTTATCAGTTTGATAAAACAGAGAAAGGCCTCTCAGGATTGGCCATGGAAGTAACTGCTGTTTGAAGGACTGTAGTTATGCTGCACATTCTGCAATTCACAATCTCCTTAACTTGAATGCATTGTGAAAGGTTATTTGTGAAGCTCTTAGATAAAAGATGAAGACAATGATGGTATCCAGAGAGCCCAAGAAAGGAAAAAGGGAAAGTGGCTTATGTGTTACCTTGTCAAGATGGTATCCGACTTGGAGGCAGTTGTGTTTCCTGCACCTGCTGCCCTTATTCGAAGTGGTGGAGATCAAGGATTTGAGAGGTGCTGTTGAAGAAACCTTGATGAGTTACTTAATACATTCTGGAGGTAGCACACACAGCAACAATACGCCAATTTAAAAGATGGATGTTTAAGCCAACGAGTTTGTTACCAATCAAGAGGACCACTTTTCCCTGGATGGTGTCAAATTTGAACCAAATTGCAGCTGTAGCCATAGACCTAAGTGGAGAGTCTTCCCTCACACTCCCCTGACTTTTCCTTGAGTGGCTTAGGGATTTGGCGAGTTAGGAGTTGAGCCACTTGGCGCAGAATTCTTGCCTTAGTGGTGATAATGTCATTGAATGTCAAGAGGAAGCGATCATGTGGTTTCTTATTGGAGATGGCCATTGCCTCGTGCAATGTTGCTTGCCACTTATCAACTCCAGTTTGGGTAGTGTCCAAGTTTTAGTGTATACGGGCTAGGACTGTTTCATTAACTAAGGATTTGTGAATGGAACTGAATGCTATATCATCAGTGAACAACCCTATTTCTGATTTTACGGCAGAGGCAAATCATTAATGAATCACCAGAGACTGCAGTGGTTCAAGAAGGCAGCTCACCACCACCTTCTCAAAGGCAACTGGGGATGGGCAATAAATGCTGGCCCAACCCGTGACACCTGCATCTCATAAATTAATTTTTTAAAGTTGAACGTAGTTGTTCTTATGATAGTACACTGATAAGTTTATTTGTTAGTGTCACAAGTAAGCTTACATTCACACTGCAATGAAGTTACTGTGAAAATCTCCTAGTCGCCATTCTGTAGCACCTGTTCAGGTACATGGAGGGAGAATTTGGCATGGCCTATGCACCTAATCCATGCATCTTTCAGATTGTGGGAGGAAACCAGAGCACCCAGAGGCTACCCACACAGACAAGAGGAAAATGTGCAAAGTCCACAAAGACAGTGACACAAGCCGGGAATCGAACCCACGTCCCTGGCATTGTGAGGCAGCAGTGCTAACCACTGTGTCACCCAATAATGAAGAAATGATTGGCCTTCAACTTCAACCATCTTTCTTTGTGCCAGCTATGACACCTGCCACTTTCAAAGCTTCCCTCCAATCTCAGCAACTGTAGGTTAATTAGGGCTCCTTGGTGCCACATTCAGTGCAAATGTTGTCTTGATAAGGCCCTTCCCTTGAGGAAATCAGACTGCGTTTACATTTAGCTCCAGACCTCAAAACAGCCATGATCTGAGTGGTGCCACTGGAATAAAAATTAAGCTTTGATGAGTAAATGACCACTTTATAGCATTGCTTATGACAACACTGATAGTGTTATTGAGAATTATGAGTAGGCTGTGAGAAAATTCCATGATGTGGAGATACTGGCATTGAACTGGGGTAAACACAATTGGAAGTCTCACAGGTTAAAGGCCACCAGGTTTATTTGGTAGCAAAAGCCACTAACTTTCAAAGCGCTGCTCGTTCATCAGGTAAGTGGGAGTTCTGTTCACAAACAGGGCATATGAAGACACAAACTCAATTTACAAAATAATGGTTTCCAGGTAATCAAGTCTTAAAGGTACAGACAATGTGAGTGGAGAGAGGGTTAAGCACAGGTTAAAGAGATGGGTATTATCTCCAGCCAGGACTGTTAGTGAGATTTTGCAAGCCCAGGCAAGTCGTGAGCATTGTGAGGGTTACAGATAGTGTGACATGAACCCAAGATCCCGGTTGAGGCCATCCTCATGTGTGCAGAACTTGGCTATCAGTCTCTGCTCAGCAACTCTGCATTGTCATGTGTCGTGAAGGCCATCTTGAAGAATGCTTACCCTAAGATCAGAGGCCGAATGTCCATGACCGCTGCTGAAGTGTCTGCCAACAGAAAGAGAACACTCTTACCTGGTGATTGTCGAGTGGTGTTCATTCATCCGTTGTCGTAGTGCCTGCATGGTTTCCCCAGTGTATCATGCCTCGGGACGTTCATTCCTGCAGTGTATCAGGTAGACAACGTTGGCCGAGTTGCAAGAGTATGTACCGTGTAGCTGGTGGATGGTGTTCTTACATGAGATGATGGCATCCATGTTGATGATCCGGCATGTCTTGCAGAGGTTGCTGTGGCAGGGTTGTGTGGTGTCAGGGTCACTGTTCTGAAGGCTGGGTAGTTTGTTGTGGACAATGGTTTATTTGAGATTGTGCGGTTGTTTGAAGGCAAGAAGTGGGGGTGTGGGAATGGCCGTGGTGAGATGTTTGTCATCATCAATGACATGTTGAAGGCTCTGGAGAAGATGTTGTAGCTTCTCCGCTCCAGGGAAGTACTGGATGACAATGGGTACTGTAACCACCGTGTCCTGTGTTGGCTTCTGAGCAGGTTGGTGTGGTTTTTCGCTGTGACACATCGGAACTGTCGATCGATGAGTTGAGTGCCATATCCTGTTCTAATGAGAGCATCTTTCAGCATTTCTAGGTGTCTGGTGCGATCCTCCTCATCTGAGCAAATCCTGTGTATACAGAGGGCTTGTCCGTTGGGGAGGCTTCTTTAAAGTGTTTAAGGTGGAAGCTGGAGAAGTGGAGCATCATTAGGTTATCCGTGGGCTTGCAGTACAGTGAAGTGCTGAGGTGACCGTCCTTGATGGAGATGCGTGTATCCAAGAATGCAACTGATTCCGGAGAATAGTCCATGGAGATGCGTGTATCCAAGAATGCAACTGATTCCGGAGAATAGTCCATGGTGAATCTGATGGTGGAATGGAACTTGATGTCATCATATAGTTGTTTCAGTGATTGTTCACCATGAGTCCAAAGGAAGAAATTATCAACGTATCTAGTATATAGCATCTGTAGAAGGTCCTGTGCGGTGAAGAGGTCTTGTTCAAACCTGTGCATGAAGATGTTGGCATATTGAGTGTGAATTTGGTTCCCATGGTCTGGTTGAAGAACTGGTTGTTGAAGGTGAAGATATTGTGGTCCAGGATGAAGTGGATGAGTTGTAAAATTGCATCTGGAGACTGGCAGTTGTCAGCGTCGAGTAGTGAGGCAGTTGCAGCAATGCTGGGGGGTTGCTGTGTAGAGTGCCGAGACATCCATTGTGATGAGGAGTGCTCCTGGTTCAACTGCTCTGTGTGTGCTGAGTTTCTGTAGCAAATCCGTAGTGTCACGACAAGAGCTAGGGGTTCTTTGTACAATGGGTTCAGGATGCCCTTGAAGTAGCCAAATAGATTCTCGCACAGGGTCCCATTACCTGATACAATGGGACAGCTGGGTGTATCTTTGGGAGACAGTAAGATCTCCAACTTGGGGAGTATGTGGGATGAGAGCATAGAGGGCGCTCTGAAGATCCAGATCAAAGGTCTTGATCAATCTGTTGAGTTGACAGGTGTGTTCTTTGGTTGGATCTGCGGATAACTGTCTGTATTTTTCCTCATTGTTCAGTTGTCGGTACACTTCTTTGCAGTAATCCGCTCTGTTCAGTATGACGATGGGCCCTCCTTTGCCGGTTTGATGACAATGTTGCGGTTGGTCTTGAGAGCGCGGATGGTGTTGCATTGTGTTTGGGTGCTGTTAGGGGCTGTCTTGTGAGTGTGACTGATGAATCTGGTGTTGACGCACCTCCTGTTGGCTTGGGTATACATGTCAAGTCAAGGGCAGCGGCCTTCTGAAAGGAGTCCAACTCGACTCTTTCCTCTTCGGTTGCTGCACCATGGATATCTCTGTTAGCTGTTCTGGTTCATTGGCTGTCTCATCGTGTTTGTTGATGGCCTCTTGGGATTTGTGGAAGAACTCCCGCAGCCTCATTTGCCTGATGAATTCCTCTGGTGTCTGCTGCGAGACTGATGAGGTTTATTTTGGTAGTGGGGCAGGAATTGAGCCCTCGTCTGAAAACTTCAATTTCATCTAGTTGAAGTGTGTAGTCTGACAAGTTGACAATGGACTTCCCTGCAGTAGTACTGTTTTTTACTGTGGTGCCAGGAGAGGCTTGTTGCTGCTGGTAGTGATGCTGAGTTTCTCAAGTTTCCTGTTCTTGGTGTGCATGTAGATGGCGTAGTTCCTTTGTCTCATCTGCTCAGCAGAGTTTCGCAGCTGGTCTGCATCCTGAGCGCAAGTTGAGAATATGGACTCTATCTTGGTTTCCAGGATGCGGCATTTGCTGTAGAGGTGGTTGAGGAATGTGTGTGAGGTGCGATGGCAAAGTCTCTCAGCGTAGTCTGTGTTATAGGTTGACCCGAGTGGGTAAAGACTCTTTCCCACCCCCGTTTGGAGCCAATGCACATCTCTTTAACCTGTGCTTAAACTTTTCTCCACTCACATTGTCTGTACCTTTAAGACTTGATTAGTAAAGATTCACATTCCAACCATTATTCTGTAAATTGAGTTTGTGTCTTTATATGCCCTGTTTGCGAACAGAACTCCCACTCACCTGATGAAGGAGCAGCGCTTCAAAAGCTAGTGGCTTTTGCTACCGAATAAACCTGTTGGACCTTAACCTGGTGTTGTGAGACTTCTTAGAGAAAAATCCAACCAGACTATTACTGACTGATCATAGAATCATAAACTAATAGAGTGGAGAAAGAGACCATTTTTGTCCACTGAATCTGCACTTGTGCTTTCAAAGAACCATTCCGTTAGTCCCACTCAACTATTCTTTCCTGCCCTTTCTTTTTCCTCCTTCAAATATTTATCCAAATTGCTAGGGAAGACTTCTAGTGATTCTGTATGCACTACTCTTTCAAGCAGTATATTCCAAACCTTGTTGCATGAAAAAGTTTTCCTCATGCTGCCTTTAGTTCTTTTGCCAAGCACCTTGAACTGTCACCCTTTGATTATCAACCTTGTAGTAATTGAAAAAAGTTTCACTTTAATTACTATATCTAAACTTTTCATGATTTTGACATATCTATCAAATCTTATCTTACCTTTCACTGGTCCAAGGAAGAATAAATCTCACTTCTCCAGTCTTTCCTATAACTGTAATCCCTCATTCCTAGAACTATTCTGGTAAATCAGTGCAGGATTTATGGGTAAAGTGGCTTGTTCAAGGGCTAGAAAGTTAGAGTAACCTGATTTTGGCCATTTCTGGGAGCCCCAACTGAGTCTCATGTCCAATAGACAATTAACTTTCTGCCTATGAGGTTCCCATTCCTTTTAAGAGCTAAATCACACCCCCAAGAGCTGTCATCCAATTGGAAGGCCAACAGCTCTTTAGTCCCTGCAGTGCCATCTGGGAGTGGTGGCCACTACTGGACTGCACCCAGCAGGATACTGCCTGCAGCTAAAGTAGAAAGGATAGGGGAAGTTGGTGAGAGCTGGAGGGTGGCATTGCTGAATTGACAGCTCTAGGGACAGTAGTGAAGTTCTCTCTGGGGGCCTTAGAATGCCCGATCAGGAGAGCTGCCACTCTCCTTGAATCTGCAAGGAACCTGCGGTATATGACTGGTGAACACCCCACAAGGCTGGTAAAATGTCAGTGGTGGCAGAAAAAGTCACGTAAATGGCATCCAATTGGCTTCTAGGTGGGAGGGCTATCTGCCAACATGCCAGTGGCAATGGGAAGGCAACACAAACATCACACCTCTCTTCCACACAATCTTTTTCCCCACTCCAGCTTTCCAACCCACTCCCAGAAACCTGTAAAATCCTGGCCCTCTTCTGAACCTTCTCCAAAGCCTTTAACTCGTTTCAAAAGCATGACGCCCATAATTGCACACAAAACTGCAGCTGAAGCCGAACTAATTTTTAATGCAAGTTCAGCACAACTTCTTGACTTTAGTACTCTATGCCTCTATTTATTAAGCCCAGGATCTCTTATTTTTTGGCAACTGTAGGCAGCATATACCTAAGCATTAATACACTTTGTCTGATAAATACCAGAGCCTATGCATTTTGTTGCCACTGATACATGACAAGTCGCACAAATGATTAAAGTGCTGTTTTAATCTGTACCAAAATTTTATTGCTCTCTTTCAGAATTTGCACCTATACACATTTCCTTTGTAAACAGCTATCAAACTTTCTTTGATTATCTTTTTCCATAAGCTAAGAAATGGTAACATTTTGGTATGCAATATAATACAGGTAGAAAGAGAATGACATAAAATGCACAAAACTAAGAGATTCTATAGAGCACTACTTTGTCCAAAAATCCAAGACTAGAAATGAAAAGTAATTAGATTAATACAACTGTAAGATGACGTATTTTCACTTGGTCATTTTTTATTCAAAAGTTTTCCAAAAGAAAATCAACAGAAAAACTAAGGTACCAATCTAAATTAATTTACATTTCAAAAATGTTTTCTTGGCTTAAACAACACATCTTAGGAAACAAAACTACAGAATGAGTCATTTGGAACCGGACAAATAAGTTACCACTGGCAAGTTTGTGGCACGAGTAAAACAAAAATAAAAAATTAATTCTCTTGATCATATAGACATCTCTATGAAAATCTTTTTCAAACAATCTGTACAAAAGGTCTTTCTTCATAAATTAAGTTTCTTTATAATTTAATGGCTGTCTACAATGTCATGTTTTAGGTAACTGATCATTTCTTTATGTACAGCGGATTTTTTTTCCAAATCTTATCCAGATAATGAGTATGGCACTTAGTTCAGATATTAACAGGAGCCAATTCCACATGGTTATATAGACCTCTCAGATTTCAGTCTTGAACAATATGTAACAATTCAATATTTGTTTGTCGCTCTGATTCTAGCAATCATCCAAGTACATGGTAATGCTGCAATTTGCCTGGACTTTGACACAACAGAAATATTCTCGGGAGTACTGATCAAGTAATACCACAACTGTTTTGCTTTATACAAGATATATGTGTTGAGAATCTAACAAACGCTATTTAAAAAAAACTCTTCAGCAGCAAATATTTTGAAACTATGAAATTTACTGATGACAAGAACTTAATACATTGACATATTACAATAATTCTGAAAAATAGCTAAACATATGAAAAAATAACTTGTTTAGCCCTAGCTCCTGAGCTAGAGTAATTTGGTCTAGTGAGGCAGGCAGGCCCAGCAACCTGACCCAGTAAAACAGAAAATACAACCCTGAGGTAGATAACTGATCAAACAGCTGACCAGACAAATGCACAGTCTCTTGGAAGACAACCTATTTTATTTCTTTTTAAATACAAAGTCGTGAATAAATGAGGTGAGCTCTACTGGCTTGATGTGAAATAAAACTGATTCTATCAGATAAAGCTCCAAATAGTTATCAGTGATTTCATAGCTTCAAAATCATTCTTATTACTCTAGCACATGTAGTGAAGATGATGGTAATGGAAATTATATAAAGTGTGGCACTGCTTAGATCAAAATCTTCCTTCATGCATCTTTGTGTCCCTACATTTAAAAAAATTAAATGCAAATGCACATAAAAAGGCACATCTAATCGCAAACTGGTCCGGCACAAAATAAAGTAAAAGTGTACAGAAGAAATTCTAGGCTGAGAGAATTTTTTTTTTCCATTTGACTAGTTGCTAGCTCATAATTCTTTGGTAATATTAACTTTCAAAAGTGCCAAGTCTTTTTTTGATATACCTAATGAAGAGCTAGTACCCATTCAAAATTATGTCACACTCTCAGTTTATTTTCAATGAACAAAACTGGTTTAGCTTTCATATTTTTCTCTAAAAGCAACTCATTTATTTACTACCTTGTGAGCATTCATAAATCACCTAAGCTTTAGCATCTCTTTTAAAACCTGCTAAAGCGGAAGAAAAAGAACATTCTGTTATGACAGGTGCACCCACACTTACCCCTTTTATCTACTCTAAGACTACAACATCAATTTATCTTGAAAAAAAGCCAAAAGATTTTTTCATTTTCACTATGTAGCAGAATTCCTAACTCATTTCTATTATCAGATGAATTTACAACCCAACCACCTTAAAAACACTTCATTCTGTTAAAATTTCATCAAACTCAGAAAATGTGTTTCACCCAACACATGCTTTTTCCTCTTAAAATTTCTACCTCAATTATTACTTAGCTAAGAACAATGAAAAGTATAAAAAAAATCTACAATACATTAAAAAGGTGTGATCCACAACCAGTCAAATTAGAACTATCAATTCTATAAAAGTCTATTTATGCTGATTTACAAGGCATTACTGAGCCATTTTTTATGGCCAAAGCACTATCTTATAGAGGTTTTGAAAATGCTTCAGCTACTGAAACATGAGGTTTAAGGCAAATTGTAGCTTGAGGAAAAAAATCTATATCACATCACTTTACCTATAATAAAGTAGGCATCTAACAAAAGAACTCTTAACAATTTAACACTTCACAACAACACTCACACAGCAAGCGTAGTATATCAGTGGAAGATACCTGGTCTACTTTGAAACTTCAGAAAAAATCCTGGTATATAATACAGAAGAAGTAATATAAGTCATAACAGAAGTCTTTAGTCTACGAAGACCAATCTGCCATGCACCTCGAATAATAAATTTCACTCTCTCAATCTATGCATACAGAAGGTTTATGTTACTGTTTAGACAAATTCTTAAAAATAAGCTTTCTTTCCTTAATAAAATAAACTTATTTCCCAGAGGTTTATTTACCCCTTAATGAATGTAAGCATTTATATGTACTTCACAGAACTTATACCAAAATAGTCTGTTTCAGTTGATTTTATTACAAATATTTTTTCAGAACCTGTGCAAAAGGTTGACAATGTTAAAGCATATTGGATTAGAATCCTTGATTGTTTCAGTCCTTGAATGTCTTCCGCTAAGTGGGGAAGGGCCATCATTGCACATCTGAAATACAAAAATCAGGAAGACAAACTTTTACAAAGGACATCTTCACCTTTTTTAAGCAGATGAGCATCACAAAAGATTTTTCATTTTTCCTGAATCATCTCTTTCTGTATGTTCCATTTGCCAAAGTAAACAAAGGAACATACAAAACCATACTGAATGAAGGAAAAATGAAACATTTGCATTTTATATCATGCCTTTTGCATTCTTAGGATACCCTCTGTTTTGTGGTCAACTATTTAGGCAAATATCACAGTAAATTTACCCACAGCAAGAATCTATAAATATCACTGAGTTATCTGATCTCCAAGAACACAGCACTTTCGTTTGAACATAATAAGTGTGAATTTTCACATACGAAAGTACGTTTAAAATGCAGGCACGTATCTTGTTCTGTAGGAATGTCACCCGTGAGAAAAAGGCAAATGATGCACAAGAAACCTGAAGGCAAAGCAGAAACGTCGTATCCTGATTACAGAAATGTAACCAGTTGTGAAGTACACCACTTCATAGCCAAATAGGCCATACTAGATAATAATGTCCAAATTATAAAATGGTCTAATATTACACAAACAAACATTTTATTTTAGCCGAATGTTAAATTATAACCTATGTATTAATTTCAGTGAAAAGATGAGAAATCATCATAAATGTAAATAATTGATTGAGCTATTTTCATTAAAAATAAGCAACTTGGCACTGCTGCACACATATCTGGTCATTCAGATCATTTCTTACAGAAAAGGCTGCTGCAGTAGTAAAATAAACATTGAAATGTAGAAGTAGGTTTCAGCTTATTAACGAGCTGCAGATATTTGTCATTTCATTAAAAATATGGCTAGAATGAACTGATGCTTATTCAGTCTAACATTAACATTTCGTGAAACATGCACACTATTTCCTTAACCTTGAAGCTGTGCATTTCTTCTGATGAACTATCGGATCCAAATTTTTACATCAAAAGTTGACATAATATTTGATTATAGTTTCAAAATAATCAGAGGAATTACTTATTAATTCACAGTTGAACTTTAGGACTATTCTAAAATCTACCAAAGCTAAAGACATTGATGAACATTTTACATATTGAGGGGGATCCTATTATCCCAGGCCAAGAGATTTCAGTGGGGCCAGATTAGCGTGATCCACACTGGGTGTCCGGCCCCAAGTGCTTCTCCTGAAGCTGCCAGCTCCATACCGGAAATAGGCTTGGAGTTGTACTATGTATTCAAGAGGACATTTTAATGTTATTTGAATGTGATAGAGGGCTCGGGACTGAAGTCTTTGGATCCGCTAGCCTTTCCCACCTCGCTAGGAGAATTCTATACAGTAGCTCCACACTTTCAGGATGCTAGAGGCCTGATCGCACTGGAGTGAAGGGGAGGCAATTGGGGCCCCCCAGAGGGTCAGGTGGCAGGTGGCAGGTGGAGAGGGGTGCCCCTTGGTCATTGGCACTCTGGTAGCGGAGCAGAGTGCCAGTGCCCAGGGGGCATCTTGGAACTGCCCACCAGGCATGCAGCAGTGCCAAAGGTGCAGAGCCTGATGGGGGCGAAGCCTAGGAGGCAAGTGTGCAGATGGGGAGTCCCACTGCCATTCTGTTTAGGGATTGGTCGGGGAAGGAGAGAGGCCAGTGACTGGGATGGGCCAGCTTGTGGTGGGGTCAACTGTCAGTGAGAGAATTGTGGCGAGATTGGGGCAGGCTGCGAGGAGGGTAGGGGTATCAGAGCTAGGCCTGGGAATAGTTGGGGGCCAGTGATTGAGCTGGCCAACAAAGAGGGAAGCACATGCGTTGATCTCAGAATTGACAGACTGGCACATGTGCAGTAGACCGCTCAGTGTGCTGAATTCAGCTTCTCCAATAGGCCCTCTCCTGAAATGTAATGATATTCACGCTGATGGCCTCTGCAGTGCACAGACTGTGGGCAATTTTTGTCTGAACTTTCACTGAAGAAAACCAGCGTGAATTACTCCAGTTTCCAAGCGAATTCGACACTTTGAATTTTTTTTGGGAGAATTCTGCCATTATCCACTATGCCATTCAAGCAATTAGATACATTATGAAAGTGCAACCAAAATGCTTTTAAGATGTTTCTGATTTAAATCACCCATAGTGCACTGCTATCTGGTTGCTGTACTTTTTGTCAATTTAACCTAAAAACTTCAAAGGGATAAATAAATCATCAATACATACAACAATTATTAGCTACCTGAGAATTACTTGCTTTGCTGATAGGAGTAGGGAGAGTGTTCAGTTGATGTCTCTACAGAAACTTGCTGCTGCTGACCACTAGGCTCCTGTGATAATGAAATGCAATCAAAAAGGCATATACTGAAATCATAGATCCTTACTACAATTAGATCATATGTCATGAATTCACTTGTAAATTCTCACTATTATCATTTTTTAAAGAACAGATTACTAGCTAGCATTATTAAGATTAATTGCATCAATCACAGACAAAAAATCATTTTACTGTTGAGGCAATGTTATCAGGAAGGCAGTACAGATAGTATAGTTTTCCAATCATAGTATTCTACAAAACGTGCTTTTTGAAATGGGCAGAGTTTATTTAATTGCATCAAACATTTATACCATTTCCATCAGCTATTGAGATATCAATATAACAAACATATTAATAGTTCAGTAAGCATTATATAATGAGCATTTGACATTAAAATATTTATCCATGTACATATTTAACCTAAGTACAGAATTACTATTTCAGTATGAAAAGTGGCACAGTGCTTAGCACTGCTACCTCACAGCACCATGGAGTCCTGGCTTGGGTCACTGACTGTGTGGAGTTTGCACGTTCTCCCTATGTGTATGTGGGTTCCCTCTGGGTACTCTGGTTTCCTCCACAGTCTAAAGATGTGCAGGTTAGGTGAGCTGGCCATGCTAAATTCTCCCTCCGTGTATCGCAACAGGCGCCAGTGTGTGGCAACTAGGGAATTTTCACAGTAAGTTCATTGAGATGTGAATGTAAGCCTACTTGTGAGTAATAAATAAACTTTAACTTTAAGCCCTGTTATTGCATATTCAATGCCTAGGCTGAGGTGTGTGTATTTGCATATTTCACTTTTTGCAATAGAAAGTGGTGACAATAGTTTATTTGGATGAGTAAAACGTGTGTTTTATTCTCTAATTGAGAATATTTCGACTGACTTTCAAGTGGGTGTGGAAAAGTTAACTTATTCTTTTCAGCGCTTGAAAGATCTGAATGTACTTCATTAAGGACACAGTTTAAGAAAGAAACAAAATTCTTGTTTCAGTAACTGATTATATTTGATGAAAATGTTATAAGCACACAAATACTCACCTCCACTGGAACAGGTGCTGTTGACACATGTGTGTACTGGGGAATATATGTTCCCTGCATAGCAGTAGCAGCAGGCATGTACTTTAAAAATAAAATAGGAAAAAAACAATTGAATAGTTTTTGACAGCCATAATCTTGCTGTTGTGATCACGAAGATCTGAGTACATTAGTAAATTAGACTTATGGTACACTCTAACCTTCATTCTAAGTTAAATTTAACAGTCTAATGTATCAAATTAATTAATTATGTGCCCATTCCAACAGTCACAAAATTGTACAATTGACATATTATACATTTGCAAACCACTTCATAAACCTTCCAAAATGATTTGCATATTTTAAAACATACATATATATTTTTGTTTTACAATATTTTTGGCATATATTTTTAACTCCAATTGTTCAAAGTTATCAATTACGACCAGAAAAGTTAATAAAAACAATTCTTGATCTGCTACTTTCTCTTAATGAAGAACTGCATGATATGTGGAAAGAAAATAGGGGTAATAAGATTTTTAAATAGCCTGTACAAAGGGAAAAAAATTGGGGTATTGTAGGTAGAAAGTTAAACAAGCAAAGTAGTAAAGGGACCAACAGACGGAGGGGGAAACGACTTGGCAAAATAAGGTGTCTTAGTCACTACTAGCAGGATTACAGATAAAACCAAGAGACTGGAAGCACAAATGCACAGAGAAACACAATAGGAAAGTAAACAGTTGTATTAAATGCATTCAAACTAGTTTCCAAAGCAGCATGTTCTCAAGCCTAGAAGAGAACAGATGACATTCTATTTAATTATGACAATGAACCAAACATAACAACTAGCGTTGTAGTAAAGGAGGACCTTGAAAATAATGGCATGACTAAGTCCGCCATCCAGCTTGAAAGGGGAAAGGAGGATCATAAATCAAGGGTTAGACTTAAACAAGCTAATGTTGAGGAAGGAATTGACTGGAATAAAATTAGAGAAATTAGTTAGAAAATCTAAAGACCAACAGTGGAACCTATGGAGAACAAGTAGGTTACAGGACAATATTTGCAGCTCAAGGGCAATGGAGTTACTTCTGAGCTGTTTTTCATTCATTTGTGGGATGTGGGCATTGCTGGCTAGGCTAGCATTTATTGCCCATCACTAATTGCCCTCGAGATGATGGAATGATTTTCTGTGAGAAATGTTTGAACCATCCTTAAACCATTAGGAGCTATAAATTTATTGCAGATGATAAAGCAATGGCACCTCTCATGTCTTTCACACTGAAATCAATTGAAAAGCTATTCAGATAGAGTGGATAAGGGTTTGTCAATACACAATCACTGATTTTGCACTAAAGTCAAAGACAAATGCGCATCTTTAGAATGTAAAGATCAAAGCGTAGGAATGAAATTTAAAGACTTACAGCAAGGAAGAAAATAAAAAATGAAAATAGAATGTGGAAAATATACAGATAGTATAAAGGATAATAACAAAAGTTTTTCTGAGTACATCAAGTAACTGAAAAAAAGATTTAATTCCAAATTTGCACGTGTGGTTCACATGTGACACTGACACAGTGGCCCAGAAAAGCTGGCATTGCCAGAAATCCTGAGCTCCAGGCAGCCTTTGATCTCCAATAAGAAATAAGCAAATCCCTCCACATGCTCACAGAGACCATCATTGCCTCCCACCCCTCCCCCCCAGTGGAGCTCCCCAGCAGGGCCCTCCACTGACACTGCCGTGGCACGTCCCTTAAGCTCTACTTAACTGTGTGCCCCCAGCTGGTTCCCTTTGCCAGGTTTACGTTTTGTGAAACCTGTTATAAATCTCCCTGGGACAACCATACAACTACCCCGAAGAATTCCTGGAATGATGTCCTGGAGCTGAGGTGATTGACGTCCATTTTCTTTTGTGCCAGGTATGACTGTGAAGAGTCTCCCCTGATGCTCATTGATACCAGTTTTGTTAGGGTTCCTTGATGCCATACTTGGTGAAATACTGCCATGATGTCAAGGCCAGTCACTCTCACCTCATTTCTGGCATCCAGCTGTTTTGTCCATGTTTGAACCAAGGCTGGAAAGATGAAGGGAGCTGGGTGGCCCAAAGTCTGAGTCTCACTGAACAGGTTCTTGTTGAGTGCCGTTTAACAGCACTGTTGCAACACCCCGCCTTTATTTTGTCAATGATTGAAAGAAAGAAAGAAATTGGCCAGATGTCATTCATTCAAATTTTTGTGGACAGGACATATTTGAGAAATTTTGCAGTGTGTCAGGTAGGAGCCAGTGTTGTACCTGTACTGTAACAGCTTGGATAGGGATATGATAAGTTCTGAAGCATGTCATCAATACTGCAGCTGAGGTCAGAAGCTGAGCGACCATGGCAGAACCAGTGCCAATGGAGGGCCCTGCTGGGGAGCTCCACTGGGAGGGTGGAAGGCAATGATGGTCTCTGTGAGCATGTCAGGCGGGGGGGGGGGGGGGGGCGGTGGGATTTGCTTATTTCTTGTTGGAGATCAAAGGCTGCCTGGAGCTCAGGATTTCTGGCAATGCCAGCTTTTCCAGGCCACTGTGTCAGTGTCACATGTGAACCACACATGCAAATTTGGAATTAAATCTGTTCTTTTTCAGTTACTTGATGTACTCAAAAAAACTTTTGTTATTATCCTTTATACTATCTGTATATTTTATCCACATTCTATCTTCATCTTTTATTTTCTTTCCTTTCTTGCTGTAAGTCTTTCAATTTCAAGTCTTTGCTGAGTAAATGCTGTTTGATGGCGCTGTTCATGACCGCTCCCATCACTTTACTGATGATCAAGGATAGATTGATGGGATGCTAATTGGTCAGACTGGATGTATTCTGTTTCTTGTGTACAGGACATAACTAGGCAATTTTCTACATTGCTGGGTACATGCCAGTAATGTAGCTGTACTGGAACAACTTGGATAGTGTTGCGGCAAGTTCTAGATCACAAGTCTTCAATATTGCTGGAGTATCGTCAGGACTCTTAGCCACTAATGCCGGGCCATTAGGTCATAGATTGTGGCCGAGTTCAATTCTGTTGCTGCTATTGGCTCATGGTGCCTTATGAATGCCCAATTTTGAGATGCTAGATCTATTCAAAGTCAATTCCATTTAACATGTGGTAGTGCCACACAAAATCTCAATGTGAAGATGGGATTGTGTCTCCATAAGGACTGTGTGGTGACACTCCAATGTTCTGACAAATCTGTCACAGGCAGGTTTGGTGAGGATGCAGTCAAGTATGTTTTCCCTCTTGTTGGTTCCCTCACCATTTGCCATAGTCCCAGGCTATTCATTATGTCCTTTAGGACTTGGTCAGTTCAGCCTGTAGCGGGTGCTACTGAGCCACACTTGGTGATGGACATTGAAATTCCCCATCCAGAGTACATTCTGTGCTCTTGCCACTCTCAGAGGTTTCTCCATGTGGTGTCCAACATGGAGGAGTACTAATTTATCAGCTGAGAGGGGATAGTGTGTGGTTAACAAGAGGTGATTTCCTTGCCCATATTTGACCTAGTGCTATGAAACTGCATGGGGTCCTGAGTTGATGTTCAGGGCTCCCAGGGCAACTCCCTCCCAACTATATACCACTGTGCTGCCTTCTCTGCTGAGTCTGTCCTGTCCTGTCTGGCATACCCAGGAATGGTGGTAGTGGTGTCTGGGACATTATCCATCAGGTATGATTCCGTGAGTATGACTACACCAAGCTGTTGCTTGACTAGTCTGAGAGACAGCTCTTCTGTTGTTTTTCTGGTGCCAAGGTCAATACCAGTGGTCCATCTGGTTTTATTCCTTTTTGTTCCATACGCAGCGGTTGAATACAATTGAGTGGCTTGCTAGGCCATTTCAGACAACCACATTGACATGACTCTAGGGTCATAGACCAGATAAGATAGCAGATTTCCTTCCCTAAAGGGTACTAGTGAACCCGATGAGTTTTTATGACAATCTAGAATGGTTTTATAGTCATCTTCAAGACTTTTAATTCCAGATATTTTGAGTTTTAAATTCTACCATCTGTCATGTTGGCATATGAACCTGGGTTCCAGAATATTACCCTGGGTCTTTGGATTAATAGTCAAGTGACAATACCACTGTACCACCTCCCCAAAGTTGATTATCTAAAAAAAAACAAACTGATGATAGAGAACCTGCATGTCTTTGTCTAAGCTAAATTGGTGTATACCTCACATGGTACAGTTTTAAGAAAAACTTGCATTTGTACTTAGCTTTCATTCCATTATGAAATTTAAAGAACTTTAATGCCAATTAGTTACTTTTCTCATGACGTCATTATTATAATACCAACGAATGAGATACCTAATTTGCTGACAGCATGGTCTCACAGTGTTAATGATCTTGTTGATTTCACTTGAGGTTAAACGTTTGCCACAGAAATATAAAATTCCTCTGTTTTCCTTTGAGTAACGGTACAGAGCTTTAAAATTAAGCTGAGCAGGCAGAACGGGCCATATTTTAACACCTCATCTAAAAGATAGGAGCTCTGAAATGCAGCAATCAATCGTTATTGTATTGAAATGTCAGACTAGATTCCAAGCTCAATACCTGTGGTGGGTGTGACCAGATAACCTTCTGACTCAGAGATGGAAGTGATATATTATTTTATTTGCAAATGTGCAAATGATGGAATAAAAGTTAGCAGAAAATCAAAATATAAACTAATAGTTGGGGCGATAAATTAATCGATAAAAATGTCTGAAGTACCAAAATATGTCAGAGAATCTAGGTGGACATTATACACACTTCAGCCACTAAGCAGTTGGAAAGTACTCCTGTAGAATAGCATGAAATTAATAACCATTCAGCAGATGTGCAGCATCCTAAACTGCATTGCTGTAATTGAGGGCTGTTCTGGAGTCTCCAGGTTTGTTTTTCCGCTGTTACCTTCTTAAACCTGAAATAGCTGAGCTTGACCTGGAAATAGCATGGTAATGCAAAGCCAGGCGATCATTGATCAGGCAGGGTGACGTGGAAAGAGTTTCTTACAGTTGTTAAAATTCCTTCCTTTCTCATCTTCCAGCCTCATGAGTCTGCCTGACGATAAAAGACTAGAATAAGCATTTCTAACTATCTTCCACTACAAGCGTCAAGTGGATGAGCCATTTTGGCTTCCTCCTGAGGTACTTAGTATCACAGATGCCAATCTTCAGCAAATACAATTCATTCCTCATGTTACCAAGAAATGTCTAAAAACACTGAATACTACAAAGGCTATGGGTCCAGACAACATTCCAGCAGAGGTCCTGAGGACTTGTGCTCCAAAACTAGCAAACCTATTCGAGTACAGCTATAACATTGGCAACTACCTGACAAAGTGAAAAATTGCCTAGATATATCCTGTCCACAAAAATCAAGACATCCAATTACAGCCCCCGCAGCTTCCTTTTGATCATCAGCATAGTGATGGAAGGTGTTTTTGACAGTTACATCAAGCAACACTTATACAGAAGTAACCTGCTCACTGGTGCTTAGTTTGAGTTCTGCCTTGATTACAGAGCTCACTACAGCCAAGGTCCAAGAATGGGCAAAAGAGCTGAATTGCGGAGATGAGCTGAGATGATTGTCTTTGACATCAAGGTAGTCCTCAACACCAAGTGGGACATCAATGAGGTCTGGAAAAACAGAATTCAGGGAAATCAGAGAAACCTCTTCACTGGTTTGAGTCACATCTAGCACAAAGAAAGATGGTTGATGTTGTTAGAGGCCAATCATCTCAATCCCAGGAGATCACTGCAGGAGTTCCTCAGGGTAGTGCTCTAGGTACAATCTTCAACTGTTTCATCAATAACCTTCCCTCATTCACAATGTCAGAAGTGGGCAAGTTCTCTGTTGATTGGACAATGTTCATCTTGCAACTCCACAAATGCTGAAGCTGTACATGTCTATATGCAGCAAGATCTGGACATCATTTAGGCTTGTGCTCATAAGTAGCAAGTGATATTCGTTCCACACAAGTTGTGGGCAATGTCTGTGGCCAACAAGATAGAACACCATTTCACTTCGACATTCAATGGCATTAAAATTGCTCAATCCCCTGGGATCCTGAGTGTTGCCACTGACCAGAAACTGAACTGGATTAGCCATGTAAATACTGTGGTTACAAGAGCAGGTTAGAGGCCGGGAATTCTGCAATGAATAACTCGGCTCTTGATTCCCCAAGGTTTATCCATCTACAAGGCATGAGTAAAGAGTATAATAGAATATTATTATCCACTTATTTGGCTGAGTTCAGCTCCAACAATACTCAAGAAACTCAACACCATCGAGGACAAAGAAGCTCACTTGATTGTCATTCCTATTCACCAACTCAAACATTCACTCCCTCCACCACCGAAACACAGTGGTGACAGTGTATATCAACTACAATATGCACTGCAGCAACTCATCAAGATTCCTTCGACAGCACCTTCAAACCCACAATCTCAGAAGGACAAGGGCAGCAGACACATGGGAACATCACTATCTCAAAGTTTCCCTCCAAGCCAACTACCATTCTGACTTAGAAATATATTCCTTTTGCCACTGGGTCAAAATCCTAAAACTCCCTCCCTAACAACACTGTGGATGTATCTACACCACTTAGACTGCAGTGGGCCAGGAAGGCAGCTCAAGAGCAATTAGGGATGAACAACAAATGCCTGTCCAGCGATACCCCCACTGCATAAAAGAAAATGTAGCTATAAATAGGTGGATAAATTGAATTGTATTTCCTAAATAGGGGAATACTAAGATTGACAAAACTGTGAAGGTTCAAATAACAAAGGAATTGGTAAAGTTCATAGGGACCAACTCTTCTTTCCAACAAGGGAAGCCAGAATTCAAAATTCAAATCAACTACTTTCAAAGTGAATTCAGAAAAAAACTCTTCAGACATTGGATGTACAAGAATTGCAGTGTTCAATAGGTATAAAGATGGAGAATCATTTGAAATGTCCCTCAGATGCTGACTTGGGAAGTTTGGACATTTAAGGAAAAGAAGAAAGAACAAGGAACTTGGAATAAAAATATAAAGCTCTGTTATGGTTAATAAAACGGTGGAGCAGATTTGATGAAGTTAATATCCTACTGCTGTTTCCATATTCTAAATATTGCAGGCCTGGAATTACTCCCACTTTGTAGCTCTGAATTGTATGTTATTTCTTTATAGTGTTTCTTCTAGAATGAGCTTCCTTCAGGGAAAAATTGGTTAACAACTTGAAATGACCCTCGAACACCATGTACCGTTCCTGTGTTGCCTAATGAGAGGTGACTCATTTGCTGCGTCAGTGGGCTGATCATTGATGTAGGCTGCATTGGCATAGGATGATCCATAGATGGCGACATTACTGCTCCCTAAATAAAAGAGAAAAACAATACGTTGAGGAAAACAGGTTTTGGTTTGGTTATCACCACAATAATTTAAATAAATATTACAAGCATGACAGAGTGACTAAACCACTGGATATATATTCTGTGCTGACTAGTAGAGATAATTGGATCCAAATTTCCAGGTAAAGGAGCTTCAGTTCGACTCTCGGACATCTTAGAGTTACTCCTCATGGTTTGACACAAATGTTGACCATGACGTATGCCCGCCATTCATTTCACTATATCCGATTTAAGTAGAGAACACAGAATAAAAACTGTGTTCAACAGAATTCGAAGTGACAAGCCTCAACATTCTCAGAAGGGCAGCACAAAATTTGGAGACAAAATATAAAGAGAAAAAAAACAGGAGAAGAGAAGAAAATTTTTCAGCTTTAATACATTGAATAGTCATAGAAGGAATTCTCCACCACTTCTGCAGGTTAGTTTGTTAGGAGTATTAGACCATTGAAGGTTTGTTCGCGATGTTGGTTCCTGGGATGAGGGTGTTGCCCTATGATGGGAGACTGAGTTTGGTGAACGTTGGTCCCTTAGAGGATGAGAAGGGGGACTTAGTGGTAGGGGATGGGGATATGGCTGAGGTTTTGAATGACTTTTTTGTTTCTGTCTTCACGGAGGAGGACGTGAATAATTTGCCGGGTGTTAGAGATGGAAAGGTGGTAGGACTGGAGGGTCTTAATGACATTACTGTTACTAGAGAGGCGGTGCTTGACAGACTGGAGGGGCTGATTGTGGACAAGTCCCCAGGACCGGATGGAATGCATCCGAGGGTTCTGAAAGAAATGGCGGAGGTGATAGTGGATGCCTTGGTGGTTATTTTCCAGACGTCGCTGGATTCCGGGGAAGTGCCGGAAGATTGGAAAACGGCTAATGTTACGCCCTTGTTTAAGAAGGGTGCCAGGCAAAAGGCAGGGAATTATAGGCCGGTTAGTTTAACGTCTGTTGTAGGTAAAATGTTAGAATCTGTCATCAAGGAGGAAATAGTGAGGCATCTTGAGAGGAATTGCTTGATAGAGCAGACGCAGAACGGTTTTGTTAAAGGGAAGTCGTGTCTGACAAATTTACTGGAGTTCTATGAGGATGTGTCTAGGGCAGTGGATAGAGGAGAGCCGGTGGATGTGGTCTTTCTTGATTTTCAGAAGGCGTTTGACAAGGTACCTCACAAGAGGTTATTGCAGAAGGTCAGGGGACATGGAGTTGGGGGTAGGGTGTTAGCGTGGATAGAGGATTGGTTGTCAAATAGGAGGCAGAGAGTGGGGGTCAATGGGTGCTATTCGGATTGGCGGATGGTGACTAGTGGAGTGCCCCAGGGGTCGGTGCTGGGGCCTCAGCTATTTACCATTTATATAGGTGATCTGGAGGAGGGAACCAAGTGTATGGTGTCGAAATTTGCTGATGACACCAAGATTGGTGGAACGGCAAATTGTGGGGAGGGTGTGGAGAGTCTACAGAAGGATCTAGATAGGCTGGGCGAATGGGCCAGGAACTGGCAAATGGAATTTAATGTTGGCAAGTGTGAGGTGGTCCACTTTGGTAGGAAGAATGGTAGGAAGGACTATTACTTACGTGGCGAAAAACTGCAGCAGGCAATGGTGCAGAGGGACCTCGGGGTCCTTGTGCATGAGTCGCAAAAACCCAGCTTGCAGGTGCAGCAGGTGGTCAGGAACGCGAATGGGATGCTGGCCTTCATAGCGAGGGGGATTGAATATAAAAGTAGGGAGGTCTTGCTGCGGCTGTATAGGGCATTGGTGAGGCTGCAGCTGGAGTACTGTGTGCAGTTTTGGGCGCCGTACTTACACAAGGATATTTTGGCCTTGGAGGGAGTGCAGAGGAGGTTTACTAGGCTGATACCGGAGTTGAGGGGATTGAGCTATGAGGAGAGGCTGAATAAATTAGGCTTGTACTCGTTTGAGTTTAGAAGAATGAGGGGAGATCTCATTGAGACGTATAAGATGATGAATGGGATGGATAGGATAGAGGTGGAGAGACTCTTCCCGCTCAGAAAGGATAGTAGGACTAGGGGGCACAGCCTCAAGATAAAGGGGGGGGTGGTTTAGAACAGAGTTGAGGAGGAACTTCTTCACTCAAAGGGTGGTGAATCTCTGGAATTCTCTGCCCGTTGAAGTGGTGGAGGCTGCCTCGCTAAATATTTTTAAGACGCGGGTTGATGGGTTTTTGATAAGAGGGGGGATTAAGGGTTATGGGGAGAGGGCGGGAATGTGGAACTGAGCCATGACAGATCAGCCATGATCTTATTGAATGGCGGGGCAGGCTCGAAGGGCTAGATGGCCTGCTCCATGTTCTTATGTTCTCTGGGGTTTATAAAGATGGCCAGCTCTGATGCAGGGTCACTCTGACTCGAAATGTTGGTTCTAGTTTCTCTCCACAGGTGCTGTCAGACCTGTTGAGATTTTCCAACATTTTCTGTTTTTGTGTTGGAAAGGAAATGTTGTGTTGTTGAACAAAAGATACATGTGATTGAACTTTTTTATCTTGCACTCAAAGGACAAAGGATATTAACTTCATCAAATCTGCAAGGATACCAAATTTTAAAGGGAACAACAGTTTACTCTGGAATGGCAAAGCTCCTTAGAAATCTGAGCAACAATTGAAGCCAGCAGTAGCAATACAAGTATTATTTTACATTGAGGGGATTTTGTCATCAAGCCAAAAAGACATTTTGCCTATTATACAAATAAGTAACATGGTACATGAATTGCAATGTCAATGTGTTGCTAAGCACATAGGTTGTATATCCAAATGACTGTGGCAGATTGTGGTCGGTGCAGACTCAATGGGCCAAATGGCCTCTTTCTGTACTGTAGGGATTCTATGACTGTCATGTTTATCATATACTGGAAAACAGGCTGGTGGGGGTGTGATTGATGTAATTGGATTAAGAAACAGAGAGACTGTCAGGCTCTAAACATCAGTAAGCAGTGGTTTTACATTAATGAACAGAGGGAAGCAAAAGGAGCTTACCTAAGAATTTACATAAGGCAATAAAATCAACAGTTTTAGTTCAAAGGGGACCATGTACAAGTTGTAAAATTGAAAGTGAGGCAAAGATGGGGTAAGTTTATTTTTCTATATATATATATATATACATATATATAAGCTATGAAGTAATAGAAAGGCATTTTATCAATTCTTATATAAGGGACTTCTGAGAGACTGTATGAAACAATAGAGGGTAGGAAGATCAAAGGGAAGGAACACATAAGAAAATACTGAAGTCTATGTGAGGGGGTAGCTGTTTAGATCTCTCAGAGGACATTTGGAAGCATGTAATATCTCCAAGCAGATAGCGTGGTGGCTGGTAATGGCTAAAATAAGATAGTGTGTGTGGACAAGGACAGATCTGAACAGCCAATTTGATGTCACCATCAGACAACACCCCAGCAGCAACAGGGCATTGTGTGAAGTTGCTGGAATTCTGTAGATTTAAAAATCTATAAAGATTGTTGTCATCAGAAAAAGGAAGGTTAGCTGCATTAAGTTAGGATCTTTTGGAACTGTTAAAAGTACTGTTAATTTTGTGAAGTTATTCTTGTGTTTAAATGTAATTTTTACAAAATTTCCTTTATCTTAATAACTGTTTATTTTGATATAAAACCACCACAATTGGTCAGTGAAGTCATTTCCTGATTTTGGAAAATCTCCTTGTAATACACAAATTGCAAAAATCATTTTGGCAGCTGTTTCAAGTTTCTCTACGTGATTTAGACAGCTTGGCATTTATCATCAGCACTGCCTTAACAATATGATTCTTGATCGAGAGCATTTGACAAACAATCACATTGATAAACAATGTGGCAACAATTGTACTCCCAACCAATTTAAGAAGATCACTTAGGCTCATAATGTGGCTCATTTACACTTGCCAGAATCTACATATAAAAACACAAGGATCTGTCCTCTGGAGACAAAAGGGACACATGGGGACAAAAGGGACACAAGGGGACAGCCGTTCTCTACTGCATTTTTCATACCAACCCCTCGACCAAGAATCGCCTTGCCAACCCATGTAACACCCTGCTCCCATGTAGTATGAATTGTTACTCCCTTTGAAATATGGCATTCTTGCATCTTGCAAGGTGAAAAGCATCAACAGCATTTCTTGTTTTTCAGCAATATTTAAATTCTGTACAATAAAGGAAATTTATTTTTTATAAACCTAGTGTACCATAAATTAAATTAACCTTCACTGGTAAAAATGCTGATATTAAATGATTCATAGGTTCCAGCTTTCTAAAATGCTGAATTCACAAAAATAAGAATTCATTAGGTAACTACATGCCTGATTATACAATTCTTTCTGTAGCAAAAACTCATTTTACTGCTATAGCAGAATTTAAAAAAAATTATTCACATTGAAAGCAAACATTGCTGAAAGGAAGCTGATTTAGCTACTGAATCTGTAATAAACATGAGCAGTTTTCTGAATAATTTAATTTCATATGGAAAGAGAAAGTGTTGCTTTGAAAATAATTACTTTTAAAATGTCTACACACATCTGTTCAATGTTAATGATAAATGTATATTAATAAATGTTTTGCTAATCCTCAGATATGTCTTCAACCCAGTTCTCACTCCATCAACCGCAATACCAATTTTTGACTGGCTTGTCTGTCACATATGCAGCCCCAGTGCACCCTATGCAGTATTTGCCTGGTTAATTAGTGCACACCATATAGAGCAAATAAAAATCTGGCAGTAATTCCAGAAAATTAATTTCAAGTATGTTCTGAAATATGACTGGAATTCTGTTTCTCTTTAATCACAAGGGGGGAACAGAAAATGACTAGGTGCATTTTGTTCAAATATAACTTGTTTTTCTACTGCCTTTAGAAATATAAAATCATAGAAACCATACAGTGCAGAAAGAGGCCATTTGGCCCATCGAGTCTGCACCGATCACAATCCAACCTAGGCCCTACTCCCATATCCCAACATACTTACCCGCTAATTCCTCTACCTATGCATCTCAGGACACTAAGGAGCAATTTTAGCATGGCCAATCAACCGATTCCGTACTTCTTTGGACATAGTAAGATGCCTTTAACATCTTTAATGTAGTACATCTTTAACATAGCACATCTTTACCATAGTAAGATATCCTAATATGTTTCACAGGTGTATTAGCAGGTAAGGGTTGATACTGAAGAGATATTAGGGCTAATGATGAAAAACTCAATGAAAGAGGTAGGTTTTATGATGTATCTTAAAGGTGGGAAAGCTAGGCAGAAGGACAGCTATGGAGGTGGACTGTTTTCATAGAATCATACAGTGCAGAAGAGGCTCTTCAGCCCTTTGGGTTCACACCAACACATTAGAAACACCTGAACTCCCACCTAATCCCATCTGCCTGCACTTGGCCCATGTCCCTGAATGTTATGATGTGCCAAGGGTTCATTCAGATACATTTTAAAGGATGAGAGGCAACCCGCCTCTATCACCCTTCTAGAGTAGCACATTCCAGACTGTCACCACCCTCTGGGTAAAAAAGCTTTCCACACATATCCCCTAAACCTCTTGCTCCTCATCTTGAATCTATGTCCCCTTGTCATTGACCCTTCAACTAAGGGGAATAGCTCTTCCTTATCCAGTTTGTCCATGTCTCTCATAATCTTGTACACCTTGATTAGGTTGCTCCTCTGCCTTCTTTGCTCCGATGAAAACAACCCAAGCCTAAGCAACCTCTCTTCATAAATGTTCCATCCCAGGCAGCATCCTGGCGAATGTCCTCTGCACCCCCTCCAGTGCAGTCACATCCTTCTGAAAATGTGGCGACCAGAACTGCACACAGTACTCCAGCTGTGGCCTCACCAAAATTCCTTATAACTCAATCATGACCTCTCTGCTTATGTAATCTGCGCCTCAACTGATAAAAGCAAGCTTCCAAAATGCCTTTTTCAACACCCTACTAACATGCCTTTCCACTTCCAGAGATCTGTGGACAAACACACCAAGATCCCTTTGTTCCACAGAACTTCCTAGTGTCTTACCACTCACTGAGTACTTTCTTATCAAATTACACCTTCCAAAGTGTATCCACCTCACACCTTTCAGGGTAAAATTCCATCTGCCACTTATCTGCCCATTTGACCATTCCGTCTATACCTTCTTGTAGCCCAAGACACTCTGCTTCACTGTTAACCCCCATACAATCTTTGTGTCATCTGCAAGCTTACTAATCCTACCCCTCACATAGTCATAAATGTCATTTATATAAATGACAAATAATAGGGGATCAACACAGATCCCTGTGGTATGCACTGGCTTCCAGGCACTAAACCAGCCTTCTGTCATCATGTTCTGTCTCCTCCTATTTTGAGGAAGGAATTCCAAAGCCAGAGGCATGGACTGCTCAAAGCACAGCCATCAATGGAAGGGCAAAAGAAATTGAGGATGCAAACAGATCAACTGGAGGAAAATAACATTCTTGTCCAGTTGCAGGACTAGAGGAGATTACAGAAGCAGAATGGCGAGGCAATGGCAAGCCTGAGAATACAACATTTCAGATTTTGTTGAATTGACAGTTCATGTTGGTTAATGAGCATAGGGGTGACGAGAGAAACAAGATATGCTCAAGTCAGGATATAGGGATCCCACTTAAATGAGTCCAAATTTACAGTGGGTGGAAGACAGGAAGTGAGCCAGGAATAGTCAAGACTAAAATTAACAATGGCACTATTTAAACAGCTGATGAGCTGAGGCAGGACAGAGACAGGGAATATCATGAAGGCTGAAGATAAAAGAGCAGACCAGCAGTATGAAATATTCAAGAAAAATGCAACTTGAACAGACTAAAACATAGCTGCCAGATAGTTGTCAGAAGGGTTTACCACAAAATTTAGTTAATGAGTAAGGATGCTGGACCAAAAATTAAATTCAAGAAAGAGACACATATCAAAAATACTGAAGTATCAAGCTGTGAGGAACTAGAGATAGTTTTAAATAATTTGTATTTGTATTTATGGGGATCAGAATAAGAAATAGCTTTAAGTTTAATTTATATTTTTTGTTTACAGGTTGAAAAGGTGAAACCTCGGTTTGGTTTCATTTAGAGTGGGGACAGCACATCTCGGGCTGTTTGAATAACTGCATTTTCAATAAGAGTTTACGACTCTTGAAGTAGTTTAGGAAAGTTAAAAAAAAGATAGAGAAAAAAAACTGTGCTGTTACCTAGCAATAATGGTCCAGGGAGGAACCACAGAGACAGAACAGCAGCTTTTAGTTCAGTTAGTGATTATACTCCAAGGTTAAAGGAGCAATTTCAATCTCTCTAGCTGGACAAACGAGCAATTGCTGAGGAAAGTAAGTCTAATAGTCTTAGATGAGTTGCTCTAAAGTTAACAGTGAATTTCAAATGAGTTCCGGATCTCAAGGGAGATACTAAGCTATCAGCAGTCCACTAGGGGGAGGAACTGCAGAAGCAGGTCCTAAAGGAGAAAGGTTCGAAGGAGACCTTTAAGTTAAGTCAAAGGAAAAGACTTGAAGCTGGAAATGATCCTGTTAAGTGAAGTCAAAAGTGAGGAGCAGAGGAAAATTCCGAGTGCAAACACAGAAAGTTGCTGGAAGCAGTCTTTGAACAAAGTGGGTTGTGAGAAACCAGAATATCAGTGGAGACGATCAAAGGTCGATGACTCCTTAGTGTGCGCCTATGAAGCAGTGGTGTTATGTTGGTACGGATCAATACCTAAGAGTATGTGGAGAAGGCGAAGCTTGAATGAATGTGGTGATCCAGGAGAGAGGAACATTGTAAGGAGAGATCAAATTCCTGCAGGTGGGCCCTTGTGGAAGGCATCTGAGAGAAAGCACTGCTTGGGAGAAGACTCCAAAGCAAGTACTTTGAGCATGAGATTGGAAATCCTCATGTGAAAGATAGAGTTCCAACCAGGTCAATTGGCTCAGGGTGACAAGCCCCTGGGGGGAGTTCTTGAGACCCATCTCATCTGTTTGGCATGGCATCACTTGGTTTCAGAGTGTGGTGTGTTTGACCACAAGTCATCTATTTGTTTAGTGGACTGTGTATGTAGTGTGGACATTAGCATACAACTTAGATTTTGTAACTTATGCTATCTTTACAAATCTGTATATATCTGTAAAGATATAGGTCCTCTTTTAAGGTCCAACCAAATAAACAAACTCAAATTGAACTAGGACAAAGTAAAAGGTGCAGCTCCCCAAAAGGAAGGGGAACAGCCCGAACAAAAACAAAGTACAAAGGAAACTTAACAAACTTCAAATTAAAATGTGATTATTCGGGTCAATAATGCACCCCATCCCCTGCGGTGCCCAACGAGTGTGAAAGGCGTCAACTGCGCCCACGGACACCGCATGCTCCAGGGACACCTGGCCACAAACGTAGCCGCGGTAGAGGGGCAGACAGTCAGGACGGACGGCCCCCTCAAACGCATGAAGGAGTTGCGTAGTATAGTTTCTCTTTTCTTGCTTATGTTTTGTTCTTTTATTAAAAGCTCATCAATGGACTCTGTGGCTCTGTCCAGTAGTCGCTATCCAACTTTCTAAATAAAAAAAAAAGTTAGGATCTGTCTTGTCCAGTAGTAATGCCAACTGGAATTGTAACACAAGTGCAGAAGTAAAATGAAAAGTGAAATTCGAAGAATTAAGAGAGAACGGGTGGAATTTTACAGCTTTACTTGACCCAAGATCAGAAAATCTTGCCTGAGGTCTATGAACATTTGCACCGTGTGCCTCTCGCCCACTCCAATTCCATTGTGGGCGGGGCAATAGAATTCCAGTGAATATTTCAGCCAAAAACTGACGATGATACCAAAAGTTTTGATAAGCATATGAAAAATAAAATAGTTATTAAGGAAGGTGATGTAGAGGCCATCTGCTTTACTGGAGAGCACAAACAAATGGCAAAATAGCACTAATACCAATGCTTTTCTTACATTGTAAGAATAGGAATGGAAAACTGAGAAGAGAGATATGGACAGATTTGAGATATATCAGTTGAACATATAAGTACCTGTAAATATGCAATTTTATGAAAAAGAAGAAAATGGAAACTATAATATTCTCAAATAAAGTAAGAGACAAAGATTTAAGTTCAGTTAAGTAGAGATATTCAAAAGCAGGATTGCAGGTGATAAAAAATTAAGAAAATAGGAAAACTGAGTTCTGGGTTTTATAGGGAGGCAAGGAAGTGATGATGGACATTGACTAAATTAAAATGGAAGTCTTGTGTGCAATTTTTTGCACCTCAAAGTAAAGGCAAAATGTTAACTTACTCAGAAGATACCTTGAAGAGTTGTTAGTTAGGATAAAAATAATGAAAGGTAGGACTTCATTTAATAAGAATACTGGTGAAAAGGAGCTCTATTTGAAATATTCTAAGTTTCAAAAAGGTGTGACAGGCTAATTACGGAAAAGGTAAAAAAGATGCCAGTTCATGAATAGTACAAAAGAGTGGTTAAACATTTTTGTTTAATTTAAAGGGCTATTTTAGTAAACAAATGCCAATTATGATGAAAGAATTAGAACACTAGCTATACCATTTCTGTTAAACCATCCGCAAGACATGCTACTGTCAGGAGTCACAGACATGCCATGAATAAAAATACTTTCTATTGTCTACTGCAGCATCTTTGTGGTAAGGAATTAAATCAGTTTATTCCAGATGATACAAGCTTAGCATGCCCAGCCTTTTCTTAAAAGGCAGCCCATTCATTCCAGGAGTTCCCCATCCATTCCAGAAATCAGTCAAGTGAACTTCCTCTTAACCACTTACAATACATTTATGCTCTTGCTTAAATAAAGAGACTCATACTGTTCACAGTATTCCAAACACGGTCTTACCAATGCCCTGTATAATGAAGCATAACTCCCTTACACTTGCATTCAATTCCCCTTGCAATAAGCAATAACATTCTATTAGCTCTGCTAATTACTTATTGCACCTGTATTCAATACCCTGGCATGGGACTTTCACTCCTTGGCTTCTTACCCAAACAGCCATTGGAAACAGAAGAGGTTAAAATCACTGAGTTCAGCAGTGTTCTCTGAGAAGCTGCTCTGAAGATGTTTCAGAGCAGTTCCCACATTTGTACATGGTTGGCACAAACCAGCTGCACAATGGACAAGAAAATGGGAACTCTGATAACCACAAGGTGGTAGCCATAACAGCAGGTGTGGATATTTGGCTGGTGCAACTATGTAGGTGTATCTCATTAGTAATTAATCTTTATGATTGGACAAGCTTATAGAGGCTGTAACTGATTAACTATATTCACCTGACATAAATGAAGTAATGAGAAATATTAGTTGTAATTGGATATCAATGACTTCAGAACAACTGCATACTTGTGATTGGTATGTTGCAAATTGCTTGTAAGTTAACCAAATGTATAATTGCTCATGCCATTTATCACTCAGGAAGTCTGTATGCCACCTTGTGGACAGCAGACTTTCCTGCGAGAGCTTGATTTAAAATTGTGAAAGCTTCATCTGGCCTTTCGAGAGAAATGAAATACAGATTCACTTGATCGCAGCAAAATTCTGTACCAGTCTTTCATGTTTGCTCCAAACATTTGGGAATACGGTGCAAACCTTCCCTTCTGTTCCCAATTTATTTCAATAACTTTCGCTCATCCTATTAAACTCCACGGTAAGCTGATATCTTGAATCCCAGAGTCAGTTCTCTGACCTCTTTCCCCAGACCAATGTGTTACCAGTGGGTCAAATATTGCCCCCAAGACGACAAGGGTTTCTTTTCCTAAAATGGTTCCCTCTTTGCTTAGGCACACCAAAATCAAACAGGCATTTCCATGTCCCCTATTTGAAGAGTTGCCCACTTTGTTTAGTTTCTACTCACCCTCCTCCTACTCCCTAAATTGTTATTGATCGTTTAGTTCTTAACAGATTTTCATTTGTAAGGGATATGGATGCCACCACGTCTATCAACATGTTGCAATGCTGGCCCCCTAACACTGCATTAATAAACATCCTATGGTCTCCACTGTTGAATATGAACTGCATTTGGCAATGAAAAGAAGGTTTGTTTGTATTGTTGTGCCTGACCTTGGGAGGTCAACTTTTCAGCCCCATTGCAGGAAATGCCTTTTGGCAAAACTGACCTGAAAAGATCTTTCTCTTGCAATCAGGGAAGGAATTGTAAAGTTGCAAATGTGGCATTTCAGTAACTATTCATGAACAAGTTTCATTCATGTGCAGTCGCAGCATTAAAGACATGTTTGAAAACAAAAAAATAAGTTTGACAAAAACTCTGAAAAAGTGCAAATTAAATAGAATTTGATTTATTATTCCCTATTAGGCAGAGATGAACCTTTTCTTGTGCAAAAGATAGCCAACTTACAGCATGCTGCATAAGGTAAGGTTGGTGTGGCATCCAGGAAGTACTCTGCACCTGCAACACAATTTTAAGAGTTCATCAAATTACACCTATCAAAAACACAGTCTTCAGTTATTGACAAACACTGCCATGTTAAATGAAGTTGAGGCCACAGTTAGATTAGGCCCATCATTAAGAGGATGTGGGAAAAACAGTGGCAAAACATATGCCTGATAACATAAATCCACATTTCACAACACACACCCATCTAATCATTAATATTCTAGAATTATTTATTAACCTATTCATGAATCGTTAACAAATCACAACAAATGAACATACGAATTAGGAGCAAGAATAAGCCATCTGGCACCTCAACCCTGTTCCACCATTCAGTAAGATCATGGCTGATCTAACTGTGGCCTCAACTTCATATTTTGCATACCCCTGATAACCTTTGTCTCCCTTGCTAATTACGAATCTATCTACCTCTGCCTTAAAAATATTCAATTACTTCATCAGTGCTCTCTGGAAAGCATTCCAAAGATTCACAGCCCTCAGAGAAAGAATTTCTTCTCATCTCCATCTTAAATGGGAGACTCCTTATTTTTAAGCTATGTCTCCTAGTTCTAGTCTCTCCCACAAGGAAAAAACATCCTTTCAGCATCACCTTGTCAATCCCCTAGTTATCTTATATGCTTCACCTCTTATTCTTTTAACTTCCAGCCTGTCCAACCTTTTCTCACAAAATAACCCACTCCATTCCAGAAATCAATTGAGTAAACCTCTCTATACAGCTTTAAAAGCATTCATATTCTTTCTTAAATAAGGAGACCAAAACTGCACAGTACTCCTGATGTGGTCTCACCAATAACTTATACAACTGTGCAAAAAATTCCTACTTTAATATTCCATTTCCCCTGCAATAAATACCAACATTCCATTTGCATTCCTCATCGCTTGCTGTATCTGTGCACTAAATTTTTGTGATTCGTGTACAAGATATCAAAATTCCTTTATCTCACAAGTTGTGCAATCTCACCATTTAAGTAATGCACCACTTTATGATTCTTCCTACCAAGTGGACAAATTCACATTTTCGCTTATTCTACTCCATCTGACAAATGTTTGCACATTCCCTTAACCTATCAATGTCTTTTGGCAGACTCCTTGGCCACCATGGGCAGGGCGAGCTGGTGAAATTGCGCGAGAGCCAAGAAATCAGGATCACGCCCAATTTATTGGCTCTTGTGATCTTACCTGCACGATTGTTCTAAATACTAGTCTTAGATCCAATTCTCTCTCCCTCAAACTGAATGTTAAATTCAATCATATTACAAGCACTGTTACCTAGGGGCACCTTAACGATGAGGCCATTAATTAATCCCATCTCATTACATATTACCAGGTCTAAAACAGTCTGTTCTCTGGTTGGTTCGAGAATGTATTGCTCGAAGAAACTGACTCAAAAGCATTCAGGTTATTTATGCCAATCTGATTTGTCTAATCTGTATTTAGATTAAAATCACCCACGATTATTACCACACCTATCTCACAAACTCCCATTAATTCTTCATTAATTCCACCCTACCGTTACAACTGGAGGGCCCACAAGTGACTTCTTACCATTACTACTTCTTAGCTCTACTCAAACAGATTCTATTTTTCAATCTCCAGACCAAAGGTCATCTTTCTATTATACCAATATAATCCTTAATTAACAGAGTTAATCCTGCACCTTCTCCTTGCATTCTGTTCTTTTGAAATGTCATGTACCCCTCAAAAATCAGGTCCCAGCCTTTGTCATCTTGCAGATCATACACATTTATTTCTATCTGTGCTATAAATTCATCTGTTTTGTTACGAATGCCATATGCATTCAGGTGCACAGCTTTAGGTCTTTTTTTTTCTGTTTTTGTAACCTGAACTAGCTCTGTCATTTTAGTACTTTTGCAACCTTCAGGGCGACTAGGGATGGGCAATAAACGCTGGCTTAGCCTGTGACACCACATCCTGTAAATGAACAAAGAAATCTCTTACTTGCTGGTACATTCTTAGGTTTGTACACTCTATCCCTTCCTGCCATGCTCTGATCATCATTTCCCTTATTCCTGACTTGCTTTCTTGCCTTATCTTCTCCATTTATCACATCTTCCCAAGCTATCTACACCATCCTCATCCCCATTATTAAGTTTAAACCACTCTCTACCACTCTAGTTATATGACTCCCCAGAATATCAGCTTGGTTTACATGAAAGATCATCAACCCGAATGTTAACTCTGTTTCTTTTTCCAGAAATGCCACTCCATGGGAGAATTTGTAGTATTTTCTTGGTTTATATTGAATTTTCAGCACCTGTAATATTTTGCTTCTGTGGTTGGATTCATTAGTTTGTTTATATTAATAGCACATTTCTCAAACTCATAGGAACAATTTTGTGTTTTTTTATTCGTTAAGTTTTTCACTTTGCTTCATTTTCGCAAAGTATTGACTAATTGCTGCTATATGGTTCCATGGCACTGGTTGTCTTTTGGCCTTTCACCAAAGTTGGCATAATTCATGTGTGAACTTTGACAGCGATTATGAACACATCATTCAATGATATTTGAGTGTAATCTCATCCACATCCAAAATCTGCACTACCAACAGTCGTCATTGATTTGCACTGGGAACTGGGAGTTAACCCAGGGGCTTGGAATCAATTGCATTGGCTATACTGATTGAGACTAGCTAATTCAGATGTGGAACTGAACTCATGACCTTCCTAGTTTGCATAGTTCAGCTACTGATTGGATAAACTCACTGAGCTATTGAGAGTCAGCATTATTTTTTAAAATAACGAAAAATAGTTCTGAAGCAGCCATTCAAATAATAATATATAACATTTTACAATGTTGAAATGTCTCAAAGCACTTCAGAAAAAAATACTTTAAAATAATGATTTGTTATGTAGAGAAACGATTACTCAATTATGTTTTACTCTTTGTAACTTGCACATCATTCCTGTAGATTTATAATCAACATTCACATAAAATAACTGAAATTAAGTTGATGTTTGAATACCAACCTGATAAGTTGAAACAGGAGATGCAATGTATGGTGCAAGAGATGTCTGAGCAATCATTCTATTTGTTGCAATACTGTATGGCGTTGAATAAAATCTAAAAAGAGACAACCAATAGCAGCAAACTTGATATTTAATACAGTAGGAATACAAAAAACCTTCTGAAAATGAATTCTACATACAAAAACAATTGACTGTTAATGGTACATTGTTTCAAATCAACATTTACCATATAAGCAAGATCAATTTTGTTACTTACCCATTTTGCATAGCACTGGGATCATATGTGAGGGTCATACCCGCCTGAAAAAAGAATCAGTATTACCTTCAGTTCAATGCTTAATAGTATGTTGCTGAGTTTACATGACAAGATTCAGCTACTTCAAATCATGTGATTAAAGAACTACTAAATCAGCATGACTTCAAGTTGTTATTTAAAGGGTCTGGTCAAGGGATTAAAACGTCCAGAGCCAAGGTACCTACATGGAGTTGAGATACAGATCAGCTATGAATGGTGAAACAAGCTTGAGTAGGTGAATAGCATTAGTATATTCTACAGGTTCATGTTAGTTTCCAATTTTTGTTCAGTTCCTATTGATAAAATTGAATTTTAGGACTATCCATTATGCTGAAAAACTGTGATGAACAAAGGAAGGGCTTTTTTTTGAAATTTCAGTACTGATCCATTTTTTGTGGTGTTGAATGTTATTTATATAAAATAAAATATCTTTTGAATTTAACAAGCACAGCTTGTGTCCATTTAAAAAAACTAAAGCATTGCATAGAACAGCGTTGAATAAAATACATATTTGAAGAGAGTATACTTTCTAAGTGAGGCTAGTTAGTTCAGTTGACTAGGGTGTGGATCAGACTAATGCCATCATATGGGGTTCACTTTGCCATTATTTGGCAAATAATTGTCAAGGTCCTCTCTTCAGGCAGTGAATACAAGAAGAAGATGAATACTATCTAGGTTGTGCTGATGTCTTTAGTAGATTATTCTCATCTAGATTTTATTATTCAACTAAGAAAGGAAAAATTACAAAAACATTATCTTTGAATAATATGCACATAATGCCTTCAATTCAACATCTTTAATTCTACAGTTAAACCATTTGCTTACAGTATTATTTCCATAGGCAGGCTTTAAGTTAATGGAAAGAATAAAAATTACTTGCATTTATATGTGCATTTAACATTGTGAAATACACCAAGATGCTTCACAGAGGTACACGAGGCAATATTTAGACACATAACCTAAAGTTTGCTCAAATGGCTAGATTTTAAGAAGATCTCACAGAGATAGGGAAACATAAAAGTTTAGCAAAGTGTTGTCTATGTGGTGCCTGTCACTTTAAGACAGCACAGCCACAGAGGGTCACCTGACTTGAGGGACCAATGGAAATAGAGTGAGTGTTGAACCAGAGGGTGGAGTTCTCTCAGGCAGAATCTTCAGGAAATATGAAGTAAGCATGTACAATTGTGTTTAGGGCAATTTTTGTGCTGCACAAACCTTCTGTGCCCAAGTTTCTCAGTTCAACAAATACTTTCCTTATTCCAATAATGGTCTGAAGTCTCTCTTGTACCCCACTTGGAGTACTGTGCGCAGTTCTGGTTGCCTCATTACAAGAAAAATGTGGAAGCTATTGAAAGGGTGTAGAGGAGATTTACAAGGATGTTGCCTGGATTGGGTGGCATACCTTATGAGGATAGTTTGAGGGAACTTGGTCTTTTCTCCCTGGAGAGACGAAGGATGAGAGGTGACCTGACAGAGGTTTATAAGATGTTGAGAGGTATAGATTGGATAGATTCTCAGAGACTATTTCCTAGGGCTGAAATGGTCGCTAGGTTTAAGGTGCTGGGGAGCAGGTGCAGAGGAGATGTCAGGGGTAAGTTTTTCATTCAGAGGGTGGTGGGCGAGTGGAATCAGCTGCCGTCGGTGGTGGTGGAGGCAAACTCGTTGGAGTCTTTTAAGAGACTTCTGGATGAGTACATGGGATTGAGGGTTATAGGTAGGCCTAGTGGGTAGGGATATGATCAGCGCAACTTGTGGGTCGAAGGGCCTGTTTGTGCTGTAGTTTTCTATGTTCTATGTAATTGCACACAAAATATATAACAGAAAGGATTTCCAGAGCTTAGGGCTGAAGCAGCTGAAGGCAAGGCTTCCAATGGTGAGCAATTAAAATTGGGGATGCTTCAGAATTAAAGTGCAAATATCTTGCAGGGTTGTAGGATGTTACAGACTTAGGGAGGGGGTGTTTCTATGGAGGGATTTGAAAACAGAGTTTTTTCTACTCAGCAATAGAGCTTCAGCAGGAACCAATGTAAGTTGAGAGCATAGGAGATTGGTGAAAATTAAGACATGTTCTCCAATGTTTTGGGTGCCCTGAAGTTTGCGAAGGGTAATGTCTAGACTTAGCAAAACATGGCTAATAGTTTCAACATTAGATGGGCTGAGGCAGGGTACCAGCCAGGTGGTTTATGAAGATGGAAATAAGAATGATCTTAGTAATAGCACAGATAAATGACCATAAGCTCATGGAATTATAGAATCTCTACACTGCAGAAGGAGGCCATTTGGTGCATCAAGTCTTCACTGACCACAATCCCACCCAAGTCCTATCCCTGTCACGTATTTACCCTGCTAGTCTCCCTGACACTAGGGGACAAATTAGCATAGTTAATCAACTTAACCTGTACATCTTTGAGTGTGGGAAGAAAGCCAGGCAGACATGGGGATGACATGCAAACTCCACACAGATAGTGACCTGAGGCTGAAGTTGAACCAGGTCCCTAGCACTGAGGCAGCAGTGCTAACCACTGTGCCACCATGCCGATCATCTCAAGGTCAGAGATGGCACTAAGGTTGTGAGCAACCTCGTTCAACCTCAGACAGTTGCCAGAGAGAGAGAGGGACTCAGCAGCTAGGGAACAAACATTATGGTGGACACTGAAGGCAATGGTTTTGATCTTCACGATATTTAATTGGAGGAGATTTCTGCTCATCGAGTAATGGATGTCGAACAAGCAGTCAGACAATTTGAATATCTTTTCTAACAGCACTGTGTATGTACTGCAGCGATTCATGGCAGCAGATGACCACCAAATTCTCAAGGGTACTTAGAGACGAGTAATAAAAATTCTGGCCGAGTCAATGAGGCTCACATCTTGGGAAAGAACAAAAACAAAAGTGAGAGAGTTTGGAGAAATCAAGAGCAGTGGTGGTGTGGTGGAGCTGGGTATATTAGCATACATGTAGAGCCTGACACGTTTTTAGATGATATCACTGAGTAGCAGCATTTGGATAAGAAATAGGAGGGGTGAAGGATAGGTTTTTGTAGGATACTAGAAATAACTGTGTAAGAACGGGAAGGGAAGTCATTGCTGGTGTTTCTTTGACTATAACTGAATAGATAAAGAATGTAATTTTTGAATGGTGGCCCATCCTGATGGATGATGCTGGAGAGGAGTTGGAGAGCAGCACAGTGTGTCATTTCAGAGGCAAAAATCTGTTCAGCGGCTTTGGAGAAGAAAGGTATGTAAGAAATGTGGTGGTTGTTCACAAAGTTGGAGGCAAAGTTTACAAAGACAGGGGAAGAGTCAAATGTTGATTGGTTGAACTTACAAGTCTCACCTCGCCCTCTCGATGCCACGCTCGACCATTCTGCACGTATTTGTTCTGATTTTGTCGCTTTTTCTGACCACCATCTGCAAACTTGCATAGCAAAGGTTCTATTGGAGCTGTCGAACAAAAATTTATTTTAAAAATTAATATTACAGCATGTATGATGCAATAAAAAACAAGACACCACATTTTAACATAGCATTGGAATAATGTAGTCCATCACTACTAATTTTCCTATGCCATACGTCTTGTGAATAACGAAATCCCGAGGAATGGATGGATTTATAAACTACTTGAACTTTCATTGATCATCACAACACTAATCATGCTTAGCCATGTTACATCCTTGGAATATACAAATTCAAAGTCAGTTGGTATTTCATAAGTTGAACACAGGGCTGAATTTGCCTTTGGTTCCAGAGGTGGAACTAGAGGTGAGTGAGGCCATAATTTTTGTTTCTGAATAGCATGTTGGCTTTCCAACACAATCCTGCCTCCCAGTAATTTTAGAAGAGGTGATGGGACCTGTATACCAATAACCCACTCAATTCAGCATGCAAATGAGCCACTTGAAAGAATGTGATTTCAGTTTGGAGTCATGGAAAACATAAAGAGTTGCAACCATGTCCCTGAAAAGGGGGCAGACTCCAACAACAAGCAAGTCACAGTGATGGGTCCATTTAATGTTGGAGTATAAAAGGGAAAAGAGTTCAAAGAGCTGGTCCTGCAATGGCACATAGTGGATATGGAGCGTGCAAAGGCTGCACTGAGTTAGCTTTGTAAGCACTGGATCAACTGGGCATGAGGAGGTTGACCCACGGGGCTTATTGGGACATAGCACAAGGGCCCCAATACCTTCTCAATGCTATTGAAAATGAGGAAGGTCATCTGCAAACATGAAGCTGAATTACTTAGAGTTGGTGATGAGTGTGAATACAGTCCAATTGTTCTAAAGCATACAAAGCTGATGCAGAAAGAACAGGAAGGAAATGGGGAGGATAACCTTCACATGGAGAATACTGAGAACAAATGAGCAACCTGAATCTGACAGAATATTGCTATTGATAAGTCTATCTCGGCAGGCAGCAATAGAGTTGCAATAGCATACCGTGTCAGGGAACCATTAAAGTGATAATGAACATTTTTGCCTCTGATTCTGAAGAGGGACAACAGCAGATCTGAATGGCATCTCATGATCACTGACCATCACACTATAATGGGAGATGATGGATCACTGTTAAGAGGGCTTCAGATTACATTGTGTTCACCACTGATAGGGTCATACTGGCAAAGAAGGTAGTAGAATTTACATCCAGTCTGATGCACTGAGTTGTTGACTGCACCTATGTGGCCATCAAGGCGTCAGAGGGGAACCAGATACATTTATGAACAGGAAGGGACTGCACTCCTTCAACGTTTAGCTGGTGTGCTGCCAGAGTCCTTCATTCATAAGCATTCATAGGTGATGCGCTGTTCGTGCCACTGGAAAGAATATCTGGATAATGTTAGGTGACAAGGGCTATCCATTAAAGAGATGGCTGCTAATACCTGGATTAATTAACCTGGATCTCTGGATTGCTAGTCTAGTGACATTGCTACAATGTCACCATCTTCCCCTTGTGAAACTAGAGAGGAGATTTAGCAGAATGAAAAAATAAAGGAAACTACGATGGTATTGGGCACGAGTTGGCAATGAAGGATTGGGGAATGTTACTTAAAGGGGTGAAGATGGATAGGTAATGACAGATGTTCAAAGAGGGTGAACTGCAACAATTGTTCATTCCTGTTTGGTGCAAAAATAAAACAAGAAATTTGGCCAAACCATGGCTTATATGGGAAAGTGAAGATAGCATTAGGTTCAAGGGAGATGTGTACAGACCTGAGGATTGGGAGCAGTTTAGATTCAGCAAAGGAGGACAAAGAGTTTGACTAAAAGGGGAAAATAGAGTATAAGAGTAAGCTTGCAGGGAACATAAAAACCGTAAAAGCTTCAATGAGTACATGAAAAGAAAAAAATTGGTGGAAACAGATGTAGGTTACTGTCCAAAACGGAATGTATAATGGGGAGCAAAGAAATGGCTGACCAATTAAATACATATTTAGGTTCTGTCTTCACAAAGAAGGATGCAAATAATGGACAGAAATTTTGAGGAATACAAGATTCAGTGAGAGGGAGGAACTGAAGGAAATCAGTATTAGTAGAGAAATGGTGTTGGGGAAATTGACAGGATTGAAGGCCAATAAATCTCCAGGGCCTAATAATCTACCTCTCTGAGTACTTAAAAAAAGGCCTTAGAGGTACTGGATGCATTGTTGGTTATCTTTCAAGATTCTATAGACTCTGGAACAGTTCCTACAAACTGGAGGGTAGCTAATGTAACCCCACTATTGAAAAAGGGAGGTAGAGAGAAAACAGGAGTTTATAGACCAGTCAGCCTGATGTTGGTAGTGGGAAAAATGCTTGAGTCTATTACCAAAGATTTAATAGCAGAGCACTTGAAAGCAATGGCAGGATCATATTTACAAAAATGAAATCATGCTTGACAAATTACTAGAATCCTTCGAGGATGCAACTAGTAGAGCTGATGACAGGGAGCCAGTGGATGTTAGAATACAGAACATAGAAAAACTACAGCACAAACAGGCCCTTTGGCCCACAAGTTGCGTTGAACATCTCTACCTATTAGGCTTACCTATAATCCTCAAATCCTACAAGTCCCATGTACTCATCCAGAAGTTTCTTAAAAGACCCTAGATTTTGTTTATAGTGACTTTAAGAAGACTTTTGACAATGTCTCACATAAGAGATTAGCATGTAAAATTAAAATGCATGGGATTGGGGTTAGTGTATTGAGATGAATAAAAAAACCAGTTGGCAGACAGGAAACAAAAGAGTAGGAACAAATAATCTTTTCCAAAGTGGCAAGCAGTGACTTGTAGGATACTGCAGGGATCAATGCTAAGACCAAACTATTCACAATGTATATTAATGATTTAGTTGAGGGAACTAAATGTAATATCTCCAAATTTGCAGATGATACAAAGCTGGGTGGGAAGGTGCGCTCTAAGGACAATGCAGAGATGCTTCAGTGTGATTTGAGTGGGATGGCAGATGTAGTATAATGTGGATAAGTGTGAGGTCACTGAAGGTAAGCATGCAGGTGCAGCAGGCAGTGAAGAACGCAAATAGTATGATGGCATTCATAGTGAAAGATTTGAGTACAGGAGCAGGGATGTCTTGTTGCAATTATATAGGGCCTTGGCGAGACCACACCTGGAAGATTGTGTGCAGTTTTGTTTTAGTTATCTGAGGAAGGATATTCTTGCTACAGAGGGAGCGCAGCAAAAGTTTACCAGATTGATTCCTGGGATGGCAGGATTGAGATATAAGGAGAGAATGAGTTGTTTAGCATTATGTTCACTGGTGTTTAGAAGAATGAGGGGGAATTTCATAAAAACTGAAAAAATTCTAACGGGACTAGAGTGTGTAAATACAGAAAGGATGTTCCAAAGGTTGGAGAGTCCAAAACCAAGGTCAGTCTGTGGCTATGATGTGCACTATTTAAGACTGAAATTAAAAGAAATTTCTTCACCCAGAGAATGGTCAGGCTGTGGAATTCTCTACCATAAAACACTGTATGTTTTCATGAAAAGGTTAGATACAGCACTTGGAGCTAAAGAGGTCAAAGGGTATGGGGGTGAAAGTAGGAACAGGTTACGAGTTGAATGATCAGCCATGATCATAATGAATGGTGGAGCAGACTTGAAGGGCAGGACGGCCTACCTCTGCTTTTGTTTTTACTGTTTCTATAATTCCAGGGATACAAGATTTTAGCTACTGCATTAGGTTGAAGAAACAGAGGTTGCTCTCCTTGGGACAAAGGAGATTGATAGTGTGTAAGATTACAGCAGACTTAGTAAAGATAGACAAAAGGTAGGCAAAAAAGGAAGCTTATGCCAAATAATGATACTTCAATACCACAAAAGCATGCAGAATTATAGAAAGAGAGGGGTGAAATTAGAAAAGAAATTAGGAAAGAAAAATGAGGGTATGAAGAAATGTTGGCAAGCAAGATAATTCAAAAATGTTTAGAATTCCAAAAAGGGCAAGAGTTTAACTCACAAAAGCCAACAAAAAGGCGAATGGTTGTTAATACTGTGCATCTGTTTTCACAAGAGGGAGATGATACAGACAGACATTGCAATTAAAGTGAAGGAGTATGAAATTTTGGACGGGATAAACATAGTGAGATAGAAATGTTAATTAATTTAACAGCTTTGAAAGCAGATGAATCACCAGGCTGCTCTGAGAAACAAGGTAGGAAATAACAGAAGCCCTGGCCATTCTAGCTATAGGCATGGTGCCGGAGGATTGGGCGATTGATAATGATGTACTGTTGTTTACTAAAGGAAGGAGGAAAAGACCAAGTAATTAGATACCAGTCAGCCTAACCATAGTGGTGGCAAATTACGGGCAAACATTCTGAAGCATGGTATTAATCATTTAGAACGGCATGGATTGATCATGTACAGTCAACATGGATTTAAAGGAAGGTTGCTAGGACAGAAGGTAATTTGCTGACTTTTTTGAAAAGGTAACAAGGAGTTTCATTGGTGATGGAATGTTTGATGCAGTCTGTTTTGACTTCAGCAAGATTTTTGACAAGGTCCCAAATTGCACACCTGTTAGAAAATAAGAATCCACAGGGTCAAAAGAACAGTGGTACAAACAACAAAAAAATGTACAGTGTAGAAACAGGTCTTTGGCTCGCAAGACTGTGCCGATCATAATACTCTAACTAAACAAAAAAAAACCTTCTCCCTTACTTGGACTGTATCCCTCTATTTCCTCCCTATTCATTTACCCATCCAGATGCCTCTTAAATGTTGCTAATGTGCCTGCTTTCACCACTCTCTGTGAAAAACGTCCCTTGTCCATCTCTCTTAAACTTTGCTCCTCTTACCTTGTACCTCTGCCCCCTTGCATTGATACTTCCACCCTGGGGAAAAAAATCTCTGACTATCCACCCTGTCTATGTCTAGATGGCAAGTTGGGTCCAAAACTGGTTTCATTGCAGGAAGCAAGGGGTAATGATTAGGTGTTTTTTTGACTGGAAGGCCGAATAACATAAGATCATAAGAAATGGAAGAAGGATTAGGCCATTCAGCTTCTTGAGCCTGTTCTGCCTTTTGACTCTTGCCATTAAGATCATGGCTGCTCTGTTTTCTTGACTTACATGCATCAAAAATCTTCTTAACTAAGCATGTTTGCAGTGACCCAGCCTCCAAATGACTCAATCACTTGATTTTGTGATCATATAATCAATGATTTAGGCTTAAATAAAGAGGGCATGATTGCAAAGTTTGCAGATGATACAAAAATTGGCCAGTGGCTGATAGTGGGGATAAAAGTTGTGGATTACAGGTGGGTATCAATGGGATGGTCAGGTGGACAGAAAAATGGCAACTGGAATTTAATCTGGTAAAGAGGTGAAACATTTAGGATGCATAACAAGGCATGGGAATGCACAATAAATGGTAGGATATGGAGAAGTGTAGAACAATAGAGTTAAAGTAAAAGTTTATTTATTAGTCACAAGTAAGGCTTACATCCCTGTGGATTTTTATTTTCTAACAGGTGTGTGATTTGGGACCTTGTCAAAAATCTTGCTAAAGTCAAAACAGACTGCATCAAACATTCCATCACCAATGAAACTCCTTGTTACCTTCTCAAAAAAGTCAGCAAATTACCTTCTGTCCTCGCGACCTTCCTTTAAATCCATGTTGACTGTAATTGATCAATCCATGCCTTTCTAAATGATTAATACCATGCTTCAGAATGTTTGCCCATAATTTGCCACCACTGCAGTGAGGTTACTGTGAGGTTCCCCTAGTCGCCACACTCTGGTACCTGTTCAGATCCATGCACCTAACCTGCACATCTTTCAGACTGTGGGAGGAAACCACAGCACCTGGAGGAAACCTATGCAGACAGGGGGAGAACATGCAAACTCCACACAGACAGTGACCCAAGCTGGGAATCAAACCTGGGTCCCTGGTGCTGTGAGGCAGCAGTGCTAACACTGTGCTGCCCCCTTCCTAGAGGGACCTAAAAGTGCTTATTCACAGATCACTGAAGGTAACAGGACAGATAGATTAAATGGTTAAGAAGGAGATATTTTTCTTTACTATCTGAAGCACAGAAGATAAGGACAGAGAGGTTATGTTCAAACTGTATAAAACATTAGTTAGTCCACAGCTAGAGTACTGCATATAGTTCTGATTACTGCATTTACAGAAGATGTAATTGCATCAGAGGGTTTATTTAAGAAGATGTTTCCAGGAATGGAGAATTTTAGCGATGAGAAAAGATTGGATAGGCTGATGTTGTAACCTTCAGAATGGAGGACGTTGATGGGACATTTAATTGAGGTGTATAAAATAAGGAGGGACCTATTTCCCTTAGGAGGCAAATCAATAACCAAGAGGCAGAAATTTAAAGTAGTTGTCGAGGAATTAAAGGGAATTTGGATAAATCTTTTCACCCTGAGTATAGTGGGAATCTGAAACTCACTGTTTTAAAGTGCGGCAAAGGCAGAAACTCTTATTTCAATTAAAAAATACGTGGACATGCACTTGCAAGTGATGTAAACTACAAGCCACAGATCAAGAGTTGGAAAATGGAATTAGGGTGAATAGTTCTTTATCAGCTGCACAGATCAAGTGGTGAAGCAGCAATGAAGCAGAATTGAACAGTCATCACGGTAAAAGTTGCAGATAGATCGAAAGGATAAGGAGGGATAGTTTATCTTTGTCCACAGCCAATAGATTGTTATTTCTGATTTTGGTAAGAGCCATTTTGGTACTGCAGGCAGGATGGAAATGTGAATAGACAGACTAAAACATGAATTTTCAAGAAAGTTGGGCAGGCAAGGGTTTGGGAGGTGACATCGCATTCAACGTCTTGAGAGGAAAGGGAGGTAGAAGATGGAGCAAAGTTTGCAAGGATAGTGGGTTCAAGGTTTGGTTTTTGAAGAGATGTTATAACAGAAGATTTGAAGGAGAGGAGGTGTATGTGAAGAAAGAGAACCATTTAATAAAATCAGCTAATATGGGGACCACAAAGAGAAATCAGATGGTTTGCAATTTTGTGGGAAGAGCATCGACTGCGCAACATGGGAGTCTCATCAATAAGATAAGCTTGTAGAGGAGACAAGGGAACAAAGCTATGGAAAAGTATGAACACGAGGAAAATTGTGGTGCAACAGAGTATGAGTGTGCTCTGAAGTTCTCCGACAATGCACTGGACAACTTGATGGGTGAGAAAGAGAGGAGGGAAGTTGCGATCTATTCATAAGGAGCTGGCAAGTCTTCCAGATGTGTGGAAAAGATTAGACATGATAGTGGGGGCCAAATAGCTGTGATGGTCAATGTATGAGTCAAACACTGAAGTCCAGGAAGTAATGTTGCAACAAGATCAATGATCTCACACAAGTGGTTAAAGTGAACAAATGCATTGTCATATGCCATATCCACCAATTGCACCACTAACTTCACACACTGTTCTTTGCACACTCATGAGCCATCCATCAACAATCTTCACATATCATCACTCATACCTAATATTCAGAGATTTACCTCTCAAACACTAGCCTCTCCAATCCAAGCAGATCATGAAAGACATCTTATTTAGTGTACAAGTGGTGCCTAACTCTATTCGGCCTCCTTTTAGATTCAACCATGATGTAGTATCTGATGGTTGGTATCTCAGCGTCCATTGCTGCATAATCAGAAGCCACCCAAAGTCCAGTTGCTGCAATGGAAAATCAGCTTGTTGCCATACAAACTCAGACTACTGCAAATATGGCCACAGATACCACTGTTCACAGGGTCTTGCAGGGCCTCTAAAGCAATCCAGTAATCTAACTTCCAATAGATTATCAGAATTGCAGAGATGCCACCCTATGGGAATGGCAATGGCTCTGTGGAACACAAATTTGCTATTCTCACTCAGCATGACATCATTCTTCCTCCCACCAGTGTCACTCTGTTGGTACCCTTTCTGTTGCCTTTCAGCTAGCCAGCATGCACTACTGTCACTCATGCCAAGATGGTGGAGTCTGAATCCATATGTTCCATGGCCAGAGCTGCTCCAGGATATCCAACAACCCCCTCAACTGGAAGTCAGCAACTATTTAGGAACCAAACTGCAGTCACTGAGGCAGTACAGTATAGGAACACTAGGATAGGCAAATGCATATGGAAGACAGGGACTATGGGAATGCATCGACATTTATATGCAATGTTTAGTTCAATTCACAAATTTGCTTCAGAATGTTTACTTTGTGTTTGCTTTAATTTTTGCATTGTGGCCAGCGATGGTCAGTAACAGAAGGAAGGTAAGGTGCAAGACTGTTGATGAATGGGGGTTGTAATTACTAATATCACAGTCAGCTGAATCATTCAGGGACCAGAAAGAGGCCAGATTGTTGCCTTCTGTTCCTTTTGTTCTCTCTCTCCTGCCTGCAAATGGTCACCAGAACTGGTGGCAAAGGCAGTGCCCTTGTTTGGCCAGGCTGTGTAGCATGTGGCACACCAAAAAGAATCTTGACTCGGGCTCTGCCAATTATTACAATTTTTTAGAGTGATCCAAGTACTGAAAGCATTGTTTCAGCACACTAATGGCCTGTTCCATCATATTTCTGTTGGCTTTTGTGGGTATTGCAAGAGTCATGTTATCAAATGATAGCCCTACTCACTGCTTAGTTAGTTTCTGGTTTAACGTGATGGCTGAGTGTTGATGTCACAATGTACTGCTGCAGAATGAATGCATCATGACTGCTGCCAGGGTACCAGACATTGACTTGCATGATTATTGTGTCGTCGTCGTACTGGATGTTGAGGGAATAGAATCCCTTCTGGCATCTTAGAATTGGCATGCAGTGCCAACAAATAATGTGTGCAATAAATGGCACCATACAATATGGGGGGAAGCCTACAATCCTTGCAAAGCCACATGTTTGTTCTGCCTACAAGAGAGAATTAAAAGAGTTTAATTCTCTTGAAATAGAGCCTCAGCAACACCCATTATGCAACAATAGATGGTGACTGAGACATGTTGCAAATATCACATGCTTCGGTCTGGAAAGAGCATAATGCACAGAAGTTCATAGCTATGGTCACCATTACAGCCATTGGCAATGCCATCCTCACCCTGAACTGAGATCACAATTGTGACTGCAATAGGTGGAAGGTTAGCATGAGGATGTCCTTACCGAGTGGGGGCATCTGATAAACTGTTCCTCACTGAGGTTCAGATAGAAGAATTACTCTCTGAACAAATTTTTAGGGGAAGTGGTGGTGTTGTGGTATTGTCACTGGACTAGTATTCCAGAGGCCCAGGAAAATGCTCTGGGAATTGGGTTCAAATCTCATCATGGCAGATGGTGAAATCTGAACTCAGTTAACAATGGGAATTAAAAATCTAATGAAACCTTTGTTGACTGTTGTAAAAGTATTTAGGGAAGGAAATTTGCCATCCTTGCCATGTCTGGCCTAAGTATAACACTAGGTTCATGTGGTTGATTCTTAAATGCCCTCTGAAATTACCTATCAAAAGCAATTAGGAATGGGCAAAAGCAACTCTCACATTCCATAAATAAATTTGCTCTTCTCTTCCTCCATCTTCCAGCAGCCGTGTTGCCTCTGCTCATTCTCCTTATCATAAGGGGATTGCAAAACACCCAGACCTGATAGCAAATGGCTTGTGCATTATTCCCTCTAAATTTTAAGAACCACCAAGCATTTTTCCAATGACAGCAACAGCCAGTGGACATCAAGTTGCAAGTAACTTGTAAGTAGTTGGTGATCCTTTAAACAGCACTGGTATGGAGGATCTTCCTGTTACTGTGTGTATGAGTTGCGCATGTCTAAGACACAGGATTAGTTTGAAGTCCCTACTAGCAGCACTGGCATCAAATATGTCAGAATTTGTCTCCTCTCCATATTTTTGGCAGACTCTCCCATGATGTAAAGTGCAGATGTTAATACCTTCGTCAATATAGTACCTGGCACAGCTTGCACCAGGAATGTGCACATATGCTGTGGATGCATTATGCAACTGAAAACAATTGTTACCTAATAAAATTTTGCAACCAGTGTCTACAGAGATCTAATTCTTTGCATTTTTTTTGATCAGTTTGGTATCTAGCTGCAAAAAAATCCACGCCTGATATCCCAATAATTTTCAAACCAAGTTAATGAGTATTCCACAAAGGTAGAATTTCTATTAATTTGGCAAAGTCCACATACTCTCAAGATAGGAATATATCTCATTTATAGAAAGCTTTAAAAACTCGACACAGGTTGACAACAATCAATGCTTACAGGTTCCCAAATGTATATGAATATACTGATGAAGTTTAGCCAGCCAAAACCATGTAATTCATCTGTTCACCCAAGCATTTGGAACCCATCTGTCAGAGCTTGCAAGAATGAATAGAAGTGAGTGGGAAGAAGCCCTGGTCCTAGTGACTGATCAACGCAGATCCCATTAATAAATTAGATTTCTCATCAATCAATCATCAATAATTATGTCCTCTCCAATACTGCATACCTCCCTGCCTTAGGTATCAGACTACTGAATCAGCCTTATAAAAATGATTTGGTTCCAATTTTTCTTTTGTAGACATGCTATCTTGAAGCCAAGCCAAACCAAAAAAACCCTGTTTCATCTTCTCAAGGAGGAAAATCACTAGTTATCATCAGACAACAGTCACACAGGGTTCGAGTCTTGCTAGATTGTTGCCAGGTACCAGAAATTCCTCAGGAGCTGCATGGTTGAGTGACACAGTATTAACTGTGTGACTGCATGAACGTGGTGGTCCTGCCTACAGCATGGGCACAGAAATGTGTGACTGCATAATCACCATAGCCCTGCCTACAGTATGGGCACATACTATAAACTAGGAGGAACATTGATCAGCAACATTTGAATGAGGCTCTAAACCTAAAATGTGAATGGCCTACTGCTGCCTCTACCAGAGGGAAATTAATTTGTAGCACAGTTTCATTCAGGCAAACAGCTGTTCAAACCTGCCCAATTATTAGAACAAAGTAGAAGGGGCTTCATCATGCTTGATGCTATCACTTTATGGCAAAAATGGAAATGTGCTCCACTGCTAATCAGTAAAACCTTCAGATTAATGAACATGAAAAATATATGATTAAAGAGGACTTATGATGAAAATGCTGCGCAAGGTTACAACTGATTTTCTTGAATTTAACTGCTAGCCATCTCCTCGTCACTTCATACATGGTATCAAGACCAGGGTTAGACTTCAGACAAGGTGGAATTGGAGGGCAAGAGATACTGGCCCAAAACTTCCAATCAGAGTGGGAACCTGTGTTTGTTCCTTATCAGACAGAAAACTACCCATTTACCTGTATTCCTTGAAAAGGCTCTAACTTCTGATTTATGACATAGAAGAACGGACTCAATGCAGGAAACCTTGCAGAGAATAGCAAGGAGAATCTGTGCAGAAGCTATGCCCACATTTAGTGGCACTAGCTGCTGTATTCTGGGAAATGTTTAAAGGCCGTTAAGCTTCTCAGTGGGTGGTTGCTGAGTGCATCGGTGAGCGAGGGGGGTCAGGTGGCAGATGACTTAAGTAGGAAGGTTGGGTGAGTGGGTAATCAGGCCAGTTTGGGAGGGTCATCAGATTGAGGGCTAGTCAGGTTGTGTCTGGGTGATTCAGGGTGGAATCCAGGGATCGGGGGTTAAGTTGAATGAGGTGTCGGGTGCCAAGTAAATATTAGTGATTAGGTTAATTAAACAACGATACTAATGATATAAGCATGACATCGGAGACTCCAAGGGAGCAAAACCGAGTGCACAGAGAATAATGTGCTTACCCATGAGATCATCATGGGAATATATAGTTTTGAGTAAATAGTTTCAAGAAAACTAAGTACTGACTATATCCAAGTCACACATAATAACCCCCTCACACATAAGAGTAAGTGGAACCTCATTATGCCAGAAGACAAAACAAGGGCAACAAGCCAAACCACAGTGGAAGTGCTGGAGGCTGTAGTTTAAGGAAATTGAAACCACAGACTGGAACCCACAGGTGAAATCCTAAGAATAATACAACTTTGCAATGAAGAACAAAAGATAAGATGTACTTTGGTAAGGGACAGTGAGTGAGTCACTTACAATGTCGTCAGTAATTGAACAGCCATTACCCTTTCCACACCCCTTCAAACTCATCGAGAGTCCACAGCACCAACAACAATGGGAGCTCAGGAGTTGACCATTTGAAAGGTGCTGAACATCTTTGGCTTAACAAGAAAAGTTTCCAGAACACAAGATCAGTACCTTCTTAGATTCAATCAGTATCGTAACTGATGATGGCAAGACGGAGTCAAGGAGACCTTGGAATCCTACAGAAGGTTTAGAAGGCCTTTGATAATTATTTCAGCCCTAAGAAGAATCTGGTCACTGAATGGGTGAGATTCAATGAAAGGAGCCAGAGGTCAGCTAAATCCATGGATTCAATAATGATTTGCATAGACTGGCCAGTAATTGCACTATAGCGTTCTGCACCATGAGTTAATTCACAACCGCATTGTGGTTGGCTTGCTTGATAATCCAACTGTTGGATTACTTGCAAACCAAAAAGGATTTAAAGTTCGAGAAGGCCAAATAGTTTACAAGGCAGGCAGAGCTACAAAAGCAGAGGGTAGGGTGTACTTCATGGAGATTTCAAGGCTCGAGAGAGGTTGATCTAGTATGTTGGCCAAAAGCCAGGAGCCCCGTCAACTGAAAAGCCTGTGACAAAGCCCACCAAAACCACCAAAAGGGCAACAGGCCCTTCCATGTTCTTCCATGTTCTAGATGCGGAACCAAAAAACAGCACTGCTGCAAAGAATGCCCAACAGTGGGAACTGAATGCTTTTTCTGTGGCAAGGCCAGGCATTTTAAACAATTTTACAGATCTAAATTACGATTAAAGGAAGAAAGCTGGAATGAACTTCCAACCATTTTAAAGCCTAGGAAATTGGAAATACAGCATGTCAAACTGACAATTTCCTAGGAGAAATCAAAGATCCCAATAAGTAGTTCCAGTCTGTACAGCTAGAATTGCAAGAACAGAGTTCAAGCTGTACACCAGAGCTGAAGTCAGTTTGTCTTATGGACAAACTGGACTGGTTTAAGAAAGTGGAAAATTTAGTCATGTAATATAAAGCTACAGGGGCCAGGAGATACAGATCTCTGTGAGGGGTCAATTCACTTACAACCCTTGGACTTGAAGATAATGAAATTTACAGAACTTTGTATGTCGTAGCTCAGCAGTGTCATCCTGGCAAAGGCAAAGAGGTAATAATAGATGACAGCAGTGCAATATTCAGGAATGAATGTCCAACATTGCTTTCAGAACTTGGAAAGCTTAAAAGACTGTAGAAATTAAAGTCAGCTTTTTACGCAGTGAGACATTTTTTATAGAAGAAACACCATTCATTGGACCACAGGAGAAGATTGCAGATCTCTTACTTCTCTATGGAGACATGCCAGAACAGGCGGAAATGGGATGCACGAATAAAGGTAGTGTCTATTCACTGGATGAGTTTCTAGAACTTGACTAGCTCCTTCTGGAATTTAAGAGAATGAAGCCATTGCAAAGGCAAATGATTTGTTGGAAGAAGAGGTTCTAGACCTTACTAAACTTCCAATGGTCATGAAGTCTTTGTCTCTTTTGAGGAAAATCATCCTTTTTGAAGAAGCAAATTTATCTACTTATTCTACTGAGCCCATATTGCATCAATAATTGCAAGATCCCAAAAAAGTGGTGTCTGTGTGTGTTTAAGATGGTGGAAATGTAAATAGTTCAAAAAAATAATTAACAGTTTTGAGATTGTACATGATGGGAGACGTAGGATAAAGGGGTAATGTTCATGTTAATTAGACAACAATGTTAATGGTGACATAAGTATGACATCAGAGTCAGATGACCCAGAAATTCTAAGACAGCAAGATCGAGAAAACTGTGTCCAGAGAGTAAAGCACTTATCGTGAGCTCTTGAATGTACGTTGTTCCAACTAAACAGTTTCACGGAGAGCTAAATGCTGAAACTCTAAGTCACTAACAGAGTAAGCAAAAACTCATTCAGAAGAACAAACAAGTGAACAGCAACAAGCCAAGCCATTGGGGGTATCAGTTGTATAGTTACCCATAATTTAGACGAGGATTTCCATGGTTATCTATCCAGGTAAATAAGTCGGAACTATCTGAAGTTTCTGACTGTAAAGAGTTGGAGTTTATTGGAGGCTTGGTGAGAGCAGGGGAATTGCCCACCAGAAGTTCAAACTTCCCAGGCAATTAATTCCCATGGAGTCATTGCATCAGGACTTCCACTGGATCCCAGAACACATTTTGGATGGTACGTCTGGTCTCCGGTGAACTGGAGAATGGAAGATTTGGGCCAATATAACTAGGTTGTGCAGAGGTAATTCAGTCCCAATTTAGAGTCATGCATTCTCTATTATCTTAATACAATATTTTAAATAGCATGATTGCACAAAGTACATCAATTAGTCACAGAAATTGAGCAATTATAACAATTGGAAGGTTATAATTACAATTTAGACTTTTTCTAATATAAATGTAGCTATGGAATTTACAACATAAAAGCTGACATTAAGTGTACCAATGCAAGATTTTACGTATTAAGTACATACAGCATCACACAACAAAATAGTGTTCCCGTGCAAAACTCATTATACATACTACAATAGAATATATTATAACTAGCTATGCGGAAAGAACCAAATCTCTGTTTCTGTGTCTGAATATAAAGCATGATGATCTTATTAATATAATTAAACTATAATTAACTAATGATTGTTACATCACAAAACTAAATCGCAAATACAAAGCTTGTAATTCCACTGTGCTTTTTCCTTAGAGTCACAAAAGCCATTGTTCAGATAAGATCTTACACCTAGGCTCTGTCAGCCCTCAGAGGTAGATATAAAAGATCCCACTATGCAATGACTCAAATTAAAGTAGGAGGATTTTCCTGGTGATAAAGTCAACATTTATACCCCAACCACCTTCTCAAAAATCAGATTCTCTCATCACTGTTTGTGGGAGCTTGCCATATGCGAATTGGCTGCACACTTCTCTACTTTGCATTTGTAATTATATATAGTAAGATGTTTAGGTTCCATTTATTCCTTTACTGCTTTATTGAGGGCTGCTCTGCCCTCAATGCTGCTGTCACTTACCACCTTGCTGTTATTGTGCCTGGCTCTGTGGAATATGTTGGTCAGAACCAAATATTTCATATACCAGGAGCTTGAGTATCAACCAGTTTTGCTCTCTCTCTCCAGCTCCCATTTTCCATCTCATCCCAAGGCTAATTCTCCATTCTTACCATGATCCTACATGCTTTCTCTCATCCTCCACTCTCAAGCTCCCCAATTTGCTAGATTTTAAGCTTTTCTCCAATTCCAGATCCCTCATGGGACACCCTGTCAATTTCTGCGATTCCTGAAGCTTTTGATACAACTCTCCAGCCCCCTGTTGACTGAACTCTATCTGTGTGGTTGTAGCTCCGTGTGGTTGGGTGGAGCCCAGAGCTGGGAAAAGTGGGTAGCAGCAATATTCCGTGGCAGGGAGTGTGAAATTTAAATAGCTGATTTCCTGGGCTGCCAATGTCATAGGTCAGGAGAGACAACTTCATCCCTTGTGCCAATAGGTTCCTGATGGGCTTGCTGGAAGATGTTCAAAACCAAGCCAAAAATTTTTAATTTTCACTTCTGGAGTACAGGACAAGTAGAAGTGTTCTGTCATCCACTAAAGAGGTAAAGCCCTTTGCTGGCACATTTGAGCACTTCGGTCAGGATTCTCCCCCAAGCTCCAGCCCCAAACCTGCCGAAGGACTGTATGACTGGTGAGTAGCAGGAAGGGCAGATGTTTGGTGTCCACAGGTCAACAGAGGCATTTAATTGAGGCTAAAAGACAAATTTGGACTTGAGTGGCATAGATCACGCTCAGAGCAGATACCCTGCTGACTTTGTGTTCATTTTGTGTCTAAGTTGTCTTTCAGGTTTTAAGGCAAAATACCAATATTCATTTAACCAAGTTTCAACATTGAATTGGTTGTAAAATGTTTAAGCCTGTGCTCTTAGCCAACTTGCACTTTAATTTACAAGTTATTAATACCCAACATCGACTTTTTATATCCTTACTAATTTTCTGATCCATTGGCTGTGATTCTCCCATCCTGACCCGCTAATTTTTTGGCGAATTGGGCCGAAGAATTGCACGTGTGCTGACATTCCCAACGCGAGCACATCTCCCAGTGACAGGTATCTGGTGCAGTTGGTACCACACTGGAAACTGGTGGGAACAGCAGGTAAGTCATTTTAATTTATTTTTAACACTATTTGAATGTGATTATTGGGTCTGAAGCAGAATTTTCCAGGCCTGATAGCATCTTGCACCCCATCAGTACAATTTCACTCCGGTGGGGTTTAGAGTAGTTCCCAACCCGCTGCCACACTGTATTAGGATCGGTCAGGACTGAAAGGAAGTCAGTGATCAGAGTGGGCTGGGAGGGGGTGGTGGTCTGTGCTATCGTAGGGGGAATCATCACTGCTGGGGGCAGGTGGTGGTGCTGGAGATTGAGGTGTGGGGCTGGGATTAGGGGGTGAGGGGGGGCAGAGGGGGAGGGGGAGCGAGAGCTGCACTGCGGAGGCCTGGCCAGCAAATCAGAGGCTGACAGATTAGGGCTACTGCGCATGCGTAGAGGCCCAGAACTGTCAGACACTGGTGCGAATAGGCCCTGCCCCCGAGCTTTGAATGAGATTCACGATTGTGACTTCTGCATTGCACAGAGTGTGGGAGATTTGAACCTGAACTCCCACTGAAAAAACAATCATGATTTACACTATTTTTCCCGCAAATTCAGCACTTAGAACTTTTCTGGGAGAATGGCCTCCATTAACTTTTGATCCAATTTCCTGCTCTAGGACACTGTGATGTTTAAATGTCAGAAGAATTCATGCTTTTCTGATGAGGAATACATCAATAATATGCCACAAGATTAACCGGAACTGACTATTTTCCTTTATGGCCTCAGGGAAGTACTAATGCAGCCTACTGGCTTCCATGCTAAATTCCAGGCATTCAGTAGGTAAAGTTATGATGTGGAAATCATGGAGACAAAAAAAATGCTGAAAACTGATGATCAATTACCAGTTGGGGACCACACAACTCTCAGGTGGACAGCCAGAATATTTTCAAACATCTTCTGCTACTTATCAGAAGAAACTGGTCATTGTTACCCTTAGGCAAGTATTCATTGATTTTAAAAACAGCACTTGGCTTTATCAATGACTTTTTAGAATTTTAATAGTGTTGTGTAAACTCATAGCATTTTGAAGCACAGAAACAAGTGATTTGGCCCATCAGCTGGGTTTCAATTACTCTGAAATGAACTGTGGAAAATGGTGTGAAGTGCAACAAGGGCAAAGAATTCCTAAAATGCATAGAGTGAACTTTCTTACAGTATTTTTCTAATCCAATGAGAAAGGAAGCAATGAAGGATATTGTTCTGGGGATTGGAGGAGGGAAAGTGGAATACTTATGATTGTAAAGGTTTGCTCAATAGGTCTCATGAAGAATTTCAGAAACTTGTAAGGTTGAACAGTCATGCTTTTTAGTAACATGCAAGTATATACTGATGTATAAAGTATAGCCCAAACTCCATGCTAACTTCTACTTGGGTCTCTCCAAACAACTGTGTCCATTGTGATGCGTCTCTTTATATCATACTGTGGATGGTACTGTTCTCTAGACCAGAAAAGGCAGAACAAATCCAACCTGGCCAATTACTTCGAAGACAGAAGGTTAAAGGGAGACTTATTTCAGCCTTTCAAAATTACAGTAGGTTTTGATATAAACAAATAAGAATGTTTATTCTCTGGCTCAGTAACCAGAGGTCGTAGGTTCTTAATACTTGGCAAACGAGTAAGAGAGGAAATGAGGAAAAAGGTTTTTATGTGGAGCATTTAAATCTGGAATGCACTACTTGGAATGGTGAAGAAATTAGAGACCATTTGAGCTTTTGCACATGAACTTGAGGAGAACTAATTTATGGGTATGGAGAAAAAGTCGGAGGGGTGAGACTTCGGCAGGATTTTCCTCCCCCTCCATGGTGTGTTTCGTGGTGGCGGGAGATAACATGCTGTGCGCTGGCAGCAGGATCTTACTGGTCCCGCTGCTGTCAACGAGGTTTCCCATTAAATGTGCCCCTCGCCACAGGGAAACCCACGGCAGGATTGCGCTGTTGGCAGGACTGTAAAGTTCCCACTGGTGTGAACAGCAACAAGAATTCAGCACAAATAAGGCTTCTCTTTCAAAGAGCCGGTCCATGCATGGTGGACTAAAAATCATCAAAAATACCACGATTTTGAAAAATGCGAACCATATCCCTACTTTGCAGCGCATGTTCACATTGAGCTGCGTTCAATGACCCCCAACTTGGGGAGCTTAGATTTCATTGCTCGTTTAAATCTCACCTTCAGTATTTGGAGAAAGCCTCTCTCAGCAATGCTCTTTAAAGGGTTCATGTAGTACTTACAGGTCAATTGCTGATTTCTGATTTAGAAATGACTCAGTGGTTTTGCGATATGCTCAGTTATTGCAGGGAAAAGAAAGGAAAGAAAGGTCCCGGTTTCTTGTCCAAGTAACATTTTTGTCAGTGATGGCGCCCAAAACCATGAGTTCATCTAGTTGATTTTACAAACTGTCAAAAGTGAGTTAATGCTTTTTGCCAAGGTCCGCGTAGTTTCATGTTCAGTGCACATGCAGTGTTTTCAGAATTATTTCAGAGCCTGAAGTGGAATTGGCTCAGCATACATTTTGCATAGCAAATATTCACTCAATCATTTATTCTTTGGCATGGACCATTACCCCACACACATCTGAATTGTCTTACAATAGCTGATTTTCTTCACATATCCATATTTTCACAGAGCATAAACTTGCCTATGCACGTGCTCTTCTCATGCCTATTCAGGCAACAGACTGGACCATTATGACAAGAGGTCAATGGTAGCGATGCCAACAAATTAAATAATGTCTGATATTGTAATACCTTTTTAGTAATTAGGAGAATACAATGCCCAAGGTAAAACAGTGAATGGTTAAGTGCATTTTTCTGCTCCTTTGAGAAAGAAAGCTTGCATTTACATTTTACATTCTCAAGACTCTCAAAGTGGTTCAATGCGAATGGATTAGTTTTGAAGTGCAATTGCTGTTGACTGTAGGCAAATGGTAACAGCAATTTTACACACAGTATACAAATAAATCACTAGTTTTTGTACTTCTGTTTGAGAGATGCATATTGACCAAAACATTGAGAGATTTCCATTATAATATCATCACTTTACATCCACTTGAACAAGCAGATAGGGCTTGATTTTATAGCTAATCATAAAAATATGCCATTTCTTCAGCAATGCATGAAAGTGTCAGTCTAGATTATGTGATTCAAGACCTGAAGTATAGTTTAAAACTATGAAATACTGATTTTATGCCACTCAACAGGAAGATTGGACTCCTTCACAAAACCTACTTCCTCCAGGTAGTGAAACACACTCCTTTCTTCTCCATTTTGCAGGAATGGAGAGTATATTTTTTGCAGTATCTAAAGTAATTTTTGTAGGTCAATCATGAATCAGAAACTGGTCGTTAGTTTGATTTAATATTTTTCAACATTACTTGTCTCAGTACAGAGTGTTTATATTTGACCAAAATACCCACATTAGAATCTGGTAGAAATTACATCAGAACTTTTTGATTGTTGGGGTTAATTGTAGTAGAATTTAAAGAGGAAGAACTCATGAACAAATTAAAACAACAGTACAAACAAGACTTTTGCCCTTTCCTGTAATCAGTTAAGTTTTCAATCTGAACATCAGGCACAATTCAAGAATTGGATAGCGTCTACCAATTTGAAATTATATTTACTTGCCAATACAATAAACCAGTTGATCAAACAAATCTGAAATTACAATTTAACACAAATTATTTCCCACTTTGAATTGGGCAGTTCAACAATAAGTATATACATTAGGCATCATTAATGACATATCAACCTTAATCACTGTTCTCGTTGTATACTTACCATGCAATATCCAACACCAATTTCTGCTAATATTGAACAGCTTTAAAAACTCACAAAGGCAGTAGAGATTTATTAATAGGCAAATATTCATAGAATCCCTACAGTGCAGAATGAGGCCATTCAGCCCATCATGCCTAAGCTGACAACAATCCCATCCAGGCCCTACCACATATATTTACCCTTGTTAATCTCCCTGACACTAAGGAACAATTTAATATGGCCAATCAACCTACACTGCACATATTTGGAGCATGCAAAGAAACTGGAGCACCCAGAGGAATCCCAAGTAGACATAGGGAAAACATGCAAACTCCATACAGTCAGTCACTCGAGGCCAGAATTGAACCCAGGTCCCTGGCACTGTGAGGTATCAGTGCTAACCACTGTGCCACATTGTGCAGCTTTTAAAATTGATGATTTTTCTTTATTAACAAGCAGGAAACAATAGGAATTATTTTAATGCTACAAGGTGAAATTGTTTTATTTGCATTACAAATTTGTCCTTTATTTGAGGTGGATTGAAAGATTACTTCCTTCTACACAGCTAAAGCTATTATCCTTTTATTTAGCAAAAAACAGGATTATTAAATAAATGAATTGGGTTGTACCTAAGTCATTGAAATACTACAATCAGCAATTCCACAGTGCATTAGCTTTTCTTAGAAACATTTCATGCATTTTTCTCATTGTCATTATCAGCAAACCAATTGGTTCCAACAATTCATATCCACAGTAGTTTCAGAAAAGATTATCAAAACTCACCAGGGACACCAGGCAGGGTCTTAATAAACTTGCCATTAAAATGAGCTATGACTGCTTCACACTTCTCTGTTGATTCCATCCTGGTGAAAGGACAAAAACTGATCATTGAAAAGGGCAGGTACCTGTAAGTTTGCAAAGTTATCATATTTTAGTCTATGGAAAGCTAGGAAGTGGATGCGTTTTTTAAAATTTCTTTTCTCAAAGGGTGGTGAATCTCTGGAATTCTCTGCCCGTTGAGGTGGTGGAGGCTGCCTCGCTAAATATTTTTAAGACGCGGGTTGATGGGTTTTTGATAAGAGAGGGGATTAAGGGTTATGGGGAGAAAGCGGGAAAGTGGAACTGAGCCACGACAGATCAGCCATGATCTTATTGAATGGCGGGGCAGGCTCGAAGGGCTAGATGGCCTACTCCTGCTCCTATTTCTTATGTTCTTATCTGCACTTCATAATTTACCACCAAATACTGTATTGTTTTCCTCTTGCAGATTGTATCCTGTCAAAAGCTTTTCCTTAATTGTGTGACAGTACAGCCTAGAATCCTGGTGGGCTCTTTCCTTACCCTCAGATGGTTTGTATTATTGTGTTCTACACCATTGAGAAATGCTGTAGGTTATCTATCAATGCATGAATTTGAATAACAGTTGCTGAGATTTCACTGCAAAACTTCAATCAAAATTATTTTCAAAAATTGGCTGTTGTATTCATACACAAGGAAAAAATGTAAATGTGTCACTTTAAGTGTGTCACTGGTGTAAAGTATTTTTATCATTTTTTTGTTTCAGTTTTCTATGCCATTTTGCTCATCTTGTTGATTAAAACTCCTGGGAATAATTCTATAATTTTAATTTAATGGCTTTATTTTAAGAAACTAAATTACAAAGAACTAATTGTTTAAATGTATACACTTCAAAGATATTTCAATTTAAAAAGCCAACATACTTTTTGCAAAGCAGAACTAAAATCTGCCAGTGAGCATTTGTTATCTTTCGTAATGTACTTAGATATTGACCTCCATCTTTTATCCCATGCTATTGTCATCAGTCAGGAGTTGGTAGAAAAACCATCATTTGACACCAAAAATGCACCAACTGCGGAGATTCAAATTCTTAACCGCTGTTCAAAAAAAAGTCCTTCAGTTTTATTAAACTAAATTTAATTGATGATTGAACAATTTGTATACAACATACTTAATTTTGTAAAATTCTATTCTATGGTTGTGAGAAATTCCAAAACTGATGTTTTCCAAGTACAGAAATATTGGAAACAATATATGACCCACATATTTAATAATCAAAAATGAATGCTTGCAAAATACCAGAACATCAAATATTTTGCAATTTGAATGTATCTAACCATATCGTATGGATCAATAAATATTTACTCTTGTTGCTAGCTCATTTCAGGAAGGAGACTGACCACAGCATTGAAGTTTGTTTCAAGCATGTTAACAAATGTTGGAGATACCAGTACATTGCTAACTTGCAGCATTTCAAAGGTGCCTTGAGATTTTTAAAACATCATCCTTATTGACCTCACATCCCGCTCTCTCTATAAACACAAACTTGTTGCAAACTAATTTCTCATTCAACTGTTCGTGCTGACTACAATGATTCCCTTATCCCCAACACATAGATGTCAGTTTTAACTCTATCCATTCTGTGAAAAGAGCAAACGGGCAATTAAAAACACAATTATTTGCCTGCTGAGAACTTGATCCATTCCTGATGCTTCTGTTAAGAACCCATGGGTTCTGCAGATAGCTGAAGTGCCAAAAAGCTGGTGGTAACCCAAAATGGTTTACACAAATTAGAATCTTTCTGCATAAATAGAGTCCTAATGGAATTTCAACTGGTGCCTGAGTGGGAAAGTGCAACTGGCAGGAAGGAAACGCTCTCTGCTACACCAATCAATTACCTTTGAGGGCCAGGAGCAAGGAATGTCTCTTGGACCCTCATGAGGAAAATTACAGCTTTTTTTGCACCCAGTTGCTCTACAATCCTTCCCTCCTATGAAATCTTCCTGAAACTTCCTTCCTGTTAAGAAATGTGGCCAAAGACAAATCTGTTTTTATCTGCACGATGTCCTTCTCCTCAATGTTCTCTCCAGAAGCAGGTGAATGACACATTAAGAAGGCTTAGGAGTTAACTTACTCTGAATCTAAAATTAGGTCAGATGATTAAAAGCTTGGTCAAAGTGGTAGGTTTTAAGAAGTATTTGAAAGGAGGAAAGCAAGGTAGTGAGGCAGAGGGCCATGGGAAGGATATTCAGGTGCTTTGAAGCAGGGCGACAGTGAGGCACAGCCACCAATGGTGGAGCATTTAAAACTGACGATGCACAAGAGGCCAGAATTATAAGACTGACGATATTTTAAAGAGGAGAATACAGAGATAGGGAGGAACGAGGTCATGGAGGGAATTGAAAATAAGGATGAGAATTTTAAAATCAAGTCATTTCTTGATTTGAAGCCAATGTGGCACAGAGGTAATAGGGAAACTGGACCTGCTGCAAATTAAGAGAAGGACAGCAGAGTTTTTGGATGACCTCAGGCGTATGGAGGTTAGAATGTGGGTGGCCAGCAGGGATGTGTTAGAATAATTGACTCTAGAAGCAACAAAGGCATTGGTGAAGGTCTCAGCAGCAGATGAGTTGAGACAGGGGCGAAGCTGGGAAATGTTATAATGGTAGAAATAACTAGTCTTATTGATGGCACTAAGAAGCTCATCTTGGCATTAAATGTAGGACCCAGGTTGTGAACAAACTGAGTTAATTTCAGACTGTAGCCAGGGAGAGGGATGGAGGTAGCAGCTAAGGAACAGAATTTGGTGCGGTGACCAAAAATAATGGCTTCAGTCTTCCCAACAGATGATCTAGCTGAAGGTTGGAAATCGTTCCTGAGTTTTATTAGGAACCTTCTTCATTTTACAATAGCAGTTGGTTTAGGAAATTCCTCTTTGGTTCAGCTGGTTAAAGCAGTGAGAAATTAGGGCCAAACACATCAGGAAGATGTCAGAGTTTATCATCATCCTGCTATGTTGTTAGCATTGAAGTGAGGGCAATATCTGGGGTACTGCTGATTGATTTTTGCACCACAACCACTCAAGGTAATGATAGAATAATGTTCCACTGTTGCTGCTTGACTACACTTAGCTGTGCACCACTAGCAGGTTTCTTTCAGCTGGTTTCCATTTGAGAGGGGAGATCCCAATGTGTGGGGATGATACATTAGGGAAGCCCTTTAATGAAATATAATTTAGTTAAATGAGGTTTCCACCCTCTCTCAGCGGAAACCTTGTTCCGCCATTGGTGGAAATGTGGGGAAAATTAGAAAATGAAATCTTGCTGGCAAGATTCATGTTTTTGATTCTTGTGTGCAATATGCCTGCTGGTTTAAAATAATGTAAAAATTGTTTCTGGGGAAAAAATAAAGGACACTTCATCAGACAGGTTGGGAGAGGGTAGGGGAGTGCTGATAAGACTGGAGGAAAGAGGACTACACAAGAATAGAGGAATGAGGGAGGAAATGTGGGGGGAGGTGCTGATAAAACTAAAGGAATGGTTAGGTGAATTATGATAAGACCAGAGGGGAGGTGGGGGAGTGGAGTTCTCAGTGTGACTGGAGGAGTAGCCTACTTAGAACCCCCCCCCCCCCCCACCCCCCTCTTCGGTCCAGTTGGACTCTCTTTCTCAGGCTTGCTTAGACCCCCTATGCCCTTCAGGTCTGCTGGAGGCCTCATGCCCACTTTTTAAGTCTGACTGTGTCAGACCCAACTCCCACCAGACCCCGAAGTGAGAGTACTACTGCCACTGTAACCAACTTCAAACCCACCCCCCTTCCCCCCGGCCAGGTTGAGTGTTGCTGTCACTGGTCTGTGACCCAACCACCCACTTGCTGAAGCTGGCCAATTCTCCAAGAAGTGTGCTGGCCAGTACTGCCGCTCTCTTGTGGCTGAATGTCTACATATGCTACCTAGAGGGATCTGGGAAAAATAACATCCCAGAAAGCCACTTCCAGGATGGAAGCCAAATTCCTCTCCCTGGCTACAGTCTGGACAACGCAGAAAATCCAGGACAGTTGGTTCGCTTGGTTGTGTTGAACTACAGCTTTTTTTTAAGGCTGATGCACACATTTTGAACAGGGTTCCAGCAATAAAATGGTAATGTTCAGCATAAATTCCTGTAATTTGACTTTTCCGTGACATATTAACTAAGTAACTAAATCCCCACTTAGCCACTCTGTTGACACTGAGAGTGGATCTTTGCTTTCAATGCAAAAGGTTGAACAAAAATAACAGATGAGATTCTCCAATCTCATTCCTACTCCTGCTGCCAACAACAGAATTTGATGCTCAGCCAAAGCTCCATTCACTGCAGCGGCACTGGACGAGGTCGGAGGTTTCTGGTGAACATTCCAACAAAAAGCTGTTTTGGACAGATCTACGGAGAATTGGCACAGCATATACAACTGTTGTTTCATTAATATGTATTTTAGTGGAAAGCTGAGGGCAATCTTTGTTGTTACTGATTTCAGGAACGATACTCACTTAAATGTTACTGGATTACATGCATGGTATTGTGTCCTTCATGAGATACCACCTGTGTTCTAACCACATGATAAGACAAAAGAAAACTTGGATCATATGATATTCAATCTAAGGTTTACAACGTTGCTAGCCACCCTAGTCTATGAGAATCTACTAATGAAGTCTTGGATACCTAGAGATATATACATATATATAGGCACCATTTGATAGTATACTTGGGCTGAAATATGCTGGAATGATATCTCCGAGCATAAAAATTTGTTGTGACCCTTTTGGCGAAATTTTAGCAGCCATTTTCAATTATATCCAAAAGGAGATTTAAATCAGCATGATCCACCAGATCATTTTTACATTGTTGTCAATCTTTTTTAACCTGAGCCAGTTGCATGTATCTAACAAAGCAATGAGAACTAACGTTGCTGAACCACTCTTTTGGAGATGTATTTGTTTACGATTTACATAAATGATTTGGAGTTGGGGACCAAGTGTAGTGTGTCAAAATTCGCAGAAGACACTTAAGGTGGGTGGAACAGCAAAGTGTGCAGAGAATGCTGAAAGTCTGCAAAGGGATACAGATAATCTAAGTGAGTGGGTGAGGGTCTGGCAAATGGAGTACAATGTTGGTAAATATGAGGTCATCTGATTTGGTCGGAATAACAGCAAAATGGACTATTATTTAAATGGTCAAAACTTGCAGCATGCTGTTGTGCAGAGAGACCTGGGTGTCCTTATGCAGGAATCACAAGCAGTTGGTTTTCAGGTGCAGCAGGTAATTAGGGCGGCAAATGGAATTTTGTCCTTCATTGCTAGAGGTATGGAATTTAAAAACAGCGAGGCTATGCTGCAACTGTATAAGGTGCTGGTGAGGCCACACCTGGAGTATTGTGTGCAGTTTTCGTTTCCTTACTTGAGAAAGGGTATACTGGCACTGGAGGGGGTGCAGAGGAGATTCACTAGGTTGATTCCGGAATTGAGAGGGTTGGCTTATGAGGAAAGATTGAGTAGACTGGGGCTATACTCATTGGAATTCAGAAGAATGAGGGGAGAGAAACATTTAAAATTATAAAGGAATAGATAAGATAGAAGCAGGGAAGTTGTTTCCACTGGCGGATGAAACCAGAACGAGGGGCATGGCCTCAAAATAAGGGGAAGCAGATTTAGGACTGAGTTGAGGAGGAACTTCTTCACACAAAGGGTTGTGAATCTGTGGAATTCTCTGCCCAATGAAGCTGTTGAGGCTACCTCATTGAATGTTTTTAAGGCAAGAGTAGATAAATATTTGAACAGTAAAGGAATTAAAGGTTATGCTGAGAGGGCGGGTAAGTGGAGCTGAGTCCATGAAAAGATCAGTCATGATCTTATTGAATGGCAGAGCAGACTTGAGGGGCCAGATGGCCTACTCCTGCTCCTAGTTCTTATGTTCTTATACCCAGATTATATTTGTTTGAACACTGCATACTTGACATCAGTTAAGAGGTGAAAGGAGGGACAAACGTGCAATCACCAAGGAAAGGGTATTGAGAAAACTATTAGAACTAAAGGCTGACAAGTCCCCAGGACCTGACAGACTTGATCATTAAATATTAAAACAAGTGGCTGTGGAGTTGGTGAAATTTTCAAAATGGCCATAATTCTGGAAAGTTCCCATCAGATTAGAAAATAGTGAATGTCACTCCTCTATTTAAGGAGAAAAACAAAAAAAAAGGTAATCACCGGCTAGTTGGCCTAACACCTGACAAAGGGAATATGCTAGAGTCTATTATCAAGGAAGTTGTAGTAGGGCCTCAACTATTTACAATCTATATAAGTGACTTGGTTGAAGGGACTGAGTGGTTGCTAAACTGGCTGATGATACAGATAGGTAGAAAAGTAAATTGTGAGGAAGATATAAAGAGTCTGCAAAAGGATTCAGACAGGTTAAGTAGTAGGCAAAAAATTGGCAAGTGCAGTATTGTTTGGGAAAATGTGAAGTTGTCCATTTTTGCAGAAAGAACAGAAAAGCTGCATATTATTTAAACAGAAAGAGATTGCGGTACAGAGGGATCTGAGTGTCCTAGTACATGATTATGATGGCAAATGGATGTTGGCTTTTATTGCAAGGGGAATAGAATATAAAAGTAGGGAAGTTTTGCTACAAATTTATAGGGCACTGGTGACAACATATCTGGAGTACTGTATAAAATTTTGGTCTCATTACCTGAGAAATAATAGCATTAGTGCATGAGTATTTCTTAAATGGGAAGAGTTTGGGAAATGAAGTCCAAAGAGATCTGGGTGTTCTTGCATAGAAACATACATAGAAAGTAGAAGCAAGAGTAGGCCATTCAACCCAGACAGATCACAAGATCTCTCTGAACTCACCATGCCATAGGTGATCTTCAGGGCGAGAAGGGGCTATTCAGACACAACAACCCCATTTCATTGGAGAATGGCGAGATTAAGACCTTGCCCCAGCCTGGACCCACCCAATGCCCAGGATCCTTCAGCGATTCTTCCTCTGCAGCCTAGCAGCAGCAACAGGGCAATGACCACTGAACATACTTCCTCGAGCCCCCATGAAGCCCAAGGTGCCAGGCCAGGATGTCAGTGCCAAGGTGTAGTGCACTGTTGGCACTGCCAAGGTGCTGGCCTGAAGGGGAGGCTGAGTGGGGGATCTGGGAGTGAAGAAGAGTTGTGTGGGAAGAAGGGAGGCTGTGTGTGGGTCTGAGGGTTCAGGGGATCATCCTCATGCCTACGTGGTATGGGGGGGTGGGGGCGGGGAGATTGCCCAATATTTGTGGGTGAGGGGCGACAATGCATCTCTTTGGTGAGGGGTTGGTGGTGTTGTCCTGGTCAGTGTGGGGGCCATCATTTATTTTATTGTAGGTTGGGGGCCTGTCTCCAAGTGCGGAGATCAGTCTTGGAACAGAATGGCTGGCTGGCTGGCAGGTTGTCTGCTATGAATAAATTAGCATCCATCAGACGATAAAATCCCACCAGATAGACACTGCTAAAGCGAATGGGAAACCTTCCAGGTTTCCTGCTGGCAGGGGCATTTAATCTCAATTCGGGAGAACCACGGCCAGAAAAACGTAGTCCTACAATGAACATCATAGGATGATATGTTTTCCTTATGAGGCTTATTAGTCAACAGTAAATGCACCGGAAGACTGGACAACATCAAAATAATACAACGTAGTTTTGTGGAGAAACAGTATCATTTTTCTCAGCCTTTTGGCTAAGATCAAGTGCAGTATCGATATGCTGCACTTGGTTGAAGTCATTAGGTTACATTTCAGCTTCATTTGAAGCAATTTTTTAAAGCGGCATCTCGGCCGTTTGGCTAAGATGCAAATAAGATCAAGCCTTGGAGGAGGAGCTACACCTACTCCAATCAGCTTGGATCATGTAGATCAAGCCCAAGACAGGAGGTGAGAGCCCTGAATTGTCAGCTTGGATCAGGAATGTCCCAACTTGTTGGGACTCTGAATTGGCTTTAATTTGACTTGATTGGATTGGAATAAAGTAAACAAAAAAAATCATTTACAAATATTGAAAAGGGAGGACCATAACAGAATTATGTTTGCCTTCAACAGCTCTGAACTGTGATTTAAACCAAACTGTTGCAGTTTCCAATATGTTTCAAGTTTTAAATAATTAAAAAATATCAATTTTTTTGATTGGGACTGAAATTAGAAATTGTGTGACCCCCATCTCCGTCATCAGAGTAATAAAACAGTGCTGGACTTTTGCAATTGTAATATTGAAAGAAGATGTGGATAGCCACCCAAATTTTGCGGTCAGTTGTGAAGCAAGGGTGCTTGCTGCTGACCTCAAAGAAAGCTATGCTGAGAGATCAAGCAATCTCCTTGACGAGAACTTTCTTAACATGCAATTCATTGCAGCATTCTTTGATAGAGATTCCCAAAGTCAAATTGCCATATTAAAGAATTCTTGTGGATTCAAACAGTCAATTAGGAGAGGAAAATCACTCTCAATCAAATCACTTTTTCAAAATTTGTAGAGAGCGTGAAATCAAGGTTGGGATACATATATGGGAAGAATCTGAAAAGTCGTGAAAAGGTTTCTTAAAAAAATTATTCATCTTTTTAAAACAGCAATTAGTCGTATTAGATAGGCACCGCTCAGCCATGCCCCTGACCACCACAGGGCTTCAATGGCCTCCAGGCTCCCCAGCGTGCCAGGTCTCTGCGAGTAGAGACCCCAGTAGTGATTACCGATGTACCTCACTTGATGCCTGAAGGTCAGAAGATTCTGTATGCTGGGAGTCAAACGGGCTATGTATATTTAAATGCTACTTTAAATATGCTAATAGCCTCTGGGCATGATCCAGTTTGCGTCATTAGAGGGGGGGCTGGGGTGATTGCAAACTGTTTGGTGCTGGGCATGAAGCCAATTTTCAGACCCATGTTATTTTTTGAGATTGGGCGAGGCGAAGTGGGAAAATCACCCCCTATACTACAGCTTGTAGCCCATTAGTGAGTGAACAAGCTGCAACTACAGGATTTCAGTATTAATCTGCACTTATTCTAAATCCTGTGGTTGCAATCAGATTCATGTGAGTTACAACGGCGAACGGTAACACTTCACCGTGAAAACAATGCAAAATCTGACTAGGGTTTTTGACTGCTTGAACAGTGCACCAAAGGAAGAATATCTGGTTCAACTTAAACTGCTTGCTGCATCTTATTTTAAATTCTGAAATTAGTGGTTTCAGTCATCCATGGACTAAGTGATAACACTAAAGCTGGTTCACCAGAAGAAAGGAATTACAGAAGATGGTGGAACTGGATATAAAGCAAGTATGAATATGGAATTACAACACTGTCCTTCCAATTCAGTGCTACAAGTTTACATTCAGTCTAAACAGTTAGGATGAAGAACTTTTTCTCTCTGCCTAGATTTTAATAATACTGCTGCAAAGAATAACTGAATTGATTTGTGATGTCTTTGACCTTTTCACTGGAAGTGACAACAGCACACACATTTCTCCTGGCTTATGCCAAAATTGTTCTTGCTTCCATTTTGTCTCTTGTATAGTGATGGTACTCAAGTAGACAAAGCAAAGGTCCGAAAACTGAAGGTAGAATACTTTGTCAAATAATAAGAAATCTTTCTTATTGAGTACACAATTTTTAGGTGTATTCTGGGGTTCTAAAATCTAGTATGGCCAATGTATATGTAGCAGGACTCGTGAACTGGTGACTGGCCTATTGAAAGTCTCCCAGGCAATGTTTATAGATGTATTGCCATTTCAATATGATTAGTGAACCCGGGACAGTAGTCTTCCTGGCCACTTGTGTCTTCCCCCTCCCTTTCCAGGAAAAGCTCTCATCAACGGGACCAGGAGTGCTCACCCTGCTGGTGGGAACAGAGGCTATTGAGGTTTCGCACCCCACCCCCCCACCCCCGGGAGGTTGGGGTTATGGGATGCCCCTTGGATAATGCCAACCTAGCACTGCCCACTGAGTGCCTCAGCATTGCCCACTGGGCACACTGGCAGTACCAAGGGAGGTGGTGCCAGAGCGGCTGGACTTACTGGATGGCCAAACACGGTGGTGGGAGAGGGCCCCACTGTGCACTCTGCAATAGGATTTGTGAGAGAGGAAGGTGATCAGGGCTGCACATGGTGGGTGTGGGGCAGGGGCAAGGGAGACAAAGAGATTGGGGCTGGCCATGTGTGGGTGGTGGGTTAGGAAACTACCGGAAGGCCAGTGATTGGTTGGAGTGCACATGCGCCACTTTCCGCACTGACAGATTGGTGCATGTGCAGTGGCCCACTCAGCACTGCGCTGCCAGCCCCTCCACTGTGATGAGACCCCATACCCACTTTCTATTATGAATCTCCCTGAGGCACTCTGTGGAGCACAGAATGCCAGAGTTGCGTTCCACTAAGTATGCCCAAAAAACAGGTGGGAAACCTCTCGTTTTCTTGCCTGTTAGGCACTTAAGTTTCTTTTGGAGAGAATCCCGCTCCTTAACAGTGAAATTTGATATAAATTAAACATTAAAATGTCAGCAGCTACAGACAATACCTTGCAAAGCCAACACCACGACTTGTGCCATTGGCATCTCTGAGTATTCGTGTGGAAATTACTTGTCCATATGGCTTCAGCATATTCTCCAGTTCTTGTTCATCCATTGATGGTGGCAAATTAGAGATGTACAAGTTTGTGGGATCCTGTTCTTGTTGCTGAAATAAAAGATAATACAACGAGTAGTCAATTTTGAAACATTAACACACATTTCTATATTTGCAGAACTCAAGCTTCTGGTGATTGGTCCTTTGTCATGTGGTCAACTTACTCTTCAGTGTGACTTGTATGTGCTAATAATGCCTTAAAATGTATATTTTTAAGTTTTGTTTAGAAAGCACCTATTCCAAATTAGCTGGTTGTGTAATCTCTTAAACAGTTTGTATCAAACCATGACAAAGTCTAAAAAGGGAACTCGACTGACGACCTGGCATCGGACTATGTGCTGGAAGTGACAACTGCATACACAGCCTTGTTGATCCTACAAATTCCTCCTCACAAATATCTGGGGGCTTGTGCTATAATTGGGAGAACTGTCACATAGTTATGCAACAGCCTGACATAGAAATACAAACTAAATCATACCTTAACAGACAATGTCCCAGACACCACCATCACCAACCCTGGGTATGTCCTGTCCCATCGATAGGACAGAGTCACTAGAGGTGGCAATGACACAGCAATTTCCGGTTGCAAGTGAGTTTCGCAGGGAGTCCTCAACAGTGCTTTGGACCCCATGAAATCTTATGGCATCAGGTCAAACATGGGCAAGAAAATTTTCCGCTGGTTACAACATGCTGCCTGTCCTCAGCTGATGAATCGGTACTCCTCCATGTTGAACATCACTTGGAAGAAGCACAAGGGATACAAGGGCACAGAATGTACTCTGGTGGGGGAATTCAATGTCCATCACCAAATGTGGTTTGATAGCACAACTGATGATCAAGCTAGCCAAGTCCTGAAGGACATAGCTGCTGGACTGGATCTTTGGCAGGTGATAATGAAACCAACAAGAGGGAAAAACCGACTTGACCTATTCTTCACCAATCTACTGTTACAGATGCATCTATATATGATGGTATAGGTATAAGAGATCACTACATAGTCCTTTTGGAGATTAGATTCCACCTTCACACTGGATATGCCCTCTAACATGTTTGTGTGGCACCATCATTGTGCTAAATGGGATAGATGCAATACATATCTCGCAACTCAAAACTGGGCACTCATAAGGCATTGTGGGCCAACAGCAGCTGCAGAATTGGATACAACACAATCTGTAGCCTAATGGCTCAGCATATATCAAATTCAACCATTACCAATCTCCCTGTGACTACATGGGTTTCCTCCCATATGCCAAAGATGTGCATGTTAGGTTGACTGGGCATGCTAAATTGCCCCTTAGAGTCAGGTAAATATGTGGGGTTATAGGAATAGGGCCTGGGCGGGATTATTGTGGTGCAGGCTCAATGAGCCAAATGGCCGCCTTTTGCACTGTAGGGATTCTATGGTCCCATAACCAGTGGATCAGATCTAAGCTCTACAGTGTTGCTGCCTGCAGCCATGAATATAGTGGATAATTAAACAACTAATGGGAGGAGGAGGCACTACATCCTCAATGATGGGAGAATACAGCCGAAAAGACAAGACTGAGGCGTGTGCAGCCATCTTAATCCAGTAGTGATCAGTGGAAGATCCGTCTCAGCCTCCTTCTGAGGTCCTCATTGGCACAAACGCCAGTCTTCAGCCAATTCGATTTACTCCACATGATAGCCAGAAAACGACTAAAGACACTGGATATTGCAAAGGCTGTGGACCTTGACAACATCCTGGCAATATTACCCGTGAAAACCATTGCTTGAACTAGCCACGTCCCTAGCCAAGTTGTTCCAATACTGCTACAACATTGGTGTCTATCAGGCAATTCAAAAAGCAGGATACATTCAACCTGGCTAATTACTACCCCACCAGTCTACCGTCAATCATCATAGACAGCATATGTCATTGACAGTGCCATCAAATGGCACTTATTCAGCAATAGGCTGCTCATTAATGCTTAGTTTGCATTTTGCTAGGGCCATTCAACTCCTGAACTCATTACAGCCTTGGTCCAAACATAGACATGTGAGCTGAACTCCAGGGATGAAGAGAGATTAATTGCCCTTGACATCAAGGGAGCATAAGAACATAAGAAATAGGAGCAGGAGTAGGCCATCTAGCCCTTCGAGCCTGCCCCGCCATTCAATAAGATCATGGCTGATCTGTCGTGGCTCAGTTCCACATTCCCGCCCTCTCCCCATAACCCTTAATCCCCTCGTTTATCAAAAACAACTGACCGAGTCCTGGCAAAATTGAAGTCAATGGGAATCAGAGGAAAAACTCACCACTGGAGTCACACTTAGCACAAAGGGAGATAGTTGTGGTTGTTGAAGATTAATCATGCATAGGATTGAATTAATGGTGGTGGGATTAGCGCTGATGGCCGGCCAGAAAGCTGAGAGCAACCATACTAATTCTGGGAACCCCAGGGCAATTCTACGTCCATCAAACAATTAATTGCTTACCATCATTGCTCCCATTTCTGTATGGATGAAGCTGTTGCTTCCAACAGCTGCCAACCAATTGAAAAGCCAGCAGCTGTTCAGTCCCATCAGAACCAGCTGTTGCTGAGTGCATCTGTTTCTCTGGTGGCAATGCCTTTGCCACCAGAGGGAATATCTCTGAATCACAGGGTGCCCCATCAGGAGGCCCCAACTGCTTAAACTGCAAAGAGGCCACAAGTTTTAACTGAGCAGCATAGCCATGTGGCAGCATAAAATGCCTGAGTGGCCCTTAACTGGACACCCTGCCCCTCACTTCTGTCCACATCTCCCTTCCCCCAACTGGGGGCTGCATTAAATTCCACCTATGCATTGAAAACAACTTTTTAAAGACATCCAAGTTTTACTATTGTTATAATTATCGAATCATAGAATCTAACGTCGCAGAAGAAAGCTTTTTGACCATTTACGTCCATGTTGGATCTTTGAAAGAGCTGTCCATATTTGCCTCCATCTTTTCCCGTAACCCTGAAAATCTATCTTCATCAAATGCATTGGATTAAACAGGATGTACTCTGCAAAAACAAGTCTGTTCATGGTGGTGTTTGTACTTCACTTCAGCATCCTCTCAATTTTCCTATTCTAAATCTATCATTGTTGCCTTCTATATCCCTTTCTCCGTAATATGCTTGTCCAGATTCCCTTGATGCATTGATAATATTTGCTCCCTGTGGTAGTGAGTTCACATTCTCAGTATTTGGGTGACGAAGTTTTTCTGCACTTCCTTTTGGATTTCTTGGTGACTATTTTATATTGATGGCTTCTGTCCAAGTATGTTTTTTTTAAGAAAAAAAAGTAGTTCACAGCAGGAGCATGGACAATAAATTCAAAATTCTATACTTTTTGAGTAATTTTCCAATGTTGGCCTTTCACTGGGTGTCAGACCCACTAAAGTACAAATCAGAAATTGTACAGGCATTTATTTTAAAATTATTTTAGACCATTAATTTGCAAGGTCAAAGAATCATGCTCAGCAGCAGTGAAATTTATATAAGCACTCTTTGTCAGGGAAGGCTCCATGTCCAAAATACAAGAACAGGAAATTACCCTTCTGCTAAACCCACCTTATGTAACGTTCAACACCAGCAGGTCTTCAAGCTTACAAAGGATAGGTTACATTTGTTAATATTGGCAAGGACAGAATAAACTGAAGATGACAGGAATCAAATAAAGTTTGCATAATACTTTGATTATAAAAACTTGATAAAATTATACACAAAATCTCCTGGTTAAGTTTAAAGTGATGGTGATTCAGGTAAAACTTCAAGAAATTGTTGAAGAAGCAATTGGTAATTAATTTTTAATGGAGTTACATTGAGATGGGTAACCTGTTCCGATCAAGCACAACTCCCACTTGTATACCGTTACATTCTGAGCTGATAATATGGAGACGCTGGCATTGGACTAGGGTAGGTACAGTATGACGTCTCATAACACCAGTTTAAAGTCCAACAGGTTTATTTGGCCCAGGCACAAGCCATTGGAGTTGCTGCCCCACTCACCTGATGGAGGAGCAGCCCTCCGAAAGCTCATGCTACCAAATAAACCTGTTGGATTTTAACCTGGTGTTGTGAGACTTCTTACTGTTCTGAGCTGAGGTTCAGCACATTCAATGCATTATTAGGCTCTCACTTTTATTCTGTTTTGAATACTGGACATAAATCTACCTTTTCATGGGTAAATTCCATTCTTCCTCTCTTCTGGGCTTTACCATGTCCTCCACCTTCATAACTGCTTTCTGCTGTTTTCCTTGTTAGTCTGTGTCTATTTGCCTCTGCAGCCTTAGTTTTCTGTTCCATTACTGGGAGATTTTCACTCCACACTAATCTAACTTTGATCTGCTTCTCCTGTTCTGGATTTTCTTTTCTTGAAGCTGATCAATCTCTGTTTCTTTCAACTAGTTTCCCATAGTCCTTGCTTTCAAATATCCTTTAGAACTCCTCAGTTAACCTTTCCTGGAATGCGTTGAATCAACTCCTTAAGCCCCAACTAATGCTCCCAATATTTTGTGTGCCTCACCTCCCTACAAATACTTCCTCATCGACGGATTTGCTTTTCATGCTCCCTGGCACTTAATGTACAGCAAGAAGTCTCACAATACCAGGTTGAAGTCTAACAGGTTTATTTTGTAGCACAAGCCTTCGAGTGCTGTCCCACTCACCTGAGGAAGGATCAGCCCTCCGAAAGCTCGTGCTACCAAATAAACCTGTTGGCCTTTAACCTGGTGTTGTGAGACTTCTTATTATTCTGAGCTGAGCATCTCCACACCACTCAGTGTGCATCCAGTATACCAACACAGGAACAAAGAATAGCATGTTCTTCCATCCACGTGTCCTGCATAAAAGCTCTTAACTGCAACTTAAACTAAGTTTTAATGTTTTTTTGCCTGAAATGTGCGTGTCACTGGCAAAATTAGCAATTACTGCCCACCCATAATTGTCTTTGGGTTATTAAATCACTTCAGAGGGCATTTAGGCATTAACTGCATTGCTGCAGGTCTCGAGTCACACGTAGCCAGAGTGGGTAAGGACAGCAAATTTCCTTGCCTAAAGGACAGTAGTGAATGACTATCAATGATGGTTTCATGGCCACCATTATTGAGACAGGCTTTTAATTCCAAAGTCATTATTAATTGAATTTAAATTCTACTAGCTGCTGCTGTGGGATGTGAGCCTGTGTCTATACAATATTAACCTGAGCCTCTGCATTACAGGTCCAGTGACATTACCATTATGCTGCCATCTCCTGTTACAGTTCGCAGCAACTAAAAAAAACACATACACCACTTCCTAATGTTTCAAGCTTTGAATAATAAACAGATATCAAAACTCAAGTTCATTTTGCTTATGAACTCATGCACCTCCCTACCTTTGCTTTATTTGGATCAGTGGCTTCAGTCATTTGCTGAAAGGTTAGCATCTACTTTTGTCTTATTATATTTTTGTGAAGCATTGTGCAAGACTTCCCTATGTCAAAGGCACTACGTAACTGGAAATTGTTCTTGCTGATGTGCAAAATGTCAAGTTGGGTGCCTTGGGGATTGATGCTGGGAATTCTCCTAAGACTAGAGTTGTAATATGTTATGCTTAAACTGCATTCTGGTTTGCAGAAAATGCAAACCACATTAAATTTAACTAGACCTCACCTTCACTACAGCATCCAATTCATGCCACTGAGACACAAAAGAGAAATTCAAGTGCTGAAGGTAATTCAGAGAACCTGGTGCCGAATGTCAGAAGGCTGTTATGAAACTCAAACAACTTCAGATTTCCTTTCTGGAAAGTTGGTGATACAGAGGTGACCTTAGACAGTAATTACTGTGAAGAAGGTAGATCCAAAACACAAATTTAGATTGAAAGCAGGGCAAGGTGACACGAGTAAAAGGGTAATTTTGGAAACTTTTCATACAAAGATCAGCCTAATGAATGAACATCTGGATAGTGTAGTGAAGGCAAAAGACATTAAAATTATTTAAGAAACATTTGGATGCCATGAGTTAGGGATTATAAGGTCTTTCTGAATAATGAACAAATGGCCATTGAAAGATCTTTTTCATCCATATCCATTCAATAAAATAAATTAGAATAATTTAGTACAATATTCTAACATTGGCATATCTAATTCACTGGTTATTTCACAGCAGCAAAGCACACTTCAAAGTTAAAAGATAAAAAAAATCCATCAAATCAAGTTGTACACCATGTAACATTTATAGTATTAGAACAGATATCTGTCTTAAATGAATAGACCAGGGAGGCAACCAGCCTGCCTTGCTTTCATCAAATTCACTAGCAAATTAGTTACTGCCGCTTGTGTGGTCCAGTGCCACTTTATAAAAAGTATTTCTATACTTTAATACTGTAACAAACTTAGAATTTTCTAAAACACAGCATGAAAATTCTCTTCCAACAGTGTATGCTAAATTGCTGAAGAATAAATACTTTACTGAAGAATAAATACTCTAGTACTCTACAGACCAGAAGGATTTGATTTGCCAAAGAGAGAAATTCTGAGCCTGCACTCTCCATCTGCAGGAATGGCGAAGTGGGTTCAAAATCCAGAGGATGTGATTCGCACAAGCAAGTTTCTATGAATTACTTTCCAGTGCCACATAAAATAATGACATCTTTAACAAGTGTAAAGTGCCGCAGCCCACACACCCACATTACTTCTGTTTTTACTCGCACTTTCTACAAAGTTAGCAAAATTTGAGAATGTGGAAATATGCGCTGTATATGGCCCAAAGCACAGATTTCTATGAAGCACATTACATTTCAGATCCAAACGAGAAAGGAATTGCTTTGGGGTAAAATTACACACAAAAAGCTACATACCTTAATGTATAACTGTATCTTCTGCCACAGTTTCTGGGTGAAAAATCTCAAACGTTCAGGCAATTTCAAATAAGTTCCTTATTTTCAAAAGATGTGAGGGCAATTCTCCCTAAAACATTCTAAATGTCAAATTTGTGTAACAACTGGAATAAATCACCCTTTTTTTCAGTGGGAGTTGAACAAAGAATCTCCCACATTCTCTGCACTTGTTTTGGCATAAATCCTGTTGAAAATCAGTTGGCTGGGTCTATCCCTGTGGAAGAAGCTGGCAGCGTAGTGCTGAGCGGGCCACTGTATATGTGCCAATCTGTCAGCACCGAGATCAGTGCATGTGCAGTGGCTCAATCGCTGGCCAGCCCCACGACCTCTGCATCGTCGGCCCTTGACCCCATTACCCGATCGCTGCTCTGCCAAACATGCCTGGGTCCCGCCCTGACCCCCTCCCCGCCACTCCCGGCCTGCCTCAGTCTCCCAACCACCTCCCCCCAAGCAGTTTGTCATCCTCCCCCACACCAAAGGCCAGCCCCGATTGCTGGCCTCCCTTCCCCACTGATCCCAACTGCAGGATGGCAGCGGGATCACCCACCCTCACTGATCGCTCGCAGAGGGCCCCTCAATCAGGCTTTGTGCCCAAGGCACTGTTGGTGGGCAGTGCTAAGGTGCGCCTTGAGCATTGGCACTTTGCCTCTTGGGCAGTGTCAAGAGCCCAGGTTGGCACTGTCAAGGTGCCAATGCCAAAGGGGCAACCGCTCCGGTGCTCAACCTTCTGGAAGGCATTGATTGCCTCCCCCTTCACTCCAGTGGGGTTGGGCTGCCAGCCCCCTCCAAGTATGAAGCTACTGTAAACCACGCTAGAGTCAACCACTCCCAGCGTGGGGAGATACTAGCAGGCCTGCGAGCAGGAGACTTCAGTCCCAGGCTCACTAATGGCGTGGAGATGGTATGTAAATTAATGGCCACATACACTACGCAGCTCCATGCCTATTTCTAGCGCGATCTGACGGCGCCAGACATCCTGCGCTGGGAGACATGCTCAGGCCCGGACACCTAAACGCAGATCATGCGAATCGGGACCACTTGAATTTCCCAGCCCACTGTGTTAAGAATCAGCTAGGGGTGGGAGAATCACCCTGTGGTATCTGTTATGGTGGAGAGTTAAATTGTAATGATGTTGTTTTACCACATGAAAGAGGTATAAACTTTATGAAAAGGTTTTTAACCCTTAAAGCAACAATGGTTCGTGGGTTCCTCGCATATTGATTCATTTTAAGTTTTAATGACATATGCTACACTACTGATGTAAACTCAGATACACTATTGATGTGATTTGGAAGTCGGATTTTATTATCCAATGAATCAATGCATCTAAAACATTACTTCTATTTTGATTGTTGCTCTTCCTTGTTCTTTTTTTCCCCCATTTCTCACATGGTAAATTAAAGAAGTAAATTTATTTGGCTGCTTTCTTCTGGCTTTCAGGTTCAACCATTCATTTTGTGGGTTAAATGCTAGCTGTAGGTTGAAAATCTCCTGATTGCTGGGAAAGTACTCTAGAGAACAGAAGAATTTGATTTGCCAGAGCAAAAAACGTGGGCTCAAAATCCAGAGGGCGCGATTCACACAAGCAAGTTTCCAAATTCTGATCTTCCCAGCATCTCACTGCTGGAGTGGCCTGAAACATGCCACGGGATGCACAGAAATTTAATTTTAATACATTAGCATATTGAGAGCACACAGGATTTTCAGTGGTCACTGGCGTGCTGTCATGTCGGCATCATTTACAACAGGTCTACAATTGCCCCCCTTCACTCCAGTGGGGTTGGGTTGCCAGCCCCCTGCAAGTGTGGAACTACTGTAAACCACACTAGAGTCAACCACTCCCGGCATGGGGAGATGCTAATGGGTCGAGAGATTTCAGTTCCAGTACCACTTATGACATGGAGATGATATGTAAATTAATGGCTGCATACACTATGCAGCTCCGTGCCTATTTCCACTGCAAGCTGATGACGCTCGACATCCTGCGCTGAGAAATGTGTGGTTTACAGTAGTTCCACACTTGCAGGGGGTTGGCAACCCGACCCCACTGGAGTGAAGGAGGTCCGGATCCCAACACAGATCATACGAATCGGGCACCACCCAGCCTGCTGCGCTAAAAAGCAGCATGGAGATGGAAGAATTGCCCTGGCCCCTCGCCCTCTGTGGGGGTATTGGAGCACTCAGGCAGGCAGCACACTCTACAGAGTGCACTGCTTAGGGGGCAAAGTGGACTAGGGGACACAGGTTCAACTCAGGGCTGAGGAAGTCCAATAATCAACATTTTGGGAAGAGGGGTCACTTGTAGGCCTTCTCTACCCTTCATGTCAGAGTGTTCTTGCTCTGAAGGGTATGCAGGCAGTGCTTCCTGTGCTTCCCCTTCCTGGGTTCCTGTCCATATCGCAGCTGAAGGAGTACCCGCTCTGGCAAGAGTTGTGGGAGGAACACAGCACTGCCATTCTCACATCTCACAAGGATGATGCTGCAGGTGTACCCCCAATCTTGGTGGTATGAAAAGACAGGGTGGGAGCACTGTGGGTGAACAAAGTGAAATTTATTGACAAACATTCAGGATTAAATGGTGCCTTTACTGCAATAGTGCTTATATTGTTCACTTGTGCCCACTAAGTACCTACAGCTTCTTAATCTTCCTTATCCTTCTACTATGTCTCGGTGTCTCCCCAGATCCACAACTGATAAGGGGGCCTGCTCACTTCCTTGCTCTATTGCCAGAAATGACTTTGGTTGTCATCCTCTGCAGTTGTGGTAGAACAAACGCTGTGGCGTGCTGGGGATCTGTTTACATGGCATTCCCCAGTGCTTGCAGGTCATTATGCAGCAGGCTTTCAGGTTCAACCATTCATTTTGTGGGTTAAATGTTGGCTGTAGGTTGAAAATCCCCTGATTGCTGGCAGGAAAGCGCCACTGGAGTGATATGAACGTCGTGGGAATAGAAATTAACACTAATGAGCCATAAGGTTTGGCCCATAAACATACTGGAGTGAAACACTCAGTTTTTCGAACCGGACCCAACGCACTTGTCATTTTTCAGTAAGATAAGCTGCAATGAATTTTTAATGTGTTTTAAAGCGTCAAAACAAAAATGTTCAGTAATTTTCAGCAAGTCTTTCCCTTCCGCTGACTTTGTGCAATTCATTCAGTAACACACTGATTTCCTTTGAAAAGATGTTCTAGCTCACCAAATGCACATCAATTATGTAGAATATTAATCATAATTGTTGGACTACACATTCTAAACTACTTGCAATTCTTGATTATACTCTGGTAATTTTCATATCTCTGCGTCCATCATATTCTGCACAGCATTTGATAATGTTCATGCATTTGTACCCTTTCAACTTCCAATCACTCCACTTAGCAAGTATTCGTTAAGCTCTTTTAGAAAAAAAGCTTGACCAACACAATGTTAATTGCTTTGTCCAACTGACCAACAACAATGTTCCTATTTTTATTGCTTAAGCACAGAACATATCCCAAAGTACTTCATGAAGGAGATAAAAGAAATAAATTAATGCACATATTCAGTACTTGCACCGGAAGAGAATCTCTTCCAATTTCAAATCTTGGCTGATGAAGGTTAAATTTAACTTGGTATTTACTGGTTTAATTTTCAAAGTGCAAGCTAAAAAACTTGCTTGCATTTTTGTTATCCGTGATTTGGATTTTGAAGATGTGGAAAATATTTCTAACTCCTTTTCTCTAAAACAAATCCAGTTATGAATGTGTCTTCACAACTTAGAGCTAAAGTCCTGGAATTACTTTTCTTTTTGAAAACTTTTACAATTCTTTTGTCCTTTTGTATGTAATGCATGAAACTTCCAAATATTCTGAAAATTACCACATTAGTAATCCAGAAATTTATCGAAATGTTCATTTGCGGAAAAGGCAGGAACGTTACAAAATAAAACTACAAACTACCTGTGTAGTACTCAGGATTTGCGGGAGAGACATATTTGGTGTGCATTTAAGGATTTTGGCAAAGATGAGATGAAAGATGGGTCAGTAGTTTACATGGATAAAAATGTTGAGGGTGCATTATTTGAAGAAAGGTAGTTTCAACAGGGCTGGGGCAGTACTTAAGAAAAGGGAACCATACACAATATCATCTAGTGTGGGGACCAGGAAAGGAAGGGAAATGAAGTGGTCATGTGGTTGGGTAGGTTGAAGATTTAGCACTTAGCTTAATTTTGTGCATGTAAGGAAGTAGCTCTTTAGAGATTGCCAAGAGAGGAACAAAGGGAGGTTCGGTATTGAACTTGCTGTTAAATTGACATCCTGATGAAAATGGCAAATCAAACTGCTTTTCAGGACCAAAGAAATCTTTAAGCAAGCCCAACCATCTGAATGTGCCAACTTCAGATCTGAAAGTGTTTCTTGCTTAAAATGCAAATATCTTGAAAGCTTACGATGATTAGAGGCTGAGTGAATAGTTGTCTTATGAAGTGATGCTGAGTAAATTGGGCTTTTATTCTTTGCAGTTTATAAGAATAAGAGGCAATCTCAATGAAACACAGAAGATTCTGAAGGGGCTTACATAAGGTACTGTTGAGGAATTATTTCTGTTGATTGGGAAAATAGTCTCAGGATGAGGGGTCACTCATTTAGGACGAAGGGGAAGAGAAATTACATCACTCAAAGAGTTGTAAATCTTTGGAATACTCTACCCCAGAGGTTGTGGATACTCCGTCATTGAACATATTTAAGACTGGTTTTACAGATTTTTGATCTCTCACGCAACCATTTAGGACTGAGATGAGGAACATCGGAGCAGGGGCAGGCCATTGAGCCCCTCAATCTTGCTCTACCACTTAACCAGATCATGTCTGATCTTCTATCCAAAAGTCAAAATCCCATGCCATCCTTGCATCCTTTGGTGTCATTGGTATCTAGAAATCTATCAACTACTATTTTGAGCATACTCAATGACTGAGTCTCCATAATTCTTGGAGTAGAGACTCCAATGATTCACCACCCTCCAACTGAAGAAATTCCTCTTCATTTCAGCTCTAAATGGCCTACCTCTTGTTCTGAGACTGTCCCCTGGTTTTAGCATACCCACTGTTCTAAAACCCCAAACAGGAGAAACATCTTTCCTGCCTCTACCCTGTTGAGCCCTGCAAGAAATTCGTAGCCTTCAATGTGATCATTTTTATTTTTCTGAACTACAGAGAATAGAAATTACTCAAGGCGTTGCAAATCCATGGAATTCTCCCCCTTAAGAGTTGTGGATGTTCCATCGTTGAACACTGTTGAAGGGATGGACAGAGTTTTGGTCACTCAGTGGATCAATGATACAGGGCGTGGGCAAGGAAATGGAGTTGAAGCCAGAGATCAGCCATGACCATGGGAAGGCGAGCAGACTCAACTAGTTTAATGGTCTAGTCCTGATCCTATTTCTTGTGTTCCTTAAGCAGAGCATTAATATCCTGATTATTGAAGGAATACACATCAAACGCAGCCACCAACTTCACACAAGGGGACATACTCAAGGTTTTAATTTAGACATGTACAGTAATCAGCCCAAATATGGAATATGCCAAGCAATGCATCCAAGGTTGAACTCAAGCACACCAGTATTGCTGGTGTTTTCACCACACTAATATGCTTAGGAGAACTAACGATTTCTAATTAATACAAACCACCACTTGAACAATGGCCGAATCCACCATTCCCTTTTAGTCAATACCCATCCATCTTTCTTGGAGACTTGAATGGCTACCACACAATACAGACATTTGAAAACGTCAATATAATGAAGAATCAATTGTTCACTGGGCTCCAATAGAGAATTAATTCCTTTTTCCTAATGTCAAAGATTGACATACATGCAATTCATCAAGGTACCAGAAGACTATAATCCAGATCTATGTTTCATTTCTCAAGATAGCCAAGGAAACTTATTTATTGCCTCCAGAACTGTTCTTGAGGATTTTTCCAAAAGGCCCCCTTCTGTGCCAAAAAGTTATATTTTTCTAATCCTCCAGGAATCAACACAGGCTCCCAATTATTACTGCTGGCACTGAAATTCCTGTAATTACATCAACACCCAAACCACAAAGGAATTTCAGAAAAGCAAACTGGAAAAGCTTCCAAAAGTCAATCTGACACCAACATCCAGACGGATTCAACCAACCACTGATGCCTTCAACTGATGAATACGAACTACTTAGGTGGCCACAAAATTCTTCAAAATGCTTTTGGGGCTTAGAAAGGCAGATATTTCTCATTGAATTACAGAAAGAAGAGGTTCTCTTCCAGGAGTATTATCTTAACAAGAGTCCAATCATATAATGATGGCATCCTTGAACTCAGTGAAAGGGGACAGAACCCTTGTCCTGTGGATCAGATGTTGCAGATAGAACCATCCTTTTGGAATGCTGAAAGGAAGGGAACAGGAAAATGTGCTTGGTAGGTACATCACATTGGCTAGAAATGACAGAGGATGATCTGTTGAATAAGGAGGCTGGTAGGCTAGAATGTGAAGTGACCACAGACCCAATGATGGTCTGGGAGGGAAGGGAAGGGGTGAGAGAAGAACTGCATGGAATCTTTAGGATAAGATTTGTCATGAACCCTGTCAACCATGATGGGGTGGGCAGGAATATTTGGTTGCAAAAACCAAAAACATATCAAATGCAATTCTGGTGGTGTGGCGCTCATCACAAGTACACAACTTGACCCGACCCCCGTCACATTCTCCTCCTTTGAGTAACTCACCTTGTTCCACCTTTCTTTCAAAATTCTCGTTCTGTACTAGCCTCCCAATTAAAATGGGCATTTTATCATTGACATTTCCTCACTGTTTTCCTTCCTCATCCTCTTCCCATAAATTTCTCATCTTCAGAGGTTTCAACCTTCATCTCAACTCATCATGTTCTCTCTTCTTTTCAGTTCATTGCCCTCTTCTACTCCCTCAATCTCTCCCTCCATGTAAACTCCCCAACTCATATTCCCGGCCACCACTTGTATTTTGCCATCTCACATTGTCTTACTATTCTCATATTTTCATTCACAGATAAAGTCATTTCTGATTACTTCCTTGTATCACTTATCACCACATTCCCCTTCCATGCCCCAGCCTTATCTCTGCCCTTATCCGTCCTTGGAAAAGTTATTCCCCAATTCACTTAGAATTGCTTTTTAAAGTCTCAACTATCTAACCTGTGACTCTCTAATTGCCATAGAATTTCTGCAGCTACTGATTTACCCAACAATACTTTCACTTTCCCCTCAGTGTCACTTTGATGCTATAGTCTTCAGTAAAACTATTATTCTCTCTCACCCTTACCATTCCTCCTTCTATGGCCCTCTCCTTATCTTACTTAAGTCCAAGGGATACAGATGTGAAAGGGTATGGTGCACAGCAAGTTTTACCATCCACTGCCAAATGTGGTGAGACCATTTAAAATACCATCAGGTCTTACAGTCATCTGCTAAAACTGCTCACTACTTCAGGGTCATCCTCGACTGAAAAGATAACCCTCTGGTGTCTTGTCTCAAATACAGACGGTCTTCTGAATCCATTTCTCTCTCTCCTCCACCATCACCTCCAATAACAAGTGCAAAGAACTCATGGGCTTTGTCACTAAGAGACAATTTCATCAGCTGCCATTCCACATTCCTCCCTCCCACTAGCTTACCTGGCCAAACTTCCTTTAATGTTCTTTCTTGACCGAGCCCTTCATGCTCTCCCTAAGCTCATTGTCCATGAGACCCAACTCCAGAGCCAGGACATCCAGACTTGAAATTTGGCTTTATTCTCCCTCCACAGATGCTGTCAGATTTGCTGATATTTTCCAACATTACCTGTTTTTCAGATTCGAGCATCCATCGCACTATTTTGCTTTTACCTTGACCTCTCTGTCCATGAAAATTACCATCCAATTGCCAACCTCCCCTTTCCCCTCCAAAGCCCTTGAACATGTTGATGCCTCACAAATCCATTCCTTTCTTTCTCAAAACTCTAAGTTGGAATCTCCCGAATCAGGCTTTCTCCCCTCTCACAGTCAAGTGGTGTCCCTTTAAATTATTTTTTGCACTGCATATGTGCAATAATTTAAAGAGGCTGACCTGTTTGTGGCCTGCACTGGTTCCAGGAAATGCCTAGCAGCAATTGTCGAAATTGAGGGCATGATGCTGGTACTGTTCTTTGTATTAGTCCAAATACAATACATCATCTGTGATTTGTAATTATACACAGAACGGCCTCAGCTATGCAAGTACAAAAGTCACAATAATGTCATCAAACACATGAATTTGCCACTTAGAGTCTTGTCTTTCTTTGAAAATGCACCTCAACATGCAACAGGTTTTGGCATGAAATGGAAATCAAAGTTCAAGAACATTTGGCAACAATTGGCAGTCGGGACCATGATGAATAAGATCACCTGGCATTCAGAGACTTATTGACTCAAATGGTGGAGATTTCAATTGGATTGTGCTGAACCTCAAAGTTCCTCACACTATTCAACACAATCAGTTGAAAGGCTGTTGCTGGATCCTAGTGTCCATTTTATTCAACTACCAACCAGACTGGCTTTGGGTGATCTTGCTTGGATTAGACTGACTCCTCTGTATCACTGTTATGACAGCCGCAGTGTATTATGTCACTGCTGCACATAAAACAGGACAGTAAGAAATCCGACAACACCAGGTTTAAGTCCAACCGATTCGGTTGGACTTAAATCTGGTGTTGTCAGACTTCTTACTGTGTTTACCCCAGTCCAACGCCAGCATCTCCACATCATAAAACAGGACAACATGGCTGTACCAATGGAATACCATCAAAAACCTAGGAATAAGTGACTGAACTTGAGAGTCATTCAATTTATACATTGAAAGAATGAGCATATTTTTCAGAACTAATAATATTTCATCATTCAAAGATAAAAATGAAAATGCCTAGACTTGGAATATGACAATTCTTCAGCACAAGAAAGCAATTTTGTTAATAGAGACTGACATAGAAGCACATGGCATGTTCACAGAGCTTCTTGTCCCCAACAAGGCAAAAAACATTGTTCAAAACAGTCACCACCAAAATATAGGAACATTTGAATCCTCTGCCGGTAGTGGAAAGTGACAAATTTGGAACCATAAAAATAGTGCAACAGTTTCTGAGATACATTGAGGCATTGAAGTATTTAACATCACTGATTACTTTGCAACTTTAATGCACCAAGGTTAAATTTTTAAAGCAACTATCGCTGGTGTGATCTTCCGGTCCCACTGATCATAAAACCCGGCCATAGATTCCCCAGCAGCAGAGAGTGCAAACAATGAGAAAACCCATTGACAGCAGTGGGACTGGAAGATCCTGCTGCTGGCCAATGGTAGGCCACCTATGCCATTGCAAAACATGACTGCGGGGAAGGGGGGGAAAATGCAGAAAATCCCACCCTACAAGACAGATTTAGTGTGTGAATTGGTTGACAAATTAACCAATCGAAGTTACTAAACACACAATATTTTACATTTGAGGTGGGTGGAAGATTGCTTTTGCTATGGAGATTTCATCAAAAAATGTTTGTGAATGTCTTCTTATGTAAGTGACTAGTACCGTTTCTATCAATAAGGCTTGCATTTTGCAATATGTGGGCAAAACTGGTCAGAAGAGGCTAGTAATTGCAGTTTAGCAACTTGTTATTGCTGCAACAGCAACCTCATGACACAGGCATGTTAGGACCAAAATGCCAAAAGCTGTAGGTGCCAAAAGATAAACTGCTAGCTGAGTAAAGGCTAATCAGGAAAGAGAACTCATTCCATGAAACTAATTTCAGTGGTAATGGAAAGCAGCGATGTCACTGGATGAAGGTCACAATCTTGTGAAGATTGTTCCATTATGTGTGAAGACACAGAAGAGAAACTGTAGAAATAAGCCATCGAAACTCTTTTATAACCATGGTCATGAAAATTTGGTAAAAAGTCTGACAACACCAGGTTTCAGTCCAACCGATTCATTTGATAGTAAATTTACTATTCACTATCAAATAAATTGGTTGGACTGAAACCTGGTGTTGTCAGACTTCTTACTGTGTTTACCCCAGTCCAATGCCGGCATATCCACATCATGAAAATTTGTCCATTTCCAATAGCTCATGTAGATTTTTGAGAAAAGGAAAAGAAAAGATTGCAAGTGGAAATAATTAAAAGGGGGTGCAAGACTTAACCAACCTGAAAGCTACTGATGAAAAGATAATTAACCAGGAATGTACACTAAAAAAAAAGGCTGCTAATAAAATTGCTGAGTTTATGAACCACGGGGAGATCAGGAAGGCTTCATAAACCAGTTGCTAAAATTGATTTTGGGATGTAGATTTTAAAAAGTCAGTTGTAACTATGCCAAGTGTGCTTAAAGTATGAAACGATATTCACTTTGTTGAGAGCAGAGGTCAGGAACTTCAAATCCTGACTGACCTTGGAGATTTTGTGCATGTGTGGAGAGAGCAACACATGTGCAATTGAGCAGTTTAAGTTCTTTAGGCTGAGGATGGGCCCAGTGTACCTGAGTCAGGTAACCAGCAGCGGAACACCATGGAAGACTGGTGTCACAGCCAAGGGTCAGGGTGGCACATTGGCACTGTGGTTAGCACTGCTGGCTCACACTGCCAGCGACCCAGGTTCAATTTCGGCTTCGGGTCACTGTGTGGAGTCCAGGTAAAGGACTGCAGGTAGCAGATTTTAAGTGAAGAAATTCTCAGTAAATCTGGCAATCAAAGGTGGCTCAGGAGATGCCTTGAAGATCCAAGAAGATAGCTGAATGTTGGTGATTCCATGCTGTGGGCCATTGGGGTAAAGGTACCCCTTTGTAGCAGTAGTGTTCTGCTTCATGTGCCTGAAGAGCTGAAGTTGTGCTTGTGAGTTGGTGCTTGAGCACATACTTGAGAATCTAGAGGAACAGAGTCTTAGATGATGAGACTGAAACCCTGCAAGGTGGGCTGTTGCTGATTTCGTCTGAGTTGTAGTGATATCTGGAGAGAATTCCCAAATGAGACCTTGGAAAGTGAAGATGGAAATCCCTCAGGAGAGAAGCAGGGTTTCAGGGAGATTGATTACCTGCAGTACTGACATCTGGGTGGGATATTGAGATATCCATGGATTTTGTCTTGGTCACCTCTGCCATTTATTGTGTAATGTTTTGTGTTCAACTACAATCTGTTAATTCACATATGCCTCATATTAACCCTGAATGCTTCAGATAACTATTGTAAATTATTTTATTTTTCTTAATGCAAGTTTATTTTTATTTGTTCAAAACCTGTGGAATGTTGTGGCTTTACTCTTTTAGCAAGTGCCTTGAATCACAAACTTTGTGTACTTTAAAACAATGTTACTGGTCCTTAGCCACATGTTATTAAAAACCTTGGGTCTTGGCCTTGGATCATAATATCATGCATAAATATTTGTTTTTCCACTGTTTAGGTTGTATAGTTAGTGAAACAGGAAATAGTTTATCAAATAAAATACTTTATGTTGCTGAAGAGGGATATCTTGCCGAGAGTATAGTGTACTTGTATGTTATGGATATGTAGTGACATCATTATGTACGTGAACTAGTCACCTTGGTGTCGGTCTTTCTTTGCTGATGCCTTTCAATGTGCTGTCTTGAGACGCCACTCATACCTTCTACCATTGAGACGTGCTGCTGATCGAGTTTAGACTCCAATTAAAGTGCTTGACTAAAATCTGTAACAAATGTAACATCTTCCAGTTCGGACAGAAGGCCACAGGCCCGAAAATTTAACTCTGTTTCTCTCTCCACATGCTACATGACTGGTTGCATATTTCCAGCATTTTTGGTTCGTATTTTAGATTTACAGCAAGCATAGTGTTTTGCCTTTTGAATGATCACCCAAATTGACATTGTGGTAGAGATAATGTCATAAAACATAGCTGAAAAAGTTATGGTTGGGAAAAGTAGTTTACAGTACTCTTTCAAATTATAGGCATACCATGTGCATTCTGCCATTAAATCTTTAATGCAAGCTCCATTCCCAACGTCTGTGTTCCAGCTTTCCATCCCACTTATTCTTCCCTACCTGACTATGTTCAGTGCCATTTTCAAAGACTGTATCAGTTGTTAGCAATTTGAAGGAAAAAAAACAGTATTTTTAAACCAAGATTCCACAACCCCAGGAAGTACTTTACAGCCAACAAACTACTTTTGAAGATCCTACAAACTGCAATGATATACATCTGTTTATTGGTTGAGGGTTAACTGCTGTCCAGGAAACTGAGAAAACACCTCTTCGATTGAGAAGAGGAATGTCTTAAGATTGCAGACATTAATTAAATGGTACATTTTTACTTAGTTGTGTAGTCAGGTCACTAAGTAACTACTTTTAATTTACTTTAATGCAAGCTGGTTAGTCATAAAGCAAATGAGTTTCATTGTTGTCAGTTAATGTTTAATCACTGTTGTCCATGGTTATAATTTGAATGTTCTATTTAATATAGAATCCTTGGAATCTATTACAAACCCTGCAAATGTACTTGCTCTTTCATGTAAAACAGTTCCTTTTTTGGCATCTTTAACAGGCTAAAGTTAGTTAAAACAGAAACAGGATTCACACAAAGGACAAAACGAGGATAATGAATGCACTATGAGGAGATACACTTATGACCAGAGGCCCTTCATGATAACAGACTTTCAGTCACAAAAACCTGAAATATTAACAATGCCTCACAGTATATGTGGAACATTTCCCAAAATACAGGGGAAAAGTAGAAAGACAAAACATATGCTTGTATCCTAAGAATTGGGTCAGCAGTTCAACAACCTACTGTTTCTCATCACATCATTGTGAACACATCCTTCTCAAAAATGTCAATTCAGTTCGTAAGCAATAAAACAGATCAACTACTTCTATAAAGTTAGTAAAACTGCCTGATTTCTGAAGTTTTTTTTAAAATTTCCCATTTTTGCATTGTTTTAAGGCAAACATTTCAAATTATTAAAGTATATTGTAGTTTTACTTTTTGGACAGTCAGATTGCTGACATATATGGAAACCCACCTAAATGCTGAAAAATTTTCTAAACTGAACTACTGAAAAACCAATAAAATTACGTTGATTTTTCCTGCAAAATGGTTGTAGTACATGTGAACATATGAATTAAGAGCAAGACTAGACTACTCTGCCCCTCAAGCAAATCCCGCTTTTCTAATTGTAACCTCAACCCACATTCCCGCCTACCCTGATAATCTTTTGCCCCCTTATTAATCGAGAATCCATCTAGCTCTGTTTCCATTGTGTCTTGAGGAAGAGAGAACCAGAGACTCACCACCCTCAGAGAAAAGCATCCTACTCATCTCCAGCTTAAAATGACTGACTCCCTATTTTTAAACAGGTAGATTGGAACTGTGTTCTGCCTCTTAAAGATAAATCTGGTATACAATGTATTTAGTTGCTTGGAATCTATGTTCAACTGAAGAGTAAAAGTGATTAAGGTGCGGAAATTTCTTGATGGGAGACTATGTTTCCTTTTAAATTTTCTCTAGACAAGCTACTGCAGTCCTAAGACCATAAGAAATAGGAATAGGAGTAAGACATTTGAGCCTGCTTCACCATTAAAAGGATCATGGCTGATCCAACATTCCTCATGTCCTCATAAAGCCAATTCCAAGTTGTCAGTAAAAAAATTTGTAAGCACTCCCACCTGTAAAAATGACAAAAGGATACAGCCAATTATAACTCAGACTGAAAATATAACTGGGATTTAGGTAGCAATGTGTTAACAGCGGGTCAGAGGCTACAATTTACTTGGGGGTTGGTCAACTTAGTTGGTTGGATGGCTAATTCAGGATGCAGAGCGACACCAGCAGTGTGGGTTCAATTCCTGTGCTGGTCGAGGTTATTCATGAAGACCTACTTCCTGAACTGGCCTGAGGTATAGTGATTCTCAGGTTAAATCACCAACTGTCAGCTTGCCCCCTCAAACAGCCTATGGTTAGCTAGGACTATGGTGACTTTACCTTTTACTATTTAACATTCATATAAAAAACTTATGGGGCAAAGAGTGACAAAGAATGTACACTGAAAAACGTAAACAGGAAACAATGAAACATTTATTTAAGAGTGATCATAACAAGGTAAAATTCAATGTTAGGTTTGAAAAGGAGAAGTTTAATAGTTAAAAATTTAGAAATGCTGAAGGCTACCTTACAATGGTATGAAACAGACAGTGATGGCAGCTAATTGGTGAAACCTCAGATGAACGATGGTAAGTGTTCAAAAATGTAGAGTTTAGACCCCTAAGGTGAAAGAACTCTACTTACCAAACAAAGCAGCCATGGTTGACAAAAGTGTTGCGAGATAAGGCAAAACTAAAGAAAGAGCATATAAAGTACAAAGAGTAATGTAAATCCAGGGGAGTTGGAGTGATATAATGAACAGCAAAGGCAGCAAGATAATAAGAGCTGTAAAAACTGAATTCAAAAAGAAACTTGAGCCAGATTTTAAATATTAATATAATTTTCTGTACAACTATGTCAGAAGAAAAAAAAAGAGACTCTTTAAAAACAGAGAAGACAATATTACAAAGGAAAATTTAAAATCTGCAGACTTGTTGAATAGTTACCTTCTCAGTTTTCACAGTATAGAGGAAAGGGATACTATATCTAACATTCCAGGAAAACTAATAATGAATCTTATCTCTCTAATCTTTCCTCCATCATTATATGAATCACAAAGCTGAAATATACATCCAAACAAAACACTGTATACTATCCTAGCTTTCAACTTCACGTAGACTGCATAAGGTGAAAAGTTAAAAGCCTAACAAAAATAAATGCACGAAATATAAGTTATGCCATAAATGCTTGAGTAATAGTAGCCGGCCCCTGACCTTGGACCAAAAAATCTTATCTCTTTTACTTACCACCTGCGTTCCAGCTCTCCTACAGGTCGACTCTCTTCCTCTCACTCAATTTCCCGATCCGACTCTTCCACTTGCCATTTTTCTGCCTGACTTTCTCGCTCGCTGTTTCTTTTTCTTTAAACCCTCACTATGAGCATGACTCAGAGGAGGAGCAGTGAGAGGGAAGTAGCAAAAGAAGGGAGCTGTGAACGGGAGAATCAGGCAGTATGTGAGAGAGTGCAACAGGGAAGCAGCAAGTAAGAGAGTCAGGCAGGAAGGCAGTGAGCAGGAGAGTCGGTCAGGCATGTAACAAGTGGTAAAGTCTTGAGGTGCAGAATAAGTCACCAAAAGAGCCACTAATTGAATTCTATGGACTCTGTTGGCCCCAGTGCAAAACAATTTCAGCCTTTCGAAAATACTAATTATGTACAAGTCAACTTTGCTTGAAAATTTGGTCTCAGAAACTCACTGTTGCACAAGTATATTCAGTTTTCTACTGAATATACAGAAAAAGGAACAGGTGTAGGATATAAAATCAATAATGTATACTTTATGTCAAATAAACTAGTAAAAAGCCACTATCCCTCATTCCTTCATAGATGATGTAATCTACATTTTTATTGAATCTTCCAGCTGACTTAATCTCCAGGGGATAATATTTGTCAATTCCGTCCATGTCCAAAAAGTAGGTCAAAGAAAAAACTCCTCATACTAATTTCTTTTCCACTTCCAATTTCTTTTCATCATCTTTCTTTTGTTGCAGAGGTCAATGGTTCAAGTACTAAGATGCTCCATGTATCTTTCAGTTTCCATCTAAGTGTGTCTTTAAAGGAGGCTTAATGATCCTGCTCCAGGAGCAGATGCTCCTCAGCAAGCACATCTGATCGCTTCTCGACCTTTGGCTGAGATTAAGTGTAGTATTGACATGCTGTACTTGGTTGAAGTCATTAGGTTACATTTTAGCCTCATTTGAAGCAATTTTTTAAAGGGGCATCTCGGCCTTTTGGCTAAGATGCAAATGAGATCAAGCCTTGAAGGAGGAGCTATACCTACTCCAATCAGCTTGGATCATGTAGATCAAGCCCAAAACAGGAGGTGAGTGCCCTGTCTTGTCAGCTTGGATCGGGAATGTTTCAACTTGTTGAGACTCTGAATTGGATTTCATTGGATTGAATTGGAATAAAAAAAATCTGAAGCAAGAATGTATAGGGTGCTCTACATTCATCCACACCGCAGTGTTACACTTTGGCCTTGGTGTGGGCAGAGCAGTTAGGTGGGCCATGTATTGTTCAGTTAATATCTGCTGTTGCCACAACAGTGGTTGCATTGTCATTTCCAGTACTACCGGCTGTGGTTTGAGCAGTCTGCAAAGATGTAAATGAGTCCAGACTGATGCACGTACTACCCAATTCTTATTCAGGACCATTGGCTGGAATGGATGTGGCACAAGCTATTTCAATGAGCTGTAATAGCACAGTTGTCTAATCATCATGCGCAAGATGCCATACGCTGGTGTCAAAGTGTGTAGGGTTTTACATCTTCATTCATGACACTATCTGCACCATGGGCATGGCTTGATCATGGTTCAGTTGGCAACACAGGTGCCTCATTCGCAATCAATGACATTCATGTGAGGAAAGATGCAAACAACCATGTTTATATTAGAGAGGGTAGCTGCAGTTTGAATGTGACAATCATATTTATAAATATTGTTTCACTTCCTTGGTGCCACAGTCTTGGGCATCAAAGTACAAGGATCTTGATGTAGAGGTCTGTCACCAGGATCCATCTGATAGCAGTTGTTATTTTGGAGGATCTTTTATAAATCTATTCTGAACATAGACCCATATGCAAGGACCCCCTTGGGCACAGAATCAGCCCTTGATGCATGCCCTTGCCTCCCTGCTTCTCTGCCACTGGTGAACTCATTCACCTTTTCTATTTCACAATGGCCTGAATGAAGCCATGGGCTTCCTCTTCATCTTGTGCCTCAGAACTTGGTGGTCTGCCCGTGGCCTCTTTGTCATCAAGTTGCAGGCTGCTCTGCTGCACAATTGTGTACAGCATTCTCTAAGCTCTTGTGGGCGTATTAGAGAGCTCCAGTTGAGCGATAAAGGCTTCAAAATCTCATCTTTAAAATGGCAATGGCAATGGCCTGCTCGAAGGCAATCCAGGTGATGACATAGCTGCTATTGTAAGTTTCACTTTACCTCAGATTGTGGGTTCCTTAAGGGGATCATGTCCTTCAGGGATAACCCTTGCCTTCTAGGAGTCAGCCCCAGATCTGTGTGGGTGAATGAAACTGAATGGGAGTTGCAAATTTCAACGTATGACGGAGCTGCCCAGGAATCTTGCACACACTTGAAGAAACAAGTATTGTGGCCACAAACTACCTGGACACCGATGAAGTGTAATGACTTGCAATTCACTAAAGTGTTCACATGCTGAATGGGGGCCGTTATTGCAATAAGAATGCAGTCCTGTAAGCTGGACAAACATTATGGCTCTCTGAGTCAGAGACTCAAAATCCACGGAGAATCTAAGATACTTCCTCAGATGAGCAAACAGGATATTAGTCACTTCTTTAATGCATGCGAGTGCTGCTGACTGGGAAATACCAGCCATTTTTCTGTAAAGAGCTTGAGGCATAGAAGTTCAGTGTGACGGTTAACTTCGCAATCAAGGGCAGGGATTAGGTGTCGATGAATTGTGGCTCCAATTGTATCTGCACAATGCGTAAAATGTCTGTCACATCATGACTCAACTCAAGTCTGGTACTGATTTTTTATGTTGAGATATGATAATCTTAGCCTGTGCACAATTTCTACTGGATAGAACCTGGGCATTCTCCCTCTCCTCCTTATACTTTCTCGTGCGCGTGCCACAGCCTCTTCCATCTGAACTCTAACTCATCCTTCAGGCTCTGGCTGCTTACTTCGACTGGTTTCTCCTGTGTCTATGTGAGAGGGCACCATGCTCATCCTCTACACTTACTCAGATGAAGTGCTATTAACCCTTCTGAAGAATTAATTGTTTCTTTGCATTTGGGTGCAACAATCAGTGGAGGCAATGGAAAATTGCCTGACAGATGAACTACTCATACCTGGTACATTCTGCGCACTTTAGAATCCACGCAGCTGGGATGCCAAAAATACAGAAGTCAATAAGGGAAGTTGGTGATTTAAATGGCAAGCTGTTTCTGCACATTTGCATAGGCATGAAACTCACCCTGAGAAAAATGGAACATACCATGTTCTGGAGCGGGACTACCTGGTCTTGGAGCAGCAGGGCTGGCTGTCGGTTTCTCTGCGATGAATAAATTAGCATCTATCAGGTGGGAGAATTCCACTTGATAGGCTCCGCTAATGAAAGCGGAAAACCAATTCTGGAGAATCACGGCCTATGTTTATTGCTGGTTTGCTCTTCTATTTTCTCCTTCTTCAATAACTTCTTGACCATTTTTTTCTCATTTTAAAATCTTCCCAATCATCAGAATTGCAACTCTTTTAGGCAACATTGCATATATAAAATGGCATTGTTACTCCTACAACACAGGGTGTCCATTTAATTCATTTGTGCATTTAGTTTGTTCTTTGCAATGCGAACAAATGTAACAGCTTAACATTTAAGGAAATTAGGAGTGCCAGAAGGGGTCATGAGAAGACCTTGGCGGGTAAGATTAAGGAGAATCCCAAGGCCTTCTATAAATATGTGAAAGGTAAAAGGATGAGAAGAGAAGGGATAGGACCTATAAAAGGTGAAGGGGGAAAGGTCTGTGTGGAACCAGAAGAAATGGCAGAGGTGCTCAATGAGTACTTTGCCTCAGTATTCACGGTGGAAGCTGATCTGGGAGATTTTGCTACGGATTTGCAGCAGATGGAAAAGATTGAGTTTGTGGATATTAAGGTGGAGGATGTGTTAGAACTTTTGAATTCTATCAAGATAGATAAGTCGCCGGGACCAGATGGGATATACCCCAGGATACTGTGGGAGGCGAGGGAAGTGATTGCAGAGCCCCTGGCGATGATCTTTGCGTCATCAGTGGAGACGGGAGAGGTTCCGGAAGATTGGAGGATTGCGGATGTAGTCCCTATTTTCAAGAAAGGGAACAGAGATAGCCCGGGAAATTACCGACCGGTGAGTCTGACCTCAGTGGTTGGTAAGCTGATGGAGAGGCTTCTGAGGGACAAGATCTACGAGCATTTGGAGAGGTTTGACATGATCAGGAATAGTCAGCATGGATTTGTCAAGGGCAGGTTGTGCCTTACAAGCCTAGATGAGTTCTTCGATAATGTGACTGAACACATTGACGAAGGAAGTGCCGTGGACGTGGTGTACATGGACTTCAGCAAGGCGTTTGATAAGGTCCCCCATGCAAGACTTCTTGAGAAGGTGAGAGGGCATGGGATCCAAGGGGCTTTGGCCTTGTGGATCCAGAACTGGCTTGCCTGCAGAAGGCAGAGAGTGGTTGTGGATGGGTCTTTTTCTGAATGGAGGTCAGTCACCAATGGAGTGCCCCAGGGATCTGTTCTAGGACCCTTGCTGTTTGTCATTTTCATAAATGACCTGGATGAGGAAGTGGAGGGATGGGTAAGTAAGTTCGCTGATGACACGAAGGTCGGTGGTGTTGTGGATGGTCTGGAAGGATGTTAGAAGTTGCAGCAGGACATAAATAGGATGCAGGACTGGGCGGAGAAGTGGCAGATGGACTTCAACGCGGATAAATGCGTAGTCGTCCATTTTGGCAGAACCAACGGGATGAACGAGTACACTATCAAGGGCAGGAGTCTTAGTAGTGTTGAAGAGCAGAAGGATCTTGGGGTCCGGGTCCACAGGACTCTTAAATCGGCCTCGCAGGTGGAAGAGGTGGTCAAGAAGGCGTATGGTGTACTGGCCTTCATTAATCGAGGGATTGAGTTTAGGAGTCGGGAGGTAATGCTGCAACTTTATAAGACTCTTGTCAGGCCTCATTTGGAGTACTGTGCGCAGTTCTGGTCGCCTCACTATAGGAAAGACATAGAAGCTATTGAAAGGGTACAGAGGAGATTTACAAGGATGTTGCCTGGACTGGGAGGCATGCCTTATGAAGTTAGGTTGAGGGAGCTGGGTCTCTTTTCCCTGGAGAGACGAAGGTTGAGAGGCGACCTGATAGAGGTTTATAAAATGTTGAGAGGAATGGATAGGGTGGATTCTCAGAGGCTATTTCCCCAGGTTGAAATGGTCGCTACGAGAGGACACAGATTTAAGGTGCGGGGAGGAAAGTACAGAAGTGATGTTAGGGGTAAGTTTTTCACTCAGAGGGTGGTGAGTGAGTGGAATCGGCTGCCGTCAGTGGTGGTGGAGGCGAACTCGCTGGGGTCTTTTAAAAGACTTCTGGATGAGTATATGGGGTTTTATGGGATTGGGGGTTATAGATAGATGTTGATGTGATCGGCGCAACTCGTGGGCCAAAGGGCCTGTTTGTGCTGTAGTGCTCTATGTTCTATGTTCTATTTGGGATGTAAGGCTCTTTGGTCAAATTCTTGCACTGTCCATTCTCTTTCCAGATTTTGTTGTGTTTCTAATATTTTCTTCTTTTACTTGAGATTTCTAAAAATGGATATACACAAGTTATTTGTTGTTTTATGCAAGTTATGAATTTGTGCTGAAGCTATGAATGATAGTGCAACAAATATGCACCATGGCACCCTATAAATATTGCAAGATTATTTGAAACCTTTGTATTGTGATTTTTTTTCCTTATTAAAAATAGTTTAACATTAACAAGTTCAAGAATTGCATGCTAAATGCATTTATTTAAAACCACAGGTTGAGTTATCTGTCAACTTAAACCCTTATCTGAGCTATTATATTCAGAATAAACTGGTAGGCTAATGCCAGATGTTTATCACACTGTCTTTGATTTTGCAGACAGTCACCCATTGAAAACATGTCTTTTCATGTTTCTACATGTACAAATTTGACACTGAACCTTTGCACAGAGCCTTAGACAGGCAAACGCCACTCTGCATGTAAAGCCCTGCATTTCTTTTCAATGCAATTGCTGGAAAGGAAGTGAAGTAATTGTCAAGTAAGCCTATTTAACTTTTCTGTTCTCTTTGGTTCAGCTCTCTAAGTTACAAAGTTCACATCTTGTGAAAGTTTTCTACTTCCTTTAAATACTGTAGCTTGCAAAGCAGAAATGCTTGGGTATCTATGGTAACCTCCAATTATTTACTTTCAGTACTCAACACAGGAATGTAAACCGCCAATTTGTAAAAGACATGTCGTATAAAATTAGATGAAGTAAGAAATACCTTAATCTGTGCAAAAAATAAGTTGTGACAAACAAAATCTGCTGCATTACTCAGTGACAGTCACGATTCATTACTGTATGAAACTTGTCCTTAGTTAATTATGTCATAGAATCATAGAGAATCATAGAATCCTACAGTGCAGGAGGCCATTCAACCCATTGAATTTGCACCGACCACAATTTCACCCAGGCCCTATGAGATATTAAGGGGTTAATATCTCATGCAACTATGAGCTTTTGCTGGGTTTACCCAAACCCAGCAGTTTGGGTAAATGACAAGCTTAAGATACCTGTGACTAATCCCACTTACCCATACAGTTCTCTTTCTTTCACCTGACAAAGGGGCTAACCTGAAAGCTTGCGAGTATATTATCAAATAAATAGGTTGGACTAAAACCTGGTGTTGTCAGACTTTTTACTGTCTTTCAACATAGCCATATTATGACCTTAGATATGGTTAACCTGGCTAGAACAAAGGGTGTCTTGTGATTAGTTATATTGCATCAGACTGCATGTGACCATGAGGATTGTAAAGCTACGTAAAGGGGGGTATCCCATTGTTCGGGGCACCTTTGCTACCTGACTCCCAGCACTAAGTGGAAGTTACATAGCAAACGCTAGCCAGCTTGCATATGTTAGAAGAATAAAGAACTTTTGAATCGGACAATGGTTGGTATTTGCCTTTGTATCAAGGACAGAACAGTCTTGCAAAAATGAATCTAACAATTGGCACTGCAGAGCAGGGCTCCAACATATGCAGACATCCTCTGAGGTGGACTGATCGTCTGGGTGTCAGCAATGTGAGATGGATGGGCTCACAAGGTAAGATTAACCTTGGTCTCTCTCACTGAACTAATAATCAGTTGACCCCTCATCCCCCGAGGCCCTGTATTGACGGAACCTGGAGACGACTTAAATCGTTGAACATTGACCTGTCCTTCACTGTGTGGTTCGAGTTCCCTGAGTGGCCTGATAGTTTGAGTCTCCAGGTTTATTTGTTAAGACACCGGATGGTTAGAGCACCCCTCCGAGTGGCGTGGAAGTTAGAGTCCCCAGGTTTATTTAGTAAGATAATGGAGGGTTCAAGTCCCCCACGTGTACCTGGAGGTTAAAGTCCCCAGGGTTTTGGTATATTAACTTCAGGAGGTTTGAGTCCCCCAGTTGACAGGAGTTTGAGTTCCTAGGTCACTGGAAGTTTGAGGTTTGAGTCCTCTAAGATATACTGGAGGGTGGGAATTAGGTGAAGTTGGACCAGTGACTACTTGCGCTGATCGAAAGGAAGCGCCTCTCTCAAACATGCAGCCTTAGATCGTTTGTTAAGAGGGGAAATCCCCCATGCAAAGGTCAGGACCCTGAAGTGGGCATAGAGGCAACAAAGCACTGAGAATCATGAAGCACAAGTGGTCTTTTAACAATGGGTCAAATTTTGGATAAGGCACGGGATGGGACCCCATTGTATAAAATGTGTTGGGAAAACTCAAAGGATGAGGAGCGACTTTAGCGCTTGTCAGGGTATTTAAACAAAAAGTTGGGAAATGAAAATTGGCCAACAGGGGGAACTTGGGATTTGGACAAGTGTATTAAAGCAGAAGAGGCTATTTGGAAATGTAACGTGGGAAGCAAATAGAAAGTTTTACTGTCTTTATGGAGAAAGAAAGCCAATGAACTAACCGAAAAATTGAAGTTAGCCAGCTGGGAGGATAATGCAAGTAGGAGAGGAATCAGTGAATGTGATGATGAAGGGAAACCCAAAACTTAGGAAATGTTGAAGTGAGAATGTGAGAAGTATGAGAAGGACAAAAGAGATAGAGCAGAACAAGAGAGGTTGGAAAGGGAGAGACGAGACCAAGAAAAAGGGGTAGAGCGACAGGCCAAACAAAGGAAAGATAAAAAACCGGAGGTACCTCCTGACAAATCTGGCATGCCATTGTTGTTCCAAAGTACTGACACTGATGCATTATTAAATGTACCGCCAAGCTGCCGATGATTTGGCAGTGACCAGGGGTAATGCCAGGGCTGACTATGCTGCCAAAAAGGTTGCAACAGCCCAAACTAACACTGTGCCCTCCATGAATAAGCGGGCGATAAAATCGCTCACCTTCATTGAACACACCGGGCATGTCAGATATAGTCACTATTCAACGCTTATAGGGGGACGCCCCTGCTCCTGAAAAAGATCTTTGGAAGACGCATGGATGTTCGCATTCCGCGTCATCAGGCCTCTGGGTTACTTCAGCTGGCCAAGTTTGTAATCCAGATGCACTGCTGCGTTTACTACTTGATTGTCTACACTCTGGCACCCACCTTGGGAAGGAGGGAATGAGTGGAATATTGCTTCGTACCTGGTGGCACCCCTGACTAGCCAAGACAGCTCAGTCTCGCGTTGCATCATTTTTAACATACCAACAAATTAACATTGACCAAGGAATTAAATGCTCACCAGGGAAAACACCTTTGCCGGGCGGCCCATTTGATTGTATTCAGTTGGATTTTACTGCGTGTGCAGTGTTATAAGTATTGTCTTGTAATTGTTGATGTGTTTAGTAGATGGATAGAGGCTTTCACAACTACAAATAACAAGGCTCGACAGTAGTAAAATCGTAACTGACAGAAATAATACCGAGATTTGGGGTACCCCAACAGATTAGCTCAGATAATGGCCCCCATTTTGTAGGGAAAATTAGTAAGGAACTATGTGACATTCAGCAGCAGTTCCACTGTGCCTACAATCCTCAGGCAGCAGGGTAGTGGGAAGAGCCAATGGGGCCTTAAAGCTAAGCTAGTCAAGCCAACAGCTGAAACCGGTCTAAACTGGTTAAAAGTCTTACCCTAGCCTCCACCACATGAGAATAACACCCCACTCTACCACTGGACTCTTGGCTGTGGAGACAATCTATGGTAAACCAACCAATATGCCCTGGGATGCAAATACAAGCCCGCCCACCCAGATAGATTTACACGTTATGGGAGACAAAGTGCAGAAGTATTTCCAACAGCTAACCTCATCTTTAAATTTCTACATTCACAGATACAGTGCACCTTTGAATCAACTCCACAGATACCAGATCAAGATTCTTCCCTGGACCACAGATAGGAGACCTCGTGCTAATAAAGAATTGGGATCGACCCAAACTTGGACCACAGTGGAAAGGACCATTCCAAGTTCTCTTCCAGACTCAGACTGCAATCAAGGTTCAAGGACAACCTAGCAGGATACATCTGAGTGACTGTAAATGGTGAACACCAATATCTACCAATAAATCATGAGGTTTATCTTCACCTTCTTCAGCCTTTCGGCTAAGTTCCTGGCACCAGGACAAACGGACCAATGGAAAGGAAGCTTGAAAGATGGACTGAATACTGGACAATTTCACTCTAACACCTTTTTGTACATGTCTTATGAGTATGCTGTAAAGTTTAATGTAAGTGGGTGTTGGGTCTGCTCACACATATGACCACATGCTAAAGAAGGGATTCCTCTGTTCCCTATTCCTCTCAACCCCCAGGAAATGATAGAATGGATTTTGTATCAAAACGTGACTAAAAACAGAATGAGGGCTGTGTTCACGCCTGTGGGCTTCATAAAAATTAATGCACAGGATGTCCCTCTATGGGTATCTTTGGGCAAAAATATTGGTCAACTTGTAGAGAGGCGTAATGAATTCTTTTAAGAACCATTACCAACCCAACTAAGATAGATCGGACTCCCCACGCCAGTTTGTTATAAAAAAATTAACAAAGAGGATCTAATGCCTGATAAGAAACGGAACCATACCCGTTAGCCGTAGCTAGGGAGGTCTTGCTGCGGCTGTATAGGGCATTGGTGAGGCCGCAGCTGGAGTACTGTATGCAGTTTTGGTCGCCTCACTTATGCTAGGATATTTTGGCCTTGGAGGGAGTGCAGAGGAGGTTTACTAGGCTGATGCCGGAGTTGAGGGGGTTGAGCTATGAGGAGAGGCTGAATAAACTAGGCTTGTACTCGTTGGAGTTTAGAAGAATGAGGGGAGATCTCATTGAGACGTATAAGATGATGAATGGGATGGATAGGGTAGAGGTGGAGAGACTCTTCCCGCTCAGAAAGGACAGTAGGACTAGGGGGCACAGCCTCAAGATAAAGGGGGGCGGTTTAGAACGGAGTTGAGGAGGAACTTCTTCACTCAAAGGGTGGTGAATCTCTGGAATTCTCTGCCCGTTGAGATGGTGGAAGCTGCCTCGCTAGATATTTTTAAGACGCGGGTTGATGGGTTTTTGATAAGAGAGGGGATTAAGGGTTATGGGGAGAGGGCGGGAATGTGGAACTGAGACGCGACAGATCAGCCATGATCTTATTGAATGGCGGGGCAGGCTCGAAGAGCTAGATGGCCTACTCCTGCTCCTATTTCTTATGTTCTTATGTTCTAATGCATTCAGTAGTTTAGTATTACCAATCCCAGTCAGAAAGGAAAAAAGGTTTCTTGTCCCACTGGACAAACTGGGACGTTCGTACAGAATGCCATCTTACCAAAAGAATGTGAAGTTTGGGTCAGAAAGGAAGAAAAATCACATTGCCCAATAACAACAGTTTCCCAGTTAATCCAGGCCTATTAGGTGATATGATATCATACAATGGCGCCTACTTTGTCTGTGGCAATAACGCCGATCCTTGGCTTCCCTGGGAATGGTCTGGATCTTGCTATCTAGCATATGTGATCCCCTATGTCCGACATTATGGATCCCTACATCTCCACCCCAAGATACACCTGTTGAGATCTAAACGGGACATAACTGAAGCTGAACGATTTTGGATGATAGCCTTTCCTGCCTATGTGACAGCAAAGGCGGCTTGAGAGCTGACCAATATGGCAGCAGCTCTTGAGAAAATAGCTAGTGATACTGCAGATGGATTAGAGGATGTTAGCACCGCTATCTCCGAAGTTTCAGCTGAAGCCGTAGCTATATGGACGGTGGCACTCTAAAATCAAATGGCTTTAGATTACTTGTTGGGTACCAGAGGCATCAGTGCCCTAATAGGCTCTGAGTGCTATACATATATTCCAGAATCCTCCGACCATATCACTGATTTAGCTGAGCATATTAAAAAGACAGCAGACAATATTAGAACCAAGGGACAGAACTTTAAGGACTACAATCCCCCTGTCTGGTGGCCCTTTGGTAACCTCTTTGAGGACTGGGGAGGAATGATAATGCATTTGGAAGTCATTATTCTGGTGGTTTGCTTATTACTGCTCTTGCTACAATGTGTTTATCGAAGCCTGGCCTATAACAGAGCCCAAACCTCCTCTCTTGATGAGACCACGTTTGGAAATATTGAGTGCAGTTCTGGTCGCGTCACTATAAGGATGTGGAAGCATTGGAGAGAGTGCAGAGGAGATTTACCAGGATGCTGCCTGGTTTGGAGGGTAGATCTTATGAGGAAAGGTTGACGGAGCTGGGGCTTTTCTCTTTAGAGTGGAGAAGGAAGAGAGGTGACTTAATAGAAGTTATAAGATGATGAGGGGGACAGATAGAGTGGACATTCAGAGACTATTTCCTTGGGTGGATGTAGCTGTTACTAGGGGACATAACTATAAGGTTCATGGTGGGGGATATTGGAAAGATGTCTGAGGTAGATTCTTTACGCAGAGAGTGGTTGGATGTGGAATGCACTGGCTGCTGTGACAGTGAAGTTGGACACTTTAGGAACTTTCAAGCAGTTATTGGATAGGCACATGGAGCATACCAGAATGATAGAGAGTGGGATAGCTTGATCTTGGGTTTGGACTTAGCTTGGCACAACATCGAGGGCTGAACGGCTGTACTGTACTGTTCTATGTTCTAAAGGTTTAAGTTATTATGAAATGATAAAAAGGGGACATGAAATATTAACAGCTTATAAAAGCTCTCATAATAAGAGCTTTTGCAAAAACCAGCTAAACCAGCAGTTTGGGTAAATGACAAGCTTAAGATATCTGTGACTAATCCCACTTACCCATCAACAGTTCTCTTTCTCTCAGCATAACCATATTATGACCTTAGATATGGTTAACCTGACTAGAACAAAGGGTGTCTTGTGATTAACTATATTGCATCAGACTGCATGTGACCATGAGGATTGTAAAGCTACATAAAGGGAGACTGTCCCATTGTTCAGGGCACCTTTGCTATCTGACTCCCAGCACTAAGTGGCAGTTAAGTAGCAAACAGTTGCCAGCTTGCATATGTAAGAAGAATAAAGAACTTTTGAGTCAGACAGCGATTGGTATTTGTCTTTGTATCAAGGACGGAAGAGTCGCGCGAAAAACGAATCTAACACCTATCTCCAAAACCCCACATATTTACTCTAGCTAGTCCCCTTATCACTGCAAACTGCCCGTTTGTCCTTTGGCTACTGGAAGATTAGTAGTTGGAAGTTTGTCTTCTCAAATTCACCATCACACAAGGTAATGACTTTAAAGCCCATCTGAACTGACAAACTGAATGTGGATCTGGAGGATTTATGTTAACCAATCTATGTTAGGTTCAGAAAATAAGTGCTGAAAACTGAGTGCATAACCATTCCATTGTGTTCAATTCAGCTCAACTGCAGGGAATTCAAACAAAACTATTTCGACAATTTGCAAAACTATCTTAAAAATGATTAAATAAACTAATGCATATGTATTTACAATATGTTAAAAATGTTACTTCCTCTCAACTTTTCCATTATATCCACATTTATAATGTAAACTTCTATCATCTTAGGACTGGTGTTGTGACCCTTCTTACTGTTCTCATCCCAGTCTAACGCCGGCATTTCCACATCTCTGTAAATTTGTCAATTGTAATTAAACCCTTCTGAACCTAGAGTCATTGCAATGCCTGGAGGAAGAGTATCGAAACATCATAACCAGTTTACATTATAGATGTGGAAATAGCAATTTATAATGAAAGTAGAAAAAAAGGACAGAACACATGGCCATAAAATGGGGCATGAAATGCCACTATATACTCTAATCCAATTATCACCCATCCTCCAAGCCCACTTGGTCTGAAAATACACTTGGGCTAGGCTTTTCAATTCTTTCTCGGGAACCCAGTCCCCAGTTTAGTTCCAGCTCCCGATCCTGCAAGGTTTGTTTTTAAAGGGCCAGATCAATCGATGGGAGGGAGTGGGCTCGGCATTCATTCAGAGATGGCGGGTAGGCTCCCAAGAGTGTTGATCCAATGAGAGGCCCTCCAGCATTAATTGGCACTCCCACCAGTCAAGGTGAGAGCTGCCAAAATGAGCAAAGAAATAGGGAAAGGGCCAGGTATGTTTATTTTTAATATGAAAAGGCCACAAATGCCTGGCCTTGGCCCTAGAGGTTACTCTGCACTGCTCACTAGAAATGGAATCATGCCTCCATAAGCTCCATAATGACACTAATAATTGGCCTTAATCAGCTGCCCAACATTTCTTGGTGAACAGCCAATCTGACTCAGAGCCACCCTCATTGAAAATGGTTCAGAGTCGGGATTTTGGCAGGAAACCATACAGATGTCGGCTGCACAAAACTGTGTGCCAAGCCACCTCCAATCTCAGCCCCAGCACATTAAAAATATTCTGGTTTTGATGTTAATTCCCTATCTACACTGACAAGGGAGATCGACCAGAAATATATAAAAAGTGTGTATATTGCATGAAACACGTTGATGCCACGCTCATTTTATATTCATATGCAAATAGGGAGATAGCACCTATTTCAAGTTCACTTTGTAAATTTAATTCTTACCAGTCATGCACTGCGTATGCTGCAGAGGAACCGGAACACACCTGCCACATCCCAGTAATAATTCATTTTAAGGTCTACCTCCTAATCAATTACCAAATGACAAGTTTTTATCCAGCTAAAAACTTATACCCTTTGAAGACTCTTTGTCCCTGTACATTTAAAATAATATCAACACCGTCACCATCGCACTCCATATACAGATGAAAAGGTTATCACAATTATTTATTTCTGATGAAACATGAAATGTTAATATTGCCAAAATGTGCATAATATATTAGTGAAAATACTTGTCAATGTTATTAATGTGAAAGGGACAAGGTGTTTTTGTGACTGAACATTTTAGAAGAAAAATAGGCACCATGGTCATATACTGCCTTCCTCTCCGAATACAATTCCTACAGTGTAGGAGGCCATTCAGCCCATTGAGTCTGCACTGACTCTTTGACACAGCATCTTATCTATGCCCTCTCCCCCACTCTATCCCCAAATCCCCATACATATACCATGGCTAATCTAAGTAAGAAGTCTCACAACACCAGGTTAAAGTCCAACAGATTTATTTAGCAGGATCTCCACACTCACCTGAAGAAGGAGCTTGAGGCTCCAAAAGCTAGTGCTGCCAAGTAAACCTGTTGGACTTTAACCTGGTACGTGAGACTTCTTACTGTTCTTACCCCAGTCCAACGCCGGCATCTCCACATCATAATCTATCTAACCCACACATCTTGAGACACGAAGGGGCAATTTTTCATAGCTAATCCACCCCCTAACCTGTACATCTTTGGACTGTGCGAGGAAACTGGAGTACCCAGAAGAAACCCACGCAGATGCAGGGAGTACATGCAAAATGCCACACAGACTGTTACCCAAGGCCAGAATTGAGCCTGGCGCTGTGAGGCAGCAGTGCTAACCACTGTGCCACTGTTTTTTTTCAACAATATTTCATCTCTCTCAATGTTTTCCTGTTCTTAAATTAAATTTAATTTTGTTACTTCTGCTTTGAAAATGACACCAGAGAACAAAGGCATTTAAGAGCCTGAAAAATTAGCCTAGAACAAGCACAGCTTGATTGAGTAAGAGACAACCAAACTGACGAAGACAGAGGAAATGAATGAAACAGAGTCAGAGACAACGCAATGCAGGAGGTAAGAGAAAGAGGTTTAGAATAAAGGGACAGTTAGAAAAACAACAAAGACGGTAGTTCATTAATACAACAAGTTTCTTGGTGGAAAACAATTTAGGTTTCATTTCAACATTAAGTTTGTGGCTTTTACACTGAAACAAAATGGAACTAGCTCCAAAGATTTAAGCTCTAATTGCAGTGTTGGTGCCAAGGAAATCCTATTGCAGAATTAATGTACCTTACAAAAATAAAGAACGACAAGAATAGGTAGGAAAAAAAAATCTTTTCAACAAAGGATATCTCCTTTAAGTGAAATCTCTAAGTATCTGACAGGCAACAGGACTGATGTTACAGGGACAAACCAGCACTTTTCAATGATTTTCTATCAAATGATATGCTTCCCAAAATGATGTCCTTCTCACAACTTGGGATTTTTCCAATTTTTCTTGGTGAAATATTGTACTATTACTGCATTCAGTAATTTAACTGTCAGAGAGCTGATTTTAAATTCTTGATCTAGCACAAATAAAGCACATTTATTAAGAATCTTACTGTACCACTATTCATTAGTGTTGCTTTATACCACACCTGGGATGCAGCATAAGTAGACTGTTTTTCTGTTAGTCTTCTAAACTGGCTGCATTTACGGGTCACTCTATATCACGAATCCCAAACTATCTCTGCCAGTTTAACCAGCATGCATGTGGAAACTATTGGTATCACAATGTCCGTGAAAAGTGGATGTGTTGAGTGCACAATTATGAATTATTATACATATGCATTATAATCTTATGATTAATGAATGTACCGTTTCTGATCAGTATGTTTACTGACCCCCCAAAAAAGCTATTAAATCTTAACCACTTGGCTGTAAGAAATCCACCTTATTTAGCTACAAGATGCAACAAACTTGAATACTTAGAATCAGTGGCACAAAATCAACATAAAAGTAACTTTAAATAGCATATTAAAGGAATAATAATCAAGCAGCAAAAGTGCCTAGTATCCAGTAACCTGTGCAATATATAAACTTAATGTTTAATTAAAATGAACCACTGTTGCATTCAAATTTGAATCTGTGAATACAGTGTACACCACTTACACAGTCCCAATTTATCTCAAGACAGTCACCTATTAGGCAATGTCACCAACCATTTGGCACAACCTTAGGCATCAAGTATAAAGGTGCCACTAAAACTACATCAAGCAGGTCAGCTATTTTGAGCAATTCAAGCAGCTGGATAGGATCATCTGCCACACTGTGCAATTTGCCCTGCAGCACTGTTTTTGTACAGTGGTAAAAAAGCAACCTTGCTAAGTACCTTCTGTAGAGAACTTGAGACTTCCAGCTTAACAGTATTCAACAGGTATATTTCTTTCCTTGAATTACTGCTTGATTTGGTACCCATGAAGTGGCAGCAGTAGTTTAGGCACTTTGAAGTTGGCCAGTGGTTTTCATCTTTTCTTGAATGGACCTACCTTGCATTAAGTTGATCTTTCTCTACCCCCTAGCTATGACTGTAATACTACATTCTGCACTCTCTCCTTTCCTTCTCTACGAATGGTATGCTTTGTTTGTTTGGTGTGCAAGAAATAATACTTCATTGTATAGTAATACATGTGACAACAATAAATTAAATTAAATCTGTTGCCTCATCTTTGCCAGAACTCTACGCTTGAATCTCTCCATCCTTCCACTCCAGAACAGTGGCGGCATGGTAGTGGGGTGGCATGGTGGCACAGTGATTATCACTGCTGCCTCACAGTGCCAAGGACCCGGCTAATTCCCTGCTTGGGTCACTGTGTGGAGTTTATACATTTTCCCCGTGTCCACATGGGTTCTTTCCCGGTGCTCTGGTTTCTTCCCACAGTCCATATGTGCTTGTTAGGAGCATTGGCCATACTAAATTCTCCTTCAGTGTACCTGAACAGCACCAGAGTGTAGCAACTAGGGGATTTTCAATGTAACTTCATTGCAGTGTTAATGTAACTACTTGTGACACCGATAAATGTTAAAACTTCAAACTTTACTGAAACGGTTCCTATCAAAGGCACAGATAACATTTTATGCGACTGTGGCAATATACATTCTTGTGATCTATCTCGTCTTTCTCAGCCTGTCTGCAGCTTTAGAAATGGTTAACTAACCATTCTCCTCTAATGCTTCTGCACTGTCTTCCTGCTATGTGGAACAATACTTGTCTGATTCTGTTCTTCCCTCTCTAATTGTAAGCAGTCAGCCACCTGTAATTACTTCTCTTCCTGTTCCTGAACTGTTAGCTCTTATGTTCTCCAAAGATTTATCCTTAGCCTCATCCTACTTTTCATCTGTCCTTCAGTAACATCATTCAAAAACAAAGTGTCAGGTTCCAGATGTGTCATGTTCTCTGATGACACATTGCTCCCACCTCTCTCAATCCCTCCACTATTCCTTAATTGTCAGGCAGCTTCTCTGACATCCAGTACTGTTTTCTTCCCATTAAATATAAACTTTGTTCCCAGGGAGGCTGAAATAGCCTGTTTACAACCTTGGTGTTATATTTGACCCTATGATGAACTTCCAATCATGCCATCACTAAGACCAATTATTTCCAGCACAGTTCCAATACCTTATTTCACCCTGTTTGTTCACCAACAGCGGCTCAGTAGCATTACTAGTGACCAAGTTGGCCAAGTCCAGAAGAACATATGTATGAAATAGGAACAGAAGCGGGTAATTCAGCCTCACAAGTCTGCTCCATCGTTCAATAAGATCATGGCTGATCTGTTTGTGTTTCAAGTTCCACAGTCCATTCTACTTCCTTTGATTCCCTTGTCTAATGATCAGCCAGACTAGGCCTTGGGTAAGTAATGAAAACCAAGAGAAGGGAAAACCTGCTTGACCTCACTAATATACCTACCTTAGGTGCATCTGTCCATGACAGTACTGGGAGGAGGAGTCCTTGCAGAGCTAAAGTCCTTGCAGAGTTAAAGCCCTGTCTTCACACTAAGGATACCCACCATTATGTTAAGTAGCACCACCATTGTACTTAAATGGGGTAGATTCAAAAAAGATCTTGCAGTCAAAACAGGAAATCCATGAGATACTGTATGCTATCAGCAGCAGCAAAATTGTATTCAAATACAGTTTCCAAAATCATGGCCCAACACAGCCCTCATTCTACCATTACCATCAAGCAAAGAGATGAACTTGGTTCAATAAGGAGTGCAGGAGAACATGTGAAGAGAAGCACCAGAAATACCTAAAAATGACGTTCCAATCTGGTGAAGCTACGACACAGTATGACATGCATTTTTAACAACAGAAGCAGCATGCAGGAGAGAACAAAGCAATCCCATAACTAATGGAATCAGATCGATGACCTGTGGTCTTGCCAAGCTCAAACATGAAGGGTGGTGGACAAATCAACAATTAAACAGAAGAGAAGACTACACAAACAAAAATTCTATGATAATGGGAGAGTAGAGTAATCCAAATGACAAAGACTGAGTATTTGCAAGCATCTTCAGCCAAAAGTGCTGAGTGGATGATCTGAATTGGCTTCCTCCCAAAATGCTCAGCCTTCAATTCCTTGCACATGTGAAAAAAGAGCTGAATGCATGAGATACAAAAAAGACGATGGGCCCATACAAAATCCCAGTGGTCGTACTGAGGACCTGTGCTCCAGAACTACACACACTCTAGACAAAATGCTCTGATACAGCTATATGGGGTACATTCAAAAAAAATCTTGCAGTCAAAACAGGAAATCCATGAGATACTGTATGCTATCAGCAGCAGCAAAATTGTATTCAAATACAGTTTCCAAAATCATGGCCCAACATATCCCTCATTCTACCATTACCATCAAGCAAAGAGATGAACTTGGTTCAATGAGGAGTGCAGGAGAACGTGCGAGTAGAAGCACCAGAAATACCTAAAAATGACGTTCCAATCTGGTGAAGCTACGACACAGTATGACATGCATTTTTAACAACAGAAGCAGCATGCAGGAGAGAACAAAGCAATCCCATAACTACCTGACAATGAGCCAGATAATCGGAGCGCATTCCATCACACTCCTGACTTGAGCCTTATAGATGGTGGAAAGGCTTTGGGGAGTCAGGATTCAAGTTATTCGCTTCAGAATTCCAAGACTCTGACCTGCTCTGTAACCACAGTTTTTATATGGCTGGTCCAGTTCAGTTTGTGGACACTCAGGATGCTGATACTGAGGGAGACTCAGCGAGGTTAATATCGCTGACTGAATTTTCTCTTGTTGGAGACTGTCATTGTTTGGCAGTTCTGTGGAGCGAATGTCACTTGTCCGTTATCAGTCCAAGCATGAATGGTGGCCAGATGTTGCTGCATATGGACACAGGCTCCTTCATTATCTAAGAAGTCACAAATCATGCTGAACATTGTGCAGCAAACACCTCACTTCTGACCTTATGATGGAGAGCAGGTGATTGATGAAGCAGCTGAAGATGGTTGGGCCGAGGACACTACTCTGAGGAATGCTGTCAGTAATGTCCTGCAAGTGAAATGACTGGACATCCAAAAACCACAACCATCTTACTTTGTGCCAGGTACAACTCAAATCAATGAAAAGTCTTCCATCTCATTTCCATTGACATTAGTTTTGCTCGGACTCCTTGATGCAACGCTTGGTCAAGGCAGCAAGGGCAGTCATTCTCACCTCACCTCGAGGTCAGTTCCTTTGCCCAAGACGCAATGAATTCAGGAACTGAACAGCCCTGGCAGAACCCACGCTGAGCATCTGTGAGCAGCTTATTGCTGAATAAGTGCCACTTGATAGCAGCACTGTCGACACCATCCATCACTTTGCTGATACTGAGAGATTATTTCTCTTTTAAATGTTCCTTAAAAGTTGTCTCTTCGACCAAACTTTTGGTCATCTGCATTAATGTCACTTACATGGTTCAATGTAAAATTTTGGTTTACAATGATTGTGTAAAACACCCCAGGAAGTTTTATGATGTTAAAGGTGCTGTATATATATTCTGCTGTTATTGTTCAGTCATAGCTGTTTACATATACCATGATACTGTCTGCTGGCTTAATGTTCTAGGCAATATTCCTTACTCTTCCAATTAGACCATAAGACACAGGAGAATTAGGCCACTCAGCTTATGGAGTCTGCTCTGCCATTCAATCACAGCTGATATTTTTCTCATTCCCATTCCCCTGTCTTTTCCCCATAACCCCTGATTCCCTTATTAATCAAGAACCTATCTATCTCTGTCTTAAAGACACTCAATGACCTGGTCTCCACAGCCTTCTGCGGCACAGAGTTCCACAGATTCACTACTTGCTGGCTGAAGAAATTCCCTCTCCATCTCTGTTTTAAAGGATCGCGTCTTTGGCCTGAAGTTGTGCCTTCTGGTTCTAGCTTTTCCTACCTGTGAAAACATCCTCTTCGTGTCCACTCTATCCAAGCCTCACAGCAACCTGTAAGTTTCAATAAGATACTCCCTCATCCTTCAAAAATCCAACGAGTACAGACCCAAAGTCCTCAACTGTTCCTCATAAGACAGGAATCATTCTTGTGACTCTCCTCTGGACCCTTTTCAAGGCCAGTACATTCTTCCTTAGATACCAGGCCAAAATGCTCATAATATTAATTAATTAATAGGAATGGCACTAACATTATTTTTGGAACTCACCTACCATAAAGTCATTTAAATGTTAGACTGGCTATCACATATTGCAGATACATTATGTTAGCACAAACAATACTGTTATGGAATGGGGACTGTATTTCACTAACAGGTACCGTATAATTGAATTGAGAAATATTCTTACATATTTTAGATTATTCACTTTGAATTGAACATTAGATGAAATAAGCGGACCTGACAATGCAGAAACTACTTAACCTTGTCCACCTCTCAAAATGATCACTTTCATGTAATGAAACAGGAAGAAATTAACAGAGATGGCTTTGGTGAGCTGCAAGATTCAGTGTGTCCTTTGGAAAGGGATATTTGAATCAAATTATTGGAACAATGTGAAGCTAAATGATATTTCACCATGTACACAAATTAACCCTGCTATATCATTGGATTTGGTATTAATCAGTTCAAAATCTTGAAAAGAAAACCTTTTAAAAAAAGTTTAAATGTGAGAATCATTTTCACGCAAGTGGGAGCCTTTGTTAAACTCTGTGAAAAGTTAGATTTGATGCACTAAAGTAGCATTTTTGAGTAACTTGTTGGACTAATCTAACCTATTTGCAAATTGCTTGTTGGTACTCCTTTGTGATGCAAGTTAGTTTGGCTTCGCTGAAGGAATTCAGTGATTTTTTTGCATGAGCAGGCACAGCATGAGAAATCCTCCATAGCACACAGAAGCCCTTGAAGTGGCTTTCGAGTCTTGAATAAAGTTTTAACATGTGAATTATATTGAAATCTTAAGCATTTTAACTCTGAAAACTTGAGGTAAAATAGTAGCAAGGAAGAACAAGTTCATTTTGTGTCATGTCACAAGAATTTATGAAAATGTAAAAAAGGGAATAACTTGAAAAACTTGATTCCAGCTTTTATGTTCTATATACTTTTCAACAGGGCTGGAGGTCAAAATTAATCAGCTTGATGTAATTAGCTCTGCAATGTATTTGACTTATTATGAAATTTATTTTCCATGGGAACGCTTTCAAGGTCAGTTCACATATACAAGAGTTATGGAATCTTTTAACATTTTAATAACTGCAGCTAATTGCAATACGAAAACTGAAAACAGAATGGCACCATGGAGCTGAAACTTACATGCTACTATGATCCCTCCCCGCGTCCACCCACCCCCCAGCCCGCTGCCCCACAGCTGAAAAGTCAGGATGGAGCCAGCCTAGAATCCTGATGGATGTCCCACAGTAATTTAGCATCGGGAACAATGATTGCTTTAAGCTAATACTTCTATCCCTTTGTTTGGAAGAGGTCCCACCATACAGAGCAACCCACCAATCTACTGGCCAGCAGCTCTGTAGTCCTGTCAGCACCGGATGGGTGCTATGGCCACTGCTGGGAGTATAGCCTGTCCAACCAGGCCAAGGAGACAAGGTAAGGGTAGGGCTTGACTAATTTAATTAAACTTCTTGATGAAGTGACTGAGAAAGCTGATGATGAGAATGTCATACATGTTTTTCTATTCAAAGTACCACGTAAAAGCATTAAGGTTCATGGGATAGGAGGGTCCACTTGGATAAAAAAAATTTAAGGACAAAATACAGCAAGTAATGGTGTGCAGAAACAGAAGAACTAGGAGGGTTTTGGGGGCGGGGGGGGGGGGGCGGTTGGGGGAGGTGGGGTGGTGGCACACGTGCATTGATCTTTCAAGTCAGCAGAGCATACCGAGAGAGTGGTTCGAAAGCAAATGGGATCTTGGGCTTTGTGAACAGAGGAAGTGAGTACAAGAGCATGGAATTATAGGGAGCCTTTCTAAAGCTCCAGTTAGGTCACAAGTAGAGCATTATGTCCAGCTTTAGTCACCACACTTCGAAAAGGATGTCAGCATCCTTGCGAGGTTGCAGATGAGATTTACCTAAATGGTCCCAGAGATAAGGGTTTTTAGCTACTGGGTTAGGGAGGAAAGTTGGCTTGTTCTCCTTGGAGCAAAGGAGATTTGATAAAGGTGTACAAGGTTATGGCAGCTTTGATGAGGTAGACAAAGAAAGGCAGTTCCCATGAAGTGATGGTATAAGAACTTAGTAATACAGAGTGAAAGTTTTGGGCAAGGAATACAGGGGAAATGTGAGGAGGAACTTTATTTTTATAGTGAATAGTAATGACCTGAAATTTATTGCCTACAAGGGTGCTGGAAGTGGAGGTAATCAATAATTTGAAAAGGAAATTGACAAGCACTTGAGGGAGCTAAACTTGCAGTGCTACGGGGATGGTGGGTGGGGAGAGGTGGAAATGTGACTGGTATGAATTCACTATATAGAACTGACCTAGATTAGTTGGCCTCATCTCCTCCTGTTGTGTTGTAATGGATTCAGTATTCTATTCTAAGATTAATTGCGCAAAATTAGGATTCATGAGATTGGGAGTAATACATGATCATGAATTGAGAATTAGTTAATGGTCAGACAAAAGGAATAAATGGGTGAACAGGTTGTAATTAGTGGTGAACCACAATGATTAGTACTTGGACTCCAGCTCTTTACATTAATGGCTGAAAAAGGGGACTGAGTGCAAGTTTTCTTGAGCATTACTGTTAAAAAAACAACTTTGTCAAAGCTTTTAGTTTTACACTCTGGACAAATCACAAGAATACCAATGTCAAGAGAAACAACAACATTATACTGCATGAGAAGAGGTTACTACTTGGTTTGCATGTGGGCGCTGGAGAAGCCATTGAGAAAGTACCAGTTTGTAGTGACCGACAGCAAGCTGCCAAGTATTGTTTGACATTTAGATGAGGCATTTGACTTTAATTGACCAAGACACTGCCCTATTAAATAAACCATGAGAGGGCTATCACTTCTTTTGTTTTATTTTGTAAGTGTGTCTGGCTAGGCTAGCATTTATTACCCATCCTTAATTTCCCTTGAGAAGGTGAGCTGCTTACTTGAACTGCTGCTGTTCCTGTGGTGTAGGTGCACCCCCCACAATGCTGTTAAGGAGTATCAGAACTTTGGGCCAGCAAAAGTAAAGCAGCGGTGAGTTTTTTCCTAGTCAGGATAGTGGCTTTGAGGAAAGTTTCCAAGTGGTGGTATTCCCAAGTGTCTGCTGATCTTGTCCTTCCAGATGGTAGCAGTCATGCGTTTGGAAGATGCTGCCTAAGGAGCCCTGGTAAATTGGTAGATGGTACACACTGCTGCCATGGCTCATTGGTGAGAAGTGTTAATGCTTGAGAGTGCCAATCAAGTGGGTTGCTTTGCCTTGAATGGTGTTGAGGTTCATGAGTGTTGTTGGAGCTTTATTCATTTGGACAAGTGGAGAGTATTCCATCACATACCCTGACTTATGCCCTGTAAATAATGGGCAAGCTTTGCGAAATCAAAAAGTGAATGACTCAGCACAGGATTCCTAGCCTCTCACCTGCTCTTATAGCCACAGTATTTATATGGGTAGTCCACTTCAGTTTCTGGTCAATGATAGCCCCCAGGATGTTGATAGGATTTGGTGATGACAATGCCATTGAATGTCAAGGAGTGATGGTTAGATTCTCTCTTGTTGGAGATGGTTATTGCATGGCACTTGTGTGGTGCGAATGTTATTTGCCACTTGTCAGCCCAAGCCAAGATTCAGGTCTTGCTGCAATTAGACATGAACTCCTGCAGTAACTGAGGAGTTGTGAATTATGTCATCAGTGAAGTTTCTTACTTCTACCCTTATAATGGAAGGAAGGTCATTGATGAAGCAGATAAAGATGGTTGGGCCCAGAACACGAGTATGTGAAACTCTTGCAGAGGGGTCCAGAAACTGAGACGACTGACCTCCAACCAGCACAACCTTCTTCATTTGTGCCAGGTATGATTCCAACCAGTGGAGGGTGCCTCTCTTCTCCCCCCCACCCACTGCCCCCCGATTCCCATTGGCAAGAGCT